>NC_137958.1:31981708-32167668 GCF_963924665.1 Micromys minutus
GGAATGTGACTTTTTGAGCCCAACTGACAGGGTTTTTCACGCTGTCATTTATGAGCAGTGTGACTTTGAAAATGTCACTTACCTAAGGATTCTTCTTCTTTGCCTGTAGAAATGAGTAAAACTTTATCTTTTTTATACTGGCATGGGTAACAAGTGAGTTATGACAGGGCCAAGCTTAGTGCTTAGAACACAAGGTCCACGCTGGGCCTACTGTGTGCAGGAAATACCAGATTCTGTTTCTTCAGAAGATCTAGCTGGACTTAAGAGCACCGTTAGTAATTTATGGGTAAAATTTGTCTAAATTAAATATAGGATAATCTAGTCCTTATGTGTAATTAGGTGACCAGAATTGTTCAAAAGTATAATTTTAAACATTTAAATTTCCATAATTGCCTGGAAGCTTGATAATGAGTAGATATGACTAGACATGCTCAAACAAATAGTTTTTTTAAAAGAAGCACAAGAGGACACTTTGAAATCATACCAGTCTGCATTAGATAAGATATAAGTCAGTCCCTTTACACCTTGTAATTCCTCTTACAGAAAACTTTGCCAAAGGCATTTTCCTGGAGTTTTTGCTAAGGCACAGCCTGTTTGCTGAAGAAACTTGAAAGCCAAGCAAGTTAAAATATTTTTAGATGGGGGAAAAAAAAAAAAGAAAGAAAAGAAAAGCTTCAAGTGGGTGTGAACGATGAGACCCAGATGTGAAACTGCGGGATGCTATTCCAGACACATCTGGCTGCTCTCTGGCCCCTGCGGTAGTGGTGTCAGTGTTTATAGACTTGCCTTTTCACATGTGACATAGTTAAACGTCAGATGGACAGTCTGGAGACTTCTGTGTTTATCTGGATGTTAGTTTCATTGAACGGGCTCTGAATCAAAGACCTTGCTTAACAGGCTTTGTTCCATCTGCTAAGGAGCGTTTTCTAATAAAGAATGATGACTTCCCTTGGTGGTCACATCCATGTGTGCTGCAGTGTGCCCACACGTCCTCTGTGGCACCCAGTGAGCTGTGACCCTCTTGTAGTTGAAAGAATGAACAAGCCACATTGAAGACTTCTGTTTAGTTATGGTTCACAGGAAGGAAACGTCAACGCTCACATTTATATTAAGTATTGTTCAGTCTGGATATATAGATAACATAGCAAACAGGAAGAGAAAACTAGATCCTATGGGAGGAGAGGTTCATAGGAACTTTCAGGATTCTAGTGTGTAATAGAGAGAAGGTCAGGCACAAATGGCATTTGTGTGAAATGTGTTCTAACTTGAAAACTGCTCATAAGACTCCTTATCTATTTCAGGACTGAGTTCATGTAGGGTGAAAGAAGTTTTCAACATCTCTCTAAAGCCTTCCTTGTTATTACATGACTATGCTTCTTCTTACGTTTAAACACTTAATTATTATGGTGTTTGATAACAAAGAAATTAATATTTATGCTGATCAGAGTTACTGAAATAAAAGAGACTGTCTATGATAAAAATGATAAATTATTCAATAAACTTTTTAACCTTAAGACATTATATGTTTGGGTTTATTTAACTATAAGTTCAGAAATATATCAAGAGCACCCTAGTCTTAATGCTCAAGGACCTTGTGATTTAGGGAAAGACACAATGAGAAAGGAACATAATACAACTAAATAAGTGCTTTAATAGAGGCATAAAAACATAAGAATGCTAAGAGGCAAGGGGGTATAAATAGTATTATCTAGAGGACTTAGCATCTTCTTCATTCAGTCTCAAATGGAATGAGGTAAAGAACGCAGAAAGGGCTTCCGTGAGCATGTGATCAGAATCATGAGTACAGAGGTGGTAGCTATGTGCACCATAGTTAGCTGTAAGTCTGGGTAGAGTGTATTTAAGAGCAAAAGAAAAAAACCATAAGACATTAAACAGAAGCAATAGAGAAAGGCAGGCCAAAAAGGATTCTACATGACTTGGATTGTTCCTTTGCAAGCCAGGAAGAGCCATTGTCATGCTGAGGGTAACTTGTTAAATACATGCTTTATAAGTTCATCCTGACAAAAATTAGAGGAGGGAGGAGGAGATGGGCACAGGCTGTGGAAAGCCTGTTATGAATGTGTCATTTTCTCTCTGAAGCCATAGTTTGATAACTCCCAGCTTATGAGAACAGTCACCAAGTCTGATACTTTCATCAGACAAGAGGCTAATGTCAGAATGTAAACAACATGTAAATTCAAAATGTATATAGTATGTAGTGATAAACAGCAAACAACAAACACAAAAAGAATGAAATAGAACATCTGGTTTGGCCAGATATGTGAATACCATGTATAAGGCATGTACCTGGGGGAATACTGGGAGAGTGCTAAGCCTTGTGGGGAAGTCTGTTGAGTATATTTTCTGTGTGTTCCTTCTAATATTGATAAGTTTTCATTCATCCTGACCAAACCCCAATGGGCAGTCAAATATTAATACGTATATCTCTGAGAAATATCAAGCCTAGAAAAAAAATCTGAAAATTATAAACATATTCAGCTTACAAAAACTATTGGCATCTCCACGATAACCTGGCAAGAAGGTAAAAATAAAAGGAAAAAAAAATAAGGAGATAGAATTCCTTGTCTGGGAATGTATGTAACAAAAGGAAAATCTGCATGAGTTTTACAAAGCAGCCAAGAAAGAAAATCAGAACAGAAAGTTGTCATGGAAACCAATATAGAAGAAAGGAGAGAGTAAGCCCAGAGTGATTGATCCTGTAGGATTTGAGCATGTTTCCAGTTTAGTGACCATGCACACACACAAAAAGATGAGAGGCACACAAAGCAGGGTGTGTTGATTTGATATTAAATGTGCCAAAACTTACAAAAAAGATAGGACCCCTTGAAATGTATAACCCAGCACAGATATGTAGCATGAAAAATTCTTGTGAGCCAGCTGTAGTGGTTGCACACAAATAGACTGTTTTGCAGACACGGATGTAGTGGGGTCATGAAAGGATGTCTACACTGTCATCTGAATGTAATGAATCCTTGTGACTTCTCTCATTTAGTACCCGGAGCTGATGGTTGCTTCTTATAGCAACAACGAAGATGCTCCCCACGAACCAGATGGAGTGGCCTTGGTTTGGAACATGAAGTTCAAGAAAACCACACCAGAGTATGTCTTCCACTGTCAGGTACGAGTCAGCAGAGTATAAATAATTCCTATCTCCTACCACACGGTTCAAGCTGTACTGCATCTGTCTTGGGTTGGGAAGAACTGAGTCTAAAAATGGAATTGTTGACAATTTTGGAAGATTCCCTCCCCACAGTAACCTAATGTTTTTGGAAAGAGGCATCTTTGCTCAAATGGTTAGGAAGCATGCTTGGGAACTGTGTGTCATTTTCTTTCTATTTAAAACAGCCCCCATGAGGATGAGTTTATAAAGACCTCACACTTATGAAGAAATTGTGGTGTGCCGCTTCCTCTGCTAAGGGGCAGCATACACTAGCCCACCCATGTGGGCGCCCTGAAAGCATTACCATCTGAGTTCCCTCCTGTCTTGGAAACAGACTTCAGTAGATGTTGCCGTTTCTAAGTCTGTAGGTGCCATATTGTTTTGGAGAAAATAATACTTTTGGAACTGAGTTGGGGGAAGCTTCACCACCATCACATGAATTGTTGAGAAAGGTAGATGCTGTCTCTACTTTGCAAGTGCTGATTCTATCAGAGCGTTGGGAGGTGTTTTACTCCTTGATTCTAATGACAGGTGACTTCTCTTTCCTTTGACACACTGGGACTGTTAGGCCATACCAGCTTTGCTCTATTGCCATGACTTGGCCCAAATGACAGGCCTTAGTGTTGGCCAGGATACCAACCCCTGTATCAGTAAGATTGTACATACATAGGAAAATGGAAAGCATGTATTCTACCTCAAAACTTCAGTTCCTCGAATATTAGAATTCGGAGGCTGGGGAATTTCTCTGAATATACGAATCTAAAGAGATTGGGAGGCAAATCTGGTTGTCTCATCCGAGAAAGCTTTGTGTCATGTTATATCTGAGACCCGAGTATCTTTTTGAACTGAAATATGTTTACACTTTAGAGCATTATCAGATATAATTTGAGGAACAGGAGCTGCTGGTATAAAAGGCCCAACTTCAATGTGATTGAGTAACCCCTAACTCTGGCCATGTTTTTCTAATTTGCTATCTCACAAACGACTTAACAAGAAGTCTAGGCCTGCATAGTAAATAACCTTTATTTTTCTGAACCTTTGAAATGAGAACAGGTTCTTTTTTTTCTTTTTCCTTTCTTTCCTTCTTTTTCTTTTTTAAAAGATTATCAAGTTTGTCAACCTGATAGGTTCTTTTTGTAAACATAGAAGCCCAAAATTCTGATTCTGTTTCTTTTTTTTTTTTTTTTAAGGGTTTGTTGAATTGCCAGGAAAGTACTATAAGGCTTATGGGATAAAGAGAAGCACATTTTTGAAAGCCAGGGCCTTTTAAAGTGTTTTGATATACAGAAAGCATATCTTTAATTTTAAAACTCCAAGAAGTAGCTCATGCTGTTTCAGTCAATGCATATGATGTTTATCATAACTTAAAGTTTTCTAATTATGTTAACCGAAGTCTGGTGGCCTGTGGTAATAATGGTTAATACGGTTAATACTCCCAATATCACACAGTAAACAAGCCATTGGGGTCATGATAACACTGAGTAAAGAAGACCAAGTCTTTGAAGTGATCAGCATCTTTTTATTTGTTTTGTCCTGTCACAAAGCTAATGCCAGCAGTGACCAAGCCAAGTATCTTCTCTGCCTTCTCATGGTGGCTTGGGTATCATTTACGTAAGACTTAAAATGATTTTTGAGCTCTCATTTTAGTTTCTCATTTAGATAATCCAGCATGCGTGTTTTAGAAGAGAATATGGTCCTGATTTTATTTTATTTTATTAAAATCCAGAAGCCATGTGAATAAGCAAGATAAAGTCACATAAGAGTTACGAAAAGATGTTGAATTAAAACTTCTTCATCTTGGTGATGGAGAGTTGGCTCAGAGGTTAAGGGTGTTTGTTATTCTTGCAATAGATCTTGGTTCAATTCCCAGCACCCATAGAGAAGCTCACCGCTCTCTTAGGTACCAAGCATGTGTGTGGTGTACAGGTATATATGAGGGCAAAGCACTAATGCACACAAAATAAAATAAATTAACAATAAATAAATAAAGGTAAGTAGATTCTTAGGGGAAACAAAAAACAAAACATATCTCTTCATCTCCTAAATTGACCCTACTCTCTTTAATTCATTAGGTGACCAGAAGCAGAAATGGCAATCTTAAGTTCTATCTGCTATCTTCTATAATATTTGGGGTTCTACCCAAACTGGGTAATGAGATTATCATGCTAATGCTGAAGACCATAAAGGCTCTGAAACTTTAGATAACAAGTCAAAGCTATTTAATTTAGCTACACATGCATCTGCAGATGCCTAATAGCAGAACTATGCTCTCAAATATAAAATATAGACATTTCATGTACTTGACCTAGATATTTGTAAATGACTCATATAGAAAATCACATTTTGTAAACCATCCTAACTTCAGATACAGTTAGACTGTCTAGTATGTGCCATTATTTAGCTGCCCTTAAGCATTCTAACTAAAGCAATTGCAGGGACCAAACCGTAGAGCCAGTTTTCTGTAAAGCAAAAAGAATGAGTTCTGAGCCCTTGAAAGGAAAAGGAGAGCAAGAGACGTGACAGTCATCTCTCTACATCCTCCGAGTCTGTACCCATGATGTCAACTCGCTGTGGCCTGACAAGATCTGAAAATAACCATCCTACCAAACACACACAGACTTTTTGTCATTTTTCTCTGAGGACCATAGCAATAAGCTGTGTGACCTTTGCATTGTGTTGCTTATTGTCAACAATCTAGAGAAGGCTTTATGTGTACAGGGAGCTATGCACAAATTATGTGCATATATCACACCCTTTTACACAAAGATTTGCGCATCTGTGGATACTTAAAGGAAGGGAGGTCCTGAAACCAGTCACCCCAAGAATATGGAGGCACAAGTCTGTGGCATCCTTCTAAAGACTCCAGGGTGTATTAGGCACAGTTTTGTTAGTTTTATTTTCCCAGAAAAAAATAGAACCAATGGGAAATAAAGGAAGAAAGAAAGGAAGGAAGTAAGGAGAAAGAGGAGGAGAAGGGAGACATTTTAATGAATTAGTTTGTAAATTTGGAGGGTGGGCAAGCCTGAAATATGCAGAGCTGGCCAGAGGGTGGAAATTTAGGAAGTGGAGGATGCTGTGGTTCTGAGGCTGAAAACTGTAGGACGGGCCAGCAAGTAAGCACTTCCATGTTGCCAACAAAATTACTTCTTTGAGGAATTTAAGCTTCCTCTCTGAAGGAAGATTAGATGAAACCCCTCTCAGTACTGAGGATAATGTGCTTTACTCAAAGTGTACTGGTTTAAGAATTAATTATATCTAAAATATACTTTCCACTGACATGTAAACTACCATTTCACCCAGAAACTGGGCACCACGAGGTAACCAAGTTGACATAAATTTAATACTTTGATTTCATCTGAAGCAATCCAGGAAATTAGCATCTTCCATGTCTTCTAAAGCCAAGCTCATGACAGGTCACTTGGGGATCGCAAGCAAATCGGTTCATCCAGGAACCTTCACTTGAAGAGAACATGAATGTCCCTCTGCAGGTGACAAAACACATATTTGAGATGGCGGGGACATACCTATGGTACTAAATCTTTTCACCTATACAAGCATTGAGAATCTATTCTTTACATTTGTTCCCATATGCTCTTGGTGGCTACAGGCTAGGAACTGGTCCAAAGATTGATGAAACAAGGTAAGTACCCATGGACGGAAGAGCTAGGTTGAAATCAGTTGGCATATCCCCCTCGAAGATTATATCACGGATCATTCTGTACCAGTAAGGGTTGTAACCACATGTAGGCATAGAGGAAGGAGTGTGACAAGAGAAGAGGTGGAGCAATCTGACCCTTTACCTTGGCTGACAGTTACAGCCACCTGGGTAGCTTTAAATTGACTGATACCTGGGTTCCATCCTCAAAAATTACCTTAAGAATTCTCGGTCCCCGGGTTCGGTTCTCAGAAACCCTGGTATACTTTGTGGTATGGATGGGCAAGCACTGGAACTATAGCAGACTATCAAAGCTTTTTCCCTGGCGGCCTGGCGCTCAGAAGCTATTGGATTATTATCTTCTAAACTGACAGAGAAATTTCGAGAGCCCACAGAACTCAAATTAATGTGAGAAATCTGACATAGTAGGACCCGCCTACAATCTAGTTCTCTGAGTATATGTGAGTAATTTTTCCTTCCAAGCCAGTCAGTGCTACAGAACAAACAAAAGTCACACTTATCCGAGAGAGCAAGTGCCCTCCCTTGCAATTTATGACTTCTCTCCTTTTCTGACCTTTGGCAAGTTTCCTTTGTTAAAGCCGTACTTCCTGGATACTAGCTCACCAAAACCAAGTCAGCTGAATCTCCGCTCTCCTGTGGCATTCTAGTAATTTAAAGATTAGATGAATAGTTTGCTTGCTAAAACACAGGAGTGGGGGTAGCACTGGAAAAGGTTAGGGTGTTTTACTATGAAGATGCTTCCTTTACTGTAGCAAATCGTTTCTTATAAATCTCCACTGAGCCTTCATATACCCCCCTCCCCCGCTGCATAATTGCAAACAAGGCCAGGGTGGCTTGGAAAACCTTTGTTTCAGGAAGCAAGCTTCCATTCATCTTCCTGTCTTCTATCCACTAGGTCTGACAAACTTTCAGCTCAATCTTACAAAGCTTTCCTATGGAAGCTTGTTTCTCTGTTGTGAGTAGGAAGGCCAAATTCTTTCTCCCTCCATGGGCGGCTTCATGTGTCTACTACACTCAATTTTTTCGTGTGGGCACTGGGCCTGCATTTTCTATTTTCATTTCAATAAAAGCAGTCTATACTTGGGAAAAAAAAACCGGTGCGCTCCGCATAGAAATCAGCCACGCGGTCCCATCGCAGTCTGGCAGCGCGCCTACTGCCTTCTGTAGTGGTTTCACACACTCTCATTAGATTATATGTCTGGCCACCCAGCACTGCTTACCCTGGTGTGGTCGCTCTCTTTAAAACGGTATGAAGGGAATCAGAAATATATATCTTAGAATTATCTGCATCGAAGTAAGTAAAAAGTGCTTTATTTAGTGGCTTAGTGTGGTCAGTGGGTTTGTTTGCTTTTCGTTCTTTCTTTTGCCTATTTTTCCTGATTTGGCGTCTTTGCTCAGGGCCTCTCCTCTTTTTTTAAGGCTCTTCTGACAATTGCTCACAACTGACCGTGGCTAACCCTCCACGGGTTGGGGAGGAAAGCAAAAATCGTGAAGCAGGGTGGTATCAGTTGACCTTACTGGTGCCAGTGTTGAAAACCCTCAGTTATATTTTTTTTCCTATGTGTGGCTTCACTTCTCATTAAGATTCTCCAAGGATTACAAGTAGAATTGAAACTAGTAGCCTCAGCTGCCCAGCCTTTGGGTCTGCTGAGGTTCCCAGTGACCTCAGAGAGAATTCTGCTTGTGAGGAGCAATGCTAAACCAGCATAGTGGCTGAGCTACTGGGGTGGGGGCAGAAAGTCAGACACTGTGACTCCACTTCCAGCTGACAATTCAGCTCACTGATCCTCAATGAGTCCTGCTTAGCTATGCTCCCTAGCCCTATTAAAGGGGCCCTTTCCAGCCTCTGGTAGGATTGTGAGGTTCATTCCAATAGAGTCAATTTCCCAACAAATTTTGTCTCTCCTTCCACCCAGACTGAGACTCATAGTCCAAATCTATAAAGCAACATTGTATAAAAAACGATGTCGGAAACAGAGATCTAAATGAATTTAAATTTATTTTCTAAAGTATATTTTAACCAATAAACATTAGAGTATGGCTTACAATGTTTTTCTTTAATATGAAAGGATTGTTAACTTTCTTAGGAACAACATGATAAAGAGAAAGCAGTATTTTTTAAGCAATTCTCTTGATTTGCTTTTTTTTTTTTTAAAGTTCTCATTAGCAACCAGAAAGGGGTAAAAGAATAGAAGGTTCTTTGAGGATCCATACTTCATAGTCATTGCAAGTTCCTGACATTTCAACTGAAACACCTCATAGGTACTTTGTAATGAGAAAATCAACTCCATGGTTGAGAACATGCAGGCCAAGGAGAAACCCAGTTTTCAAATGAGATGTTTGATACACCCGAGTCACCAAACAGATGAGGAGACCTCCACAGCTCTTCTGTAGCTAAGACATACATTCCATGGTAGAGCTATGAAAAAATTAAAGATTATATTTCATAAGAACATAAAGGTAACATTGACTCTTAGTCCAAAAAAGAAAAGAAAAGAAAAGAAAAGAACAGCAACAATAATAAAGCAAAACAAATCATTAAAATGCCATGGCTTGGATGAGAGAAACAGGCCTAACTGACTTCGAATGTGCAGGCTGACATGAGAAAACTCTTCTTCTACGCAACAGAGTGTGACTGGTCTGATGATTGATGCTTGCACTGGTGGTTCTTCCTAAATAAAGCAGAGGCAGCTCTATTTTCCGTTTTCTTACTACCCAAGAAGCTAGTAGCAGAAAATCAGCCTTGCCAGCTTTCATTCACCACCTACCTTCTTTTCAGGTCTTCTCCAAAGGGTAAGTAATGTGAGGAGCATTCCTCCAGTCTTAGTGCTAAGGAGGCAAAGGCAGGTGGGTGTGTGTGAGGCCAGCCCGGTCTGTATACCAAGTTCCAGGGCAGCCAGGGCCACACGGGGAGAACCTGCTTGCAAACAAAGAATACAAGAAGTAGAACTAGACACTGAGACAGATCTTGGGAAGCTAGGATTAGTGCTCGGGTTATAACAAAGGGACGGAATTCGAGGTGAGTCCTCATCTGAACCCAGCAGTAAAGGGGAGTGTGTACGTGCGAATGCGGAGGAGTAACAAGCTGTGGCTGGCTTGATGGTCCCATAAAATGAACATTTGGCTTTTTAGCAAATTGTTTTCAATTGTTTCTTCGTCTTGCTATGACAGAGGGCAAGCTGAATGTAGGAATGTATTCTGTAATGGTAACTAAAGGTGTCCCATTAATGTGCGTGTATACATACATCTAGAGGTGGACACCAGAATCGATCACATATGGCCTCCGCTCTCCTAAGTGTCCTCCCCCCCTTTCCACTTTGTGCTATAGCCCCCATGATGGGATTTTTCTCCAGCTGTGCTTCAAGGAATTGCCCCCCAAAAATTGTTGGCCCTTGCAGTGGGAACAAGTTTTCTGGCCTGTGACATCCACCTTCATCTACATTCTCCTGACTCCTCTTTGGCCATTCACCAAGTCAGGGAAACCTTGATTTGGGTCTGGAGCGAAGGAGGAGTGTTCTGAAAGGTCCAGAATTAATGAGGAAAAGGGTCTGTACACTTCTTAAGACAACTCTGATGACAAGACACAATAAACAAGCCAGCAAGACAGTTCAGCAGATAGATTCTTGCAGCCAAGTCTAATTAGCTGAGTTCCACCCTCAGGACCCTCATGGTGGGTGGAAAGAACCAACTCCAGCAAGTTGGTCTCTGATCACCACAAAAGCATGATGGCATGAATGTACATGAACACACACACACACACACACACACACACACACACACACACATACACACACACACTATGTGTATGTACATGCACCTCTTCTTCCATCTGAGGATACAGAAAGACAGCAAGCTCTTGGATGCTTCTTCTAATAACACTGCTCCCATGTATTAGAACCCTAGTGTGGGAGCTCATAAATGGAAGTAGGCACCATTTCCAAATGCCATCCCATCCATTGTTGGAACGTCAGCATGGTGCATTTAGAGGACCAGGGACACAGGTCAGCCCACAACAAAAAAAAAAAAAAAATTGGAAGAACATTGCATTTTCTTTGTTCACTAATATTGCAGAAGAGTTCTGTGTGAAGAAGCTGAAACCTAGCTAATCTTATTCCCTCACTCAGTCGTAACCATGACAAGACTTTGACAAGTCATCCATTCATTCAACCAACTTTTACGGGATAGCCACCATGGCCATTCCCATGAGGCAGCAGTTGGTTGGGATTCTGAAGTAGCTGTCCCTTCTCTATAAGAACCCTCTGCTCTCCCTGGTCTTCCCCAGCCTTTATTTTTAAGCATCTGGCCTACACTCACCAGTCATAGGAGTTGCCTGGACCCTGTTCGTGTCAAGACCTGTTTATGTGCCCCTTTTATGTACATGTCAAGGAAAGAAGCACAAGACAAGTCCAGAATCTTCTCAGCCCGGATGTTTCACCATTGCTTTCCAGGCTGAATGATTAATCGATAGTTTCTGAGTCATGGGAAGTAGTTAAGTATGTACTTAAATTAAGTACATGGATGTGGGCTACGCAGCCTGGAATGACAATTTCCATCTATAACTTACAAGCTACCTTGGGCAAATCAAAGGCTTGTTAATGAGACCAAAGTAAGTGAGGAAATGTAAAGCAGTTGTGTGGGGCACACTTTCAGTGTCCATTGGGCAGCAGTTACAGTCATTATGTAACGTGTAAGACTAAGTTTCAAAATCTGTAACAATCTGTGTGCTCTGCCTACAAGGCATTGGTTCAGTTGCTTTTGTGCACCACGCCTTTAGTTTCTGAATGGAAAAGCTTATGACTGAGGGGGTTCCAAGAGAAAGAACGAGGGCAGCCAGGCAGCAGGAAATATGAGGGGAAACATTTTTTACTCTGAGAACAGAATGAACTAACTGGTACCTGGCAGGGACACCTGGCTTTCAATGGATTAAATGCCATTACCCACGCATTGTTGTTGGGTTTGGATTTTCCTTTGTCTTTATTTTGGTTGGTTTTTTGTTGTTGTTGTTTTTTTTTTTTTTTTTTTTTTTTGTTTTCTGTTTGGATTAACTTCTCATACTGACACCCTCAACTTTCTAAAGGAACCCTATAGCTCATGTGGCTGTCTGGAGTCCCGTGTAGAGTAGACTGGCTGTTTGCTATTTCTTCTAGAGATGAGTATGCATGGGCATTCTTGAGCATTGTCTTTGTCCTTATTCAGGTACCTGGGGGTAGGTTTTAAAGTGTGTTAGCAGTATCCTGTGGACTCAGGGGACAGTGTTCCCCCTCAGAGGTCTATAGAAGACCTCTTGGTCATCTATTTCTAAAATGTACCCTCTCTTTATGTGCACATGTGTGTTCATGAGCAACCTAATATCACCAGAAGAACTGACCTGTTCAAATCCCGCTCCCATTCCTAATAAGCGAATAGGCTGATGTTCCCCCAGCCACACTGGTATTCACACAGTTTTATCAGAACAGTTCAGGCAGGGGAGTGCCTCAGAGGTGTGGCAGATGGTACCTTGCCCCTGCTAATGCTAATAATATCCCTGTCACACTCCTGCAATTAGACCTATAAATGTAGACGGGGGGGGGGGGGATTGGGCAGACACAGACAGAAGGCATTTGGTGGGAGAGAAGAGTGCACAGGGGACATGGGTGAAAGAATATTACATGACGTGTGTGTGTGTGTGTGTGTGTGTGTGTGTGTGAGAGAGAGAGAGAGAGAGAGAGAGAGAGAGAGAGAGAGAGAGAGAGAGAGAGAGAGAACTGTAAAAGATTACATTTTAAAAGAACTTGACTTTTTAAAACTAAGTGCCTGCTAACAAAGAGACTCAGTGAAAATAGAATTATCATCTTTACTTCCAAGAAAAGCCTGCTACCCTTTGTTATAGCGAGGAGTCTGTATTTTGTTCTTCCCACATGCATACTGATTACTAGTGTTGCAATGACATGCTTACTCCTAGCTAAAGAATTTAGCACACTGTTGGTTTTTTTTGTTGTTGTTGTTGTTGTTGTTGTTGCTTTTTGTTTTGTTTTTTGTTTTCTCGAGTCAAAGATGTGGGTTTGTTTTTCTTAGGCTTCATTGTAGCTGAAAAAAATGAGGTGTGCCCGAATTAGCTATTTTTAACCACAGTACCCTCAAAACTATTGTTTGTCTTGTATATTAAAGTCATTGTTGTCGCCTGTTTGTCTTGTATATGAAAGTCATTGTTGTCGTCGTCATTTGCAAGTTTTACTTTCTAATTCCGTGGGTGGTATGTTTTCTGCACTTGACCATTTAGAGAGTAATTTCAGTGCCTACGACAATAAGTTTGGAAGTCAGCAGTGTATCTTTCCTTGTCTTCTGAGCTCATCCTTGGCTGTGTGGAGATCAAACAGAAGTGTGCCTTACATACAGCAAATATGTTTGTCTCTTTAAGATACGTTTACTGCAAATATATTCTGAAATATGCAGAGAACTGGAATCAAAATGTGGACACAAGTGCCCGTGTTCATATAAATACAAGCACACCAGCTCAACCAAGACTCCAAAAACCCAGTCAAAAGCTATATTTCATAAAAGAGAATTAGAGTAATGTTGATAGTTGGCCAAAACCTCAGGCAGGGACAGAACCCACAGAGTGTCCTGAGAGGGATGCCTTTGCAAAGCCACGCCTTGCCAGATGGTTCAGATTAGAGATGCTTAAAAGCACATGGCAGCATCAGTTTGGTTTAGAATTCATAGCTAATTCAGTAGATAGAATAATGCAAATTTGAAACCCTATTCCTGTGTATCAGAAAAACCATCAAATCTTATGATTGCTCTTAGGGGAGGTTGGTATGTAATGTGTTGATTTTTAAATGATCTAATTGAAATAGTAAAATTAACCAAGAAGGCTTAAAAAGGATTAAAATAAGAGAACATAAGCAAGGAAAAAAAAAAACCTCTCCCCTCTCGCCAAGCGTTATTCCTTTAAGCTGTCATATCCAATCAATTTGTATGGGATACGACGGCCAATTGTCATTTCCTGAGATATACTATGCATAGAGGTCATGTTTCAGAGGCAGCATGAAAAAATGGAAAAAATAATTTCAGTGCACGATGCCAAGAGAAACCGAAATGTCCTTAAAGACCACGAAGGGCTGCCTAGATCCCCTCACCTTGCTAATAATAGCAGACTAACAGCGTATGCACAAGGTTTTTCTTGGGCTTTTTCAGTTCTTTCTCCTGCAGGCTCTTAGACCTCATTGTCCACATCCTGGTGTCTAAAATCTACTGTACCACCTTTGATCCCACATCTGGCCAGCCTGTGAACTACTCTTTGGAAAGGCCTATGGGAGAGCCATATTAATTCAGCATGTAGATCATCATGTATATTAGAGGGCACATCTAAAGCACACTACTCAGATGCTCAAACTGCCACCAAGCCAATGCTCACTCGAGGACTCAGTCTGCTAATTCCATAGGACAGTAACACGCCCTGAGAATTTCCAAGCGTGAAAACTGGAGTTGTGGTTTTTAATCACTAAATAGAGCTTTACAATCAGAACAAATGTGTTTCTCCAGCAGCAGGCACACCCACAGCGAGAAACCTGGAGGGAAGTTGAGACTCATGTGTACGGAATCTACCAAAAACTGAAGCGCCTTTTAAAATTATTTTTAAATTAACAGAGAATTACTCATATTAGTAGGATGGTATGGGCCATTGTCATACCTGTGTACAGTGTTTGATGACCAAAACAGGGAAGTCAGCACATGCTTCACCTGATATACACTGTTCTCTGTACTGAGAGCATTCGAAATTCCCTTGTTTGCTCCTTGGAAATTTTCAATACCTTATTACAATCATAGTTTCCCTCCTCTGAGACATAGCATCAGAACGTATTTCTTCATGCTCTCAACTTGTACCATTGACCAGTCTTTCTCTATTCCCATCCCTATTCCTCCAGCCTCTGTCATGAACATTATTAACAACACAGGTCTGTATTAGAGAATTTTACCTTCTAATAAAAAAATGATACATATATGCCAGCATAATAGCAGAATCTTCTGGTTGTCTTCAATACTTGGAAATGGAAGGTGACCCATCAGAAAGACACAGCCATTTGAGAGAGCTCATGTGTTTTTTTTTTTGTTTGTTTGTTTGTTTGTTTTGTTTTGTTTTGCTTTGTTTTGTTTTTCCCAATGTTTTTTAACACAAGGCCAAACTCTCACAGTTAAAACTGCTGGAAAAGGACTTGTTTTGAGAGAAGGAAACTCATAGGAAAGAACACCAGCTATGTGTGCCCTCTTCCCACACCACACCCCTGATCATGACCTCTGTGTTCTGGTAGCGTTTCCTTCAATATACATACGTGGTCTAGTTCAAGATACCTCAGCTGATTCTCAGAACTAGACTTCACTGACAGGGAACACAAATCGCCTTCCATTCAAGTCTCACAGTGAGCTTGGTAAAATGTCTACTGCAGCCAACTTCTTTAAAATATCATCACTTTGGATAACAAAGGGAAAGGCAGCTACATCTTGGCTCAGATATAGTTCACAGGAGGGGAGTAGGCTATTGTAATTAAATTGCTTTTTAAAAAATAATCACAACCTCCAAATTGTCCTTTATTATGAGTGAGAGTGTTAATTATGTTGGTTTCTCTACCATGATATCTGGTATTTTAGTATATTGTTAAGCATAATATTATGTGGGAAAACCTGAACTTGTGAATCAAATGGGGTTCTCCCTATGTTAATTGAGATTTGAGAATATTTTTTCTTATATATCTAATAACCAAGAACTGTAGCAAGAAACTATTTTTTCACTTTATCCATTTACCTACTAAGTCCTCACTTTTTCTCATACACTATAAAAGAACACCATCTCTCCTTTCTTATCCAGTCAGAATGTCACAGCTAGGTACATAATAGTTGTTGTAGAGATAATATGCTGAAGGGGCTCTGTGAAGTTCTCAGTCACACATTATTTAAAATTAATCTAAATTTTGAAAAAAATTAATATGATTTTACATGTTGTTCATATCACAGACATTCACCCTGTACTGAGTGTTAGGTATTCCTACGAATTAAATTAATCAAAGCCATAAATATTCTCAATTTCCGTTCTTTGCCTCAAAATCATTTAAATCAGAGATGGAAGGAAGAAAGCTCGTAAACTGTATGTTGTTATCTTAAAAGGTTCCTCGTGGAAATCTTTGTGATAGCTGTTTCGCATCGATAATGTGTGAGTTCAAACTTCTGATATATCAGAGTGTTTCCAAACAGGATTTGTTGGGGTTGGGGAGGGAGAAACTGGCCAAAGCTTTACATGGTTCCCTACAGAAATGAATACCACAGATTTCCAAACAAAAAATTCCTGAACTTCTAGAAAAGTCATTGGCTCCTCCTGAAATGAACATATTTAGAGCAATTTTAATAAGCATGAAGGCTGGAAGCATGAAGCTTCTATGTGCAGCTAAAATGAGAACCCCAGCACTAAAGCCCATGTGCTTCTCTGGCAGCAAGAGGACCCGTGTGCCCTTACTGGAAAATAGGAGAGGAAGCTGGGAGCCTCCAGTCTAATGTCAAACTTATCCTAGCAAGAACACTCTCGGGGTTAAAGAGATGGCTCAGCAGTGACGTGGCTTTTGATGCTCTTTCAAAGGACCTGAGTTTGGTTACCAGCACCCACACATAGCTGCAAATAACTCTCTGTAGTGCCAGATTTGAGTGACTCAGTAGTTTTTGTCCTTTAGCAGCCTCCACAGACGTTGCATACTAATACACACATAAACACACACACACACAGACAATTCATGAAAACAAATCTTTAAAAATTACAAATAAACAAACAAATAAACCCTCTAAGTCTTCATTCAGAATTCCTTAAAACAAAGAACAACGGGTTTTGATTGTCTACTTTTCATAATCGAGGTATGAAAGATGATTCGAATAAGTTTATATAAAGTATAGGGATACATATATCTATCCTGAAGCCTCATTCTGTAGACCCTAAACTTTCTTCTCTCTGGATATGAGCCAGAAGGTCCACATCTAGTTCACTAATTCAGTAGCCAGTACCACCTGTGATCCAATTGCAAGACCAGACCAAAAAGAAAGGCAGCCTGCTGAGCTGCCTAGACCCACACCTACAAAGCCACTGTATTTATTATTCCGTCGGGAAATGCTCTGCTGGCAAAACAGACCTGACAGGGATGGAATCGCAGGTGGCAGGTAAGCCATGAACAACGAACCCAGATTCCTAACATATGTTTAATTGGAATACCTCTCCTTTAAAATACCTCCAGATTCTAAGTCCACATCCTGATTTGCTCAGTCTCGTTAGCATTTTCTGCTGCCTGTTCTGAATTAATCCTTTGAGGTGGTCAATCCCCAGAAAGAAAAAAGGAAAAGGAGAAGAGGGATGCAAAGTTGGGAAGGTGAATGAAAGAGCATGGGAGAAAGCAGAGGGAAGGGGTCGTTATCTGGACTCTGCTTTCAGGTAGTCTGGGCCATGGGAGAAAGGAGAGGCAGAAGAAGAAGAAGAGAAATAGATGCCAACGGCCCCCCAAGGTCATTTGCCAGCATCCCTAGAAAAGGATGAAAAGTACTCTTTGCAGTAGAGCTCAATTTACAGATTATTTTAATTCTCTGTCGCACTTCATCGCAAAGAATTGGTATAATCTAAAAAGTGGTTAAAGTTATTAAAACAGTTTCCATAGTAGAAAATTAAATGATTTTATTAGCTGTCAAAGTCAGTGTTAAACCGAGATAATTTGAATTATATTTCATATAGTGATCATGTCATCAGGATGTCTAAATATTCTCTGTAAAAGTAATAATCCTTGATTCTGACTTCTCATCAACAGAAAACTGACGGAAGGTTAGGAGCTCTAGGAACCATATGCATTATTTGTAATATCTAGAGAGGGGAATAGGCTTGGGAGGAATATTTATGAAAATAAGCTTTCTACCTTGGAAAAATTAACCATTTAGGACACTTCCTAGATTTTCCTCTGACAAATTTTCTTTTCAAAAGACTATGAGACTATTAAAAATACTTTATATATATTTTGAAATGAAGTCGCAGTAGCTTATATAATAGTTTATGCTATTTAATTTGAAAAGCAGTAAATATATTAATGAATATAATAAAAGCAGCATAGCAACATATAATCCATATTATACTGCTTCAAATCACCAGATTAGTTATCTATATAGTATGCATGTGTGTGTGTGTGTGTGTGTGTGTGTGTATAATACATATATGTATATATAAAATCTCCCCATGGTCTATCTGTTGTTTATCTATAATCTAAATTTTCCTAAGTAACATAAGAATGTTCTAGTGGGCTAGAAACATTGCTTAGTAGATGACAGCATAAGTTGTCTTTGTAGATGAGCCAGGTTTGCTTCTCAGCATCCACATCAGGAAGTTCATATCCAACTGCAAATTTAGCTCCCAGTGATCTGATACCTCTGACCTCCAAGGCTACACACACACACACACACACACAACCCTACACATAATTTGAAATAAATAAAAATAAATCTTTTTTTTAAGCTACTGTTGACAAAATAGATTTGTTTCCAACTTAGTACTCTGGACTCTTTAAATACTACCTTTCCCCCTACCCCCAAAAGCTTCCATAGAAAATGCAATTGTATTCCAATACGTGCTAGTAAAACCAAAATCATTTATCAGAAGTTCTACTTTCTGTACCCTGTTGCCTATATCCCTCTGAGAACTAATGTCACTATCTTAAGCAAGCTTTATCCCTGTGCTCGAGTTTCCAGATCTCATCCTGTATGATGATGTAACAGAAATGAACCCCAAGCACCTCAGTAACTTCTAGAACTTCTCAGCAATCAAGTCAAAGAATATTCCATAAAGAATGTGACCCAAGTATTTTTGTCCCTCAAGTATGTATTGTCTTAAGGAAGCCTGGTCAGTGTAAGCTTGTACTTGACTGTCTTCAACAACCATATTCAACAACCATATCAAATATAGACTCTTTATTCTACCAGTAACAGCCTTATAAAAATGTAGTTCTGGCAAACCATGCCACTCACTGGCAGCATTCCTGCCCACCCAAACTATAAATACTGCCTATTCTCAGACTGGACTCTTCAATGTTATTTCAAATAAAATGGTCTTCTTTTCAATGCTAAGACAGAGTATGTTTTTTCAGAACAATTCCATGGATGGTTAATGAGCACAGAACCACACTAACTACTAAGAACACAATAATGAGTGCCCTCTGTTTCATGCCTTTGAGGAACCTGTCTGTCAAAAACAAGAGTGTCTGGAGAGAGAGATGAGGGGTTAAGAACACTCGCTGCTCTTGTAGAGAAGCCCGGGCTCAGGGTAGATTCTGGGATGGTTAATTTGGTGTCAAAGGCCTTTCAAAGGCTGAGCTAGCTTACATCAGGCAAGAGGCAACCTCCCATGTAGAATACCTTACATTATACTTGAGAATCCTTCAAATGGTTGGAAGATGATTGGTGAGCCACAGGTATGCCCAAGACTGGTTCTTATTAGGAGGAAAAACTAGAAGCTCCACTCTTCCTCCTCCTTGATGGGAAATGAAACCAGTGAAGTCAGCTACTATTTAGACGAGTGAGTGAATGCTTTTCCTTTGGGAGAGGCTATTCTTCAGGAGCAACTGAATCTGGGAAGTCACTGAAAGGCTTTGTGTGCTTGAGGAAGCATGGAGTTTATGTACCATTCAAGAACCCAGGAATGATGGGATGTTCTGCTGAGACTATTAAGTTAAGTTTACCTAATCAAAATCATAAGGAAATCCTTACCTTTCCATATATGTTTTTGTTATCCTACAAATAAAATATGTGGCTCAAATCCTGGCACTGTGTCCGTCCACATGAGGCTGAATGTTTGAGGAAGAGAAATACCTAAGAGAAGTTTGCATTACCAGATGCTTGGCACCATGTAGTCAAAACATTTTAAATGTATTTTTTAAAAAGTCTTCCAGATTTGTGACAACTTATAGCTAGTCATAACCCCTATCTATATGTTGGAGGGGGGATGGTAACCTGAGGTATTTACTCAAATCATACAAGAAAATCAAACTCTTACTACCTTCCTAGAGTGATTGCCCTTTGAAAAGTAATTTAATTCTACATTGGGATGATGGGGGAGTCTTATAGATTTCTTCAACATTACATTTAACTTGAAAAATAATAGCCACAGAAGGGCATCTGTAAATACCTTGGAATTGACCTAGGAAAGATATCATTGCTATCATATTCTGATCTGTTCCTGGGAGATGCCAACTAATTCTCTACTTCATTTTGTTCGTGTTTTTTGTTCCCTACTCCTTGATAGCAATTATGATTAATTCCATACATATCAATTTACCCAGGTCTGTTTCATTCTAAGAATAATGTTCAAGAACATAAAATTTAATAAGGATTAAAAAAACTAAAGTGTAGTTGGAGTTTTTATTTTAATCCTCAAGCAAAAGTTTTCAGCAGAAATTCTTATTCTTTCTGAAAGTTTTACACCCTGTGATTCAAACTGTAGGCTGTTTCTGAGTGGCCACAATAGTAGCTAAGATTTTAGTGATTTGTAGTCTAAGGAAAAATAGTAGAATTTTTACTTTGTGAGTTTTAGGGAATTTTATCATCTGGGCTAATAAATATTGTTAAGAACAAATAGATTCTTAACATCCTCAGTGAGTTAGGCTGGGCTGCTGTTTGCTACTGGTATAAAGTCAGTGCCAGGTCTGAGATAATAAGGGGTCTGGTAGCAAACCCTGAGGTGAGATTGCATGCCAGTTTGTCTTCAATAATTACACCTTCCTGCACACATACTAAGTACAATGTTCAATTGATTTTCAATTATTCCTAATTTTTCTGTGATGTGTTTGTATTTGATACATTAGTAGAAGTGACGCTGGGTGTGTATAGCAAATTGTTATCTCCAGTTAAGTTAAAGAGAAATGGGATTCCTGTAGATGCTCTAATAGAGAAACCCAAGATACACAGACTAGTATGCATAACACACCAGAATCAAAACAATTGATAAGTTAAAAATGAATAACTTTCACTCTAGGTTGCCTATTCACAACATCCTGAAACCTTATCTGCTTTGATGGGTGTCAGTGGGAGGAAACATTCTGTTCAATGTTTTAGTGTGGGACGGGAGGGGTAGAGTTGAGCAGCTTTGGCCAAAGACCCTTAGATTGTGACTGAAGTGATAGTTGGAAGCTGACAGAGTCATTCAAAGAATATGACTTCGATATGAAAGATTTGGAGGGAGAATGTTTGTGGTGCAGAAGTGTTTAACAATAGCATATTTAGGGGTTTTGTTCTTAGGATTCTAATGTGCCTTGTCTCAACTCCTACCTAAGGATTATCCTTCTTCCTTGGACTACCAAGGCTTGTGGAAGGGAACTTTGAAATCTATCTAGCATGGCTTGGTCATCATCTGCTTGAGAACAGTGAACAGTTCACATAATCTGGTTAGGAAAATATTCTATCAGCTAGGATGAGGGTCTTAAAGCCCACACCCACAGCCACACACCTACTCCAACAAGGCCCCATATTCTAATAATGCTCCCCGGGCCAAGCAAATGCAAATTATCACATTCTAAACTGGCTAATAGACTGTTCCCAAGTGACAGAAGGAGGCAAAAGCATGCCATCAGAGAAGGGAAAGTAATGACAGAAGTCATCAGAGGGCTATGGGAGCAGCAAACTGGACCAATCTTGCTGGCTTTGACAAGGAACTAGATAGGCTCTAGAAGCCAGGCAGATAACACAGCAATTGGTTCTTCCATGGAGCCTCCAGGAAAGAATATAGCTCTCTCCATTCACTCTCTTAGCCATTCTAAACTCCAGCACAGTAACAAAATAACATTGTTGTTGTGGTGGTGGTGGTGGTGGTAGTTGTTCTCTGCCTTTGTGTGCAGTAATTCATTACAATGTAATTAGAAACGGACACCCACATCTGTTGGTTCTTAGGAGCTGTTCTAGGCACTGAGACCAGCCCAGGATAAGCAACAATGCTTTTGCCCCTGTACCTAAGTCCCACAGGATTTTTGCATATTGGCTGTGAAATTAAGCCTATGAACATAAACATGCTCTCCCTGTAGAAAACCAGTTCATAAACCTCCCTATCACTTCTGCATCCTATGTGTGTGGAGTCTTAAAGGGCACATCCTGCCACACAATCTGTAACCCAAGGGCTGTGCTGCCTACGTCTCATCCCCGTGTTAATAACAACCTAATCCTTTGTACTCACGGGAAGGACACCGTCTAGAACGTACAGTACAGAAGGGCTAGATCAGCCTAAGTCACAACTGAAAGGAAAGGAGCCCTTTCTCTTAGGTAAAGGCTCCTACTTGGAAAAACTATCCTGGGGGATTTGGATCACAAGAACAAAGAGACACCACGGAAAAAAGAGAGAGCTGCTAGGACTTCCGGTCACTGCTTCTTCTCCCCACAAACACTAGGGTGCTCTGGGTCCAGCTGCTGTTACAGAATCTGATGTGGAAGTAAGCCTTCTCTAACCTACTTCCCTGGCACAGACACACTGAATTACAAAGAGAAATTAACATGTGAAGAAATCCTTTGGAAGCTAAAGAGGCCATGTTCCTTCTCTTGCTATATTATTTGGCTGGCAATGTTGGTGTCGTTTTCAAATGTGGGGTCTGATTTAGTAGAGGCAGCCAACAACCATGGGTCTCATCAAATGGGGCTCAGAACATATATAATAATTTTCAGTTGATGGTATATGGGGAGAGCCATACCAAATATTTTTAAGTTTTGGAGTTGTCTGACCAATAAGGAAAAATTTATTCAAAAGGAGCTGAGAAATCAAGCTTAAGGATCTTGTTTTTCAGGGCTATTATAGATAATTCATTATAATTTATCACACTGATACTCTTAGATTGGATGAAGCCCAAACACAACTCAGTTTGATGCATATTAAATTACCTCTTTCTTAAAAGGAGGGTGGTCTCAACAGGGCAAGATGGAGTTCATTAGCAAGCTGAGAAGGTTTTCTTAACTCTTCATTATCTGGTTTTATATTGTTCAGAATTCCCCCAGCATCAATGGGTATCTTTCTTTTTTCAGTTCTTGGAAAAACACATTGGGCCCTTCGTGATCTTACCAGTTTCCAGTTCCAAAATAAGTGACAAAATGTCCTTGCAAGCCCATAAACAAGACACAGATTACTATAAACTCTGCTCTTTTTCTTTACATAAAAAACAGTTGGTTTTCTGCACGAAACAAAATAGTTCACTCCAGAATGATGACTGACTGGTACCCACACTGCTGTAGCATGTTCAGAATTTATGACTACAGTTCCAATGGCCATCACAGCTACCTGTGTCGTTAGAGGAGGCATTTGGTCAGGTCGAGACTCAGCTCTACATGGTCTTTACTAGAGCTCCAGCCTCCTTCCAGAATTGGGAACTTCAAAATCTACCTATATGCCCTTCAATTTGTGTGTCCTAAGTCTTACGATTGGCAACAGGTTTACCCCCTGTAGGAAAATGTCCCCTCCCCCAGATGTAAATTTAATCAGTTGATTCTAAGGGAATTGTACATTTTTATCTGTTCCTTTCATTTTAAGAGATCATAGGGAGCAATAGGATCTGTTGTGGCATTTCCAAACATAAATGTCATTATGCATGTTTTTGTTAATTCCCCTCCCTCTCTGTGCTTCCCCATCCCCCTGCTTCTCTCATTGCTCTTCTCCTTGTCCCCAAGAGACCTTGCGTGATGGATTCTATTATTCCTCTCAATTCTTCTCCTCTCATGGTCCCCTTCTAAAGGAATATTAACCCACAAGACCCTTGACTTTTGCTTATCTACTAGTTGGTGTTTTTTTTTAAAAAAAAAAAAAAAAAAAAGCTAGTCCAGGCTTGACTTTAGAAAATTAGACTTATTTATCTACTGGTTTTTCTTTGTGTACATAAATGCTGTGTTAAAAGGCTGAAGCTGAAGGAGGAGCCAGGGACAGATTCCGAATCCTCTCAGTCTTTGGACACCATATGAAACATCAGAGATCTACCAGTCACCTGGGACTGTTCTCCATGCCTTAAGAATAGCATATTTAACAACATCCATGGTTAACTTCCTCTGATATCCCACCTCACTGCCTATCACTGTGTTAGATGCAGGACTTTACTTCCCGTTTGCTTCCCCTGGGTTTGTATTAGCCAACATCTTTTAGGCGGAAAGGCCTAATACCATTCTCAATGTATGGTTGCAATTTCCAGCTAAGTGTAGAATGACTCTGAGTCTAAGAAGTTCTGTAGTTAGTAACACTACCATAGTAACCCAGACCAGCCCTGCAAAGAGTCTGCATGTGGTTGAATACTTTCGGTTTCTTCTTTTGCTCCTTTTCTAGGTGGTTCTCTGTAATTTCTGGCCTATGTGGCTTGGTGATGATGATCTAATGGGGGACTGTGACTCCTTGGGTGGACCGTGAAAATTTAAGTGAAAACTTGATTTGCTGAGGGACGTTTGTTGAGTGATAAGTGGAGGTGACATTTTTCCTTCCTTCATTTTTATCCCACTGGCCAATTTATTATCGTGCTTGAAAACAGAGGGAAATGTCAGAAAGTAAAACAGGAAAGAGGAGACTGCAGAAGAAGGCAGGCAGGGATGGGTGGGAGAACAGGAGCATGGAAGAGAAAGAAAAAGGAAAAGAAAACATAACTGAATTTATTCTTTTCTCGGTTTGTATAGCTAAACTCCAAGGAAGGAATAAAAAGCTGTGTTGACTCTTTTTATACGAGCTGCTCTCTCAAGGTTGGGAAAAGGGATAGTGTCATACTTATGAATGCTGGGTTTGCCCCTTTGCAGGGACTTAGTACTTTTTCAATAAAAATAAATTTAATTTGTGGCTGTGCTTCAAGGAAGATGGTCGGTTGGCAAAAGTGGATCTGTCCCAGCCCTAGGGTTAGAGAAACTGTGTGGCTGAATCCCTTAGCACAGCTTTCATGTGGTGGAGCTACCCATTCTAGAAAACCCCAAGTGTTT
Organism: Micromys minutus; assembly: GCF_963924665.1. Taxonomy (NCBI): domain Eukaryota; kingdom Metazoa; phylum Chordata; class Mammalia; order Rodentia; family Muridae; genus Micromys; species Micromys minutus. The sequence goes on from NC_137958.1 coordinate 32,006,527, forward strand.
TTGGAGATACTGAACTGGTGAAATGCAGAATTCTTCCCTCTCTCTCTCCTGTTAATCCATCCAGTTTGAACAAGCACTGAAGCTAACATTGCCTCCGTGCTTCCTGCTGCTCAGAGCTCTTCTACATTCTTGAATAGAGTAATCAGGGCTGTGCTAGTTGATACTCAAATAAAAAAGGGCGAGGATTGATGCATACTGTTTATAATTTTATATACTTTTAATTAAGCAAGTTTTAGACGCTCCCTTTAAAGGATACCGGTGTTTTTAACATACAAAGGCAATGTGTGTGTTTCTGCCTACTTATAGCTTTGTCCCTGAAAGGAAAAGGTAGCTCTACGTTTTGTACCTCATGTCTATTCCAATCTTGAAAGAACAGCTTCTGTTGCATTTATGCTGAAAACCCAAAATGAGGGTGATAATGGACTCAAAATCCATTCAGAAAAAAGCATTTTGGAACCGAGACTGTTTCACAAGGCATTGTTGTCTGATACAATGGTAAAGCTCTACCCATTTTACCATAATACAATTTTGAAAAATAAACGTATAAAAAGGCAAATGTATCATAGAGCAGTATATAGGCAAATTGCTCAATAAATAGATGGTAGATAGATAGATAGATGATAGATAGATAGATAGATAGATAGATAGATAGATAGATAGATAAATAGATAGACAGATAGATATTTGATGAAAGTCATGATGCTACTGTTAAATTTTTTCACCAGCTGAGCTCAGTATTGAAAACTTTGGCTCTCTATTCTTGTTTTGTTATAGAATATTTTGGGCATTCTCAAAAGATCTGTTTGACTCACTATAGTCTCAGTATTAAGAACAAGAAAGGCAAACCCAACACAAGGATTGCTACAAAGTCTACTTTCTCAAAACAGTGGAAATCTCAAGAACTGTCACAGCTGGAAAGGCTTAAAGAGTCGTGGTGGTCAAGTGTCATGTGGCCTCCAGGATGAGGGTCCTAGAACAGGAGGAGGACTCCATGCAAAAGCTGAGAACATCTGCATAGGTGTGGGCTTCATAGGATTGTGAAGTATGTCTTCCTTGGCTCTAACAAATTCTCTGTGTCAGCACAATGACAAGATGATGGTCACAAATAGGAAAATGGCTTCATGTTTATACAAACTGACTCCACAACTTTCCTAGAAAAACTATCAAAAAGTCATTTTAAAAGTTGTTCTGGTCACTGCGAGGGGTGAATGGGAGGAATGTGAATCACTTTCTCTCTTGCAAGTTTTTCTACAAAAACTGTTTTTGTATCGGAAACAAATTTGGCATTTACAAACAAGGACATAGAAATTCTGCAACTGTTTGGCCATGTGACACCTCACGGACAGCGTGACAGCTCACTGACACAGACAAAGTTCTGAGGCATTGTGTGGTGATGGCAGGGGCACCTCTGAGGGTGACTGCATAGTTACCAACTTTCGGCTGAGATTCTTGGCCTCGCTGCTAGATTGTTTTCTGCAAAAAATGGCTAAACTGTGTGCCTGTGTTTGTGTGGATGTGTGGATATGTTTCTCTGTGTGTATGTGAGTATGTGTTATGTATGTGTGTATATGACTGTGCATGTGTACATATGTGTGTGCATGTGTACATATGTGTGTGTGTGTATGTGTGTGTATGAAAAATTAACCTTGAATTTTTGGTTGATGTCTCTAATTTTAAGGCTTTCTTGGTACCTATAGGTACTAAATACACCTCAAGTATTCCATTCATATTTAATGAATAAACTTTAAAACTTTTTAAAGGCGTACTCACAAAGACGTTTTTGGATTTTAATGGTGTTTTTGGTTGGGTTGCAAAGTGATAAGACAAAAAGCAAAAAAAAAAAAAAAAAAAATCTCTCCCAAAGTAGTGGCAATAAACAGAGAGCTTGTTCGAGTGGCCCTACTGGCATCCCAGCGGTGGCAAGCTGTTCAGTAGACTCTCATGAAAAGATTAATTGGCCTCAATCAGTTCTCAGCAGGAATACCCACCTCACGGTAAATATCACCACGATTGGTACTAATTACCCCAGTTGTCACCTGTCACAACCCATAGGCTGGGAGCTGCGTGGGGAGGGCAGGCATCTTGATAGGACCAGCAGAAAGGGAGCTAGAAAGGGGTCAGTGAATCACTGCCAAAGCCACCGCAGCAGGCGGTGGGGGGACACCAGCCCTTGCTGCCATATGGGGAAGGCATGAGATTCGGGGTGATTCCAATCTCATAAGAGTGAGGAAATCAGAAGTGTGAGTGGAGGGGAAGGATGGTGTGTCTCAGAGATACAGGATACCAGTGTTCAATCCTGACAGTTGTCCCTACATGCTAGCTTAGAAGCTCTTAGGCTCTGGTTCAAACCTGGGCTTTGTCAGTCTTCTGTTTGTTCGATCTCAGATCAGAGGCCGTACTTTCTAAGCGTGAGTTTCCTTATCTGAAAACGCACAGGCAAAATAAGCTCCAAACTGGACTGATATGGTGATGTCTCAAAGCCTCAGGATGCCCCCAAACTACACACTTATGTAATATGTGGTGATGACAATGTTTATAAACATGCCTGATGATAAACAAGAAGACTCAGCATGTCCCCTGATTTCATGGATAGCCAAAGAGCAGCCAGGCCTGTCAACCTCACAGCTGTGTATCCAAGTCTGAGAGTCTAGTCACTGAAGAGAAGAAGAGAAGCAAGAAGGGACATACAGAGTAACAGTACTGATGGACACAAAGGTGTGGCAGCCTTTCAGGGTACTGTACAATGCATGTCTCCCATGGACCAATGTTTAAAATGGTATGTACTCACATAAAGAAAGTATCATAGGCACATTTCGCAAAGGGATACTCATTCCCACGACAATGCCGCGCTATTCACTACTAAAGTATTCACTTTGATTTGACTCTTTCACATCTCTCTGTGATGGAAGTACTGTGTCCTGTTACATACATAGTGCCTCTTTCTCTGATCTCACAGATCCAAGTTTGGACACAGGCATCTATCTGTCTGTGATTGCCTGCTTGCTTATTTGTTTTAACTAAGAAAAAAATTGTAACATAGAACATGATGTGTTAATATATGTATGTAATGGGCTGTGGCAGAGTCAATCTTTTTAACATGCATTTCCTTACATGCTTGCTTTTCTGTGCATATGTGTGTAGTAAGAACACTTACATGCACTTTGGCAGTTTCCAAATATGCAATATACTATCAACTGTAACCATGAGGATGCATAAGAAATGTCTTGAGATTTCTCCTTCTGTCTTACAGCAATTGTATGTCCTTTGACCATTTGACCAACATCATTGTAACAATTTCACACACCTGCTAGTAAGTGATCTGTGTTTGAAGGAATTCTCCAAGGCCTAACATTCAAATATATGTGAGAAAACTTTGACTAAAATTAGTATTCAGCACCTTTTACTGTATAACAGACCTTTCTAGAAATATTGGTGCTGTGTATGGGATGTGGCCTACACACAAAAGATTCTTTTTATAAATCCTCTGATTTGTCAATAGTAAAACATGCAAACTCGGAGTGACAGTAACTTAGAAAATCACTTGAATTGTACCTGTAAGCAACAACTAAGAGTCAGATGGAAAATCCCATCAGTAAAATTAGACCTCTGATTTGACGTCTAGTTGTTAAGAAAAAGAATTCAAAAGACCTTTAAGACATAAAGCAAATACTGATAAAATGCTTAACTCATCAAGACTGAACCAAAGATTGTGAAGCAAGGACTTATATAAGAAAGATACACTGGCAAAAATGAGGAGTCCTTTGGATTTTTATTATGTTTGCAAATACTTCTTTAGATCAAGAGACAGGTCATTCTTAACTATATGTGAGACAAACTATAAGAGTCTCCAAAGTGTGTCCATGAACCCTAGTTACCCAGGAAGAGGGGAAAAAGGGAATGTCCTTTGTATCTTCAGGGCAACAACTATCATACTCCCTTTATCATTTGAAATTATTAAGTCAGACACTCTTAGTAACTGGAGGGCTGAAATAGGAAGATTGCGAGAGGAAAGCAGAGCAGTAACTCAAAAATAAATAAATGAAAAGGATTAAGGTTTACATAGCTCACAAATGTCGAGGTGATTATTATTGAAAACAATAATTAAAGAAGAAATAAAAGCCTGTAAAATAGTAGAAACCGTGGTTTTCAATATAGCGTGTAAAGTGACAAAACTATTATACAGAATAGTTTCTCAAAAAACTGCAACTAGAACTTCAATATGATCCCATAATTATACTTACAAATATAAACTAAAAAGAGATAAACATACAGATCTGGAAAAATGGCTCAGTGGTTACGAGCACTGACTGCTCTTCCAGAGGTCCTGAGTTCAATTCCCAGCAACCACGTGTTGGCTCACAACCATCTGTAATGAGATCTGAAACCCTCTTCTGGTGTCTAAGGACAGCAACAATGTACTCATATACATAAAATAATAAATCTCTTTTTAAAAAATAAAAGGAAAGAAAAAGTTACACACACATCCCAAAGAGATACCTTCATGCCCATGTTCATGGAATGGAAACATTCTTCACAAAAGCCAAATGAAGAAGCAGCCCAAGTATGATGTAGTAGAAAAATCAGTAAAGCAGAAGTAATCCATAAAGGCAGTGGATTGTTTTTCAGCAGCTAAAAGGTAAGACATTTTATATGATCTGCCACATGGACATTGGTGAGGATGTTATCATAAGAGAAATTAGACAAATAAGTCCACAGTTAATTCCACTGATATACAGAACTGAGAGTCACAGACTAGGAGCTAAGAGAAGAGAAGGAACAGACAATCGTTTTAATGAAAACATAGTTTTCCCTGGGGATGATGGAGAAAAGGTCCCAGTGGTAACAACATGCTGTAAGGATATATTCAGTGCCACCGAACTGCGAGCTTTCCAGTTAGGGCAATACGTCTTACATCAGGAAAGTCTCACCATTTTTGCAATCCTATTTTTAAGACTTATTTTTATGTGCATTAGTGTTTTGTCCACATGAAGGTCTGCGTGAGCATGCCTGATCCCCTGGAACTGGAGTTACTGATAATTGTGAGCTGCCATGTTGTTGCTGGGAATTGAACCCAGGTCCTCTGGAAAACCAGCCTCTTAACTGCTGAGTCATCTCTCCAGCCCCCTACCATTTTTAAAAAACAAATAATTTTAACAGTGTGTTAAAAGTAAGAGCTATATGTTGCTCAATTGGTTAAAATGTATACTGTTAAATTGGTTATTCTCTGTATTTACATTTCAAATGTCATCCTCTTTCCCCCTTCTCCCATTCCTCCCCCCTCCACTTGTTTCCTTGAAGGTGCTCCCTCTCCCAAGCGCCTTGGCATGCCCCTACATTGAGAAAATGCACCTTCACTGGACCAAAGGCCTCTTCTCTCATTGATGCCAGACAATGCCATCCTCTGCTACATATGCAACTGGTCCCACACTAGTGCTGGCACCAGTAGGGCCACATGGCACTGTAGGACATTTTTATCTCAGTGGCTCCACTCTACCCCCAAGTACTCTCAGACCCCGGTTTTCTTTGACCCAGGCAATCCGCTCCACCTGTCCTGGCTGCCTTTGTTTCAGGTGGTCCACAACCACCCCAGTGTGTTGTATTCACTCACTTTCCCTTGGCGGGTTGTTGCCATGCCTTGCACACACACATCCCAACTTGGTGGCGGGCTTTGTGCATCCGCCACTGCACCCTCTTTTGATTTCAGTTAAGTTGTCACATCAAAACACTCTGATCCAATTGGTATGATATAATTTGCCCACCTAGATAAGTCAAATCATCCTGTACAATTCCATCCCTTATAAAATATGCATAACAACCTTTATCCACATAGTGATGCACCGAGAGAAACAACTATGTCTGCCTCCATGTTGCTCTACCTCGAACCTCTCTTCTGCCTTGCCAGAACTTTGTCCCCACCCCACTGTCTACTGTCCAATCATATATCACCTTGACATCAACTTACAGCACAGGCTTGAGGACATGAGTTCAGATCCCTAGCATTGATATAAAAACCTGCCACAACAGTGTGTGTCTGCAACCCCAGAACTCTGCAGGCAGACACTACAGAGAATAGCCAGGCCGGCTAGTTGTTGATGATAATGATAAAAATTATTATTATTATTGTTGTTGTTGTTGTTGTTGTTGTTGTTGACTGGAGAAATGGTTGAAGAAGAAATACTTTTGTTGACCTCTGATACACATGTATGACCACATAAATAAACATATATACAGATAGACAGAAATACTTAAGGTTCAGATGTCAGAGCAGAAATTCAGATCTTGGACCTAGATAGAACTCTGCTAACCCTCCTCTCCATGCCAGCGCTTCTTTGAGCATGAAAACTGGAAGACATGCTCAGAAAAAAGAAAAAGAAAAAAGAGTCATGGACAATGAATCATTACCAGAACAAATAGCAGTTTCAGCAATGCAGATGTTCATTCCAAAGATGAGAGGGCTGGTAAGTCTGCGAAGTTGGAAACATGTCTGCACTCTTTAAAAAAACTCATATTTCACATACCATGCATCATAATTGGGTTTGATGTCAACTTACCACAAATTACTGGGGAGCCTCACCTGAAGCACCACACCAATTGCCTTGATTGATGTGGGAAGGCCCGTTCCAATTATGGGCAGCACCTCCTAGTAGCAGCCCAAATAAAAACAGTAGAGCAAAAGGAAGAAGAGCTTCTCGCCTTTTCCTCGTGGCCTTCCCTCTTGCCAGGAGTTCGTTTGCTTCAGTGTGCTGCTGCCCCTACTGTCCTATCTGACAGCCAAACCAATGTTTCTAGTCTTCATAGACTAGGGAACAGCTACTATCCAGGAAACTTGCAGAATTTCAGGGCATATTGGGATTACTGGGGCACCCCACTGGAGTAAACTCTAGGTTGAGACCTGTCCAAACTCTGAAAATCTCGTCCTGAGACTCTTGGCAGAAGTAAGTCTGTTATCTCCTTGTTCTGGGCCTGCATGTAGCCTGTATGACTCCCACCTCTACCACCCTTGAGGTAGGCTGGTGGCCAAATTACAGATTTAGCTTCCTATCTCCCTATAAGGACATGTCCAGCAAGCACCTGAAATTCCTCTTCATGCAATGAAATATTCCCAGCACCTTAGCACCAGCTAGTAATGAAAACTCACCTAACAAACCCCAACCCATCCCTTGAGGCTTATATAGCCGGTATTGCCACCAATCAAACTGTATCACTGAGAACAGTCTCAGAGAACACTCTCCTCTCCCTCACCACCAACTGAGTTCCTGGAACCCAGTGGGCTGAGCTAAACTTCATTCCCTGAAGTCCCTTTTAATGTGCCTGGACACCCCAAGGAGCGAAGCAGAACCCAGCCAGCACCCCACCTTGTGAGCTGAGTCACTGTTGGCTGTCACACCTGTTCACATCCCAAGTAGGAAACAGCTGTTGTGGGAGGGACTACTCTGACTGCTGAGGCATGCAGCTTCAAAGATAGACTTAACTACTAGGTTCTCAGCCTTTTAGACATGACTTTAAACTGAGGTTGCTATTTTAAGTGACTTGGTAAATCCACATTTATGTATATGATGTAAATGTACATTCATCACATTGGTTCTGCTCCTCTAGAGGACCCTGACTAATACAACATACATACATGCATTTCTCATTGTGCCTTATTAAAAAATTCTCCAAAGAGTTGTAACTGTCATGTATCCTTGTGTGACTTGTCTGGCTTGGTTCTCATGTGAACAAGACTCTCAGAACTCATCCATATTAAAGTTTGCATGGTGCTTCATGCCCTGGTATTGCTGAACAATATTCACAAGCACTCGCCACATAGTTTGTGTCCTCTCGTCAATGGGGGTATTTCAATTGTTTCTGCCTTTTTACTGTTCAAAGTGCTGCCAAAGGATTGGTAAAGATTTTTTCCCAATCTGTTGGTTGGCATTTTTCCCTATTGACAAATGTGTCCTTTTACCTTACAGAAGCTTTGCAGTTTTATAAGGTCCTATTTGTTAATTTTAGAGCATAAGTCATTAATGTACTCTTAAAGAAAAATTCCCTGTGCCTATGTATTCCAGGCTCTTCCCCACTTTCTCTTCTATTAGTTTCAGTGTATCTGGTTTTATGGGGCAGTTACTGATCCACTTGGACTTGAGCTATGTACAAAGAGATAAGAATAGATCAATTTGCATTCTTCTACATGTTGACTGCCAGTTGAACCAGCACCATTTATTGAAAATGTTATCTTTTTTCCACTGGATGTTTTTAACTCCTTTGTCAAAGATCAAGTGACCATAGGTGTGTGAGTATAGATTTATGTTAAGGTGATACATGATTGGACAGTGGGGAGGTAGACCGGGGGAGGGGCCGTAGGCTAGGAAACCAGAAGAAGAGAAAAAGGGATGGAGAGGAAGATAAAGATGGAGCTGGAAAAAGCAGACCTAGATCCTTGTGGCCGTAATTGGTGATAGGTAGATATGAATATTTTTAAGAGATTTTATAAGTCTTTTTATTCCTTGTGGAAGGAAAGTTTGTATCTTTGTCTATTGTATTTAATCTTATTGTATAAAGGGTTTGTGGATTGAGAATCTAATACATAAACCTACAATGAAAAGCAACCAGAGTTTGGAGTAATGTTTGTACTAGGTGAGAGTGGAAAGAAACACACTGGGGTGGCAGTATCTACCTGGGGCAGAAGCAACAGAGCAGGTGGAGTAAACTTCTTGAGAAGGGAATCGTGTGGAGAGGGTGGCTTGAACCAAGTGACAGAGTCCATGTGCACAACTCCATACTAAAGTGGCATCCATGGAGTGAGACCACAGAGGGGAGATAAAGGGATAAACCATCCATCCATGTAATATTTACTGCAACACGTGGGGTTATTTCTGGGTCTCCAATTCTATTCCATTGATTGACCTGCCTGTCCCTGTACCAATACCATGCAGTTTTTTATTACGATTGATCTGTAATAAAACTTGAGATCAGAACCGGTGATTCCCCCAGTTCTTTATTGTTGAGAATAGTTTTCTCTATCCTGAGGTTTTCGCTCTTCCAAATTAATTTGCAAATTGCTCTTTCTAACTCTATAAATAATTGAGTTGGAATTTTGATGGGTATTGCATTGCATCTCTAGACTGCTTTGGGAAAGATGGCCATTTTTACTATGTTGATCCTTCCAGTCTATGAGCATCTTCTGAGATCTTCTTCAATTCCCTTCTTCAGAGACTTGAAGCTTTTGTCATACAGATTTTTCACTCGATCAGTTAGGGTCACACCAAGGTATTTTATATTATTTTTGACTATTGTGAAGAGTGTTATTTTCCTAATTTCTTTCTCAAACTTTTTATCATTTGAGTAGAGGAAGGCTTGTTTGAGTTAATTTTATATTCAGCCTCTTTGATGAAGTTGTTTATTAGGTTTAGGAGTTCTCTGGTGGAATTTTTGGGGTCACTTAAATATGCTATCTTAGTCATCTGCAAATGGTGATATTTTCACATCGTTGTTTCCAATTTGTATCCCTTTCACCTCTTTTTGTTGTCTAACTGCTCTGGCCAGGACTTCCAGAACTATATTGAATAGGTAAGGAGAGAGTGGGTAGCTTTGTCTAGTTCCTGATTTTAGTGGAACCCAGATGTTCGTCAGCAGAGGAATAGATACAGAAAATGTGGTACATTTACACAATAAAGTACACTCAGCTATTAGAAACAATGACTTCATAAAATTCTTGGGAAAATTAATATAACTAGAAAATATCCTGAGTGTGGTAACCCAGACACAAAAGAACAGACATGGTATGCACTCAGTGATAAGTGGATATTAGCCCAAAAGCTCAGAACACCCAAGATATAACTCGCAGACCATATGAAATTCAAAAAGAAAGAAGACCAAAATGTGGATGCTTCAGTCCTTCTTAGAAGGGGGAACAAAATACTCACAGGAAGAAATACAAATAAAAAAATGGAGCAGAGACTGAAGCAAAGGCCATCCAGAGACTGCCCTACCTTGGGATCCATCCCATATGTAGCCCCCAAACCCAGTCACTATTGCTGATGCCAAGAAGTGCTTGCTGACAGGAGCCTGGTACGGATGTCTCCTGAGAGGCTCTACAAGAGCCTTACTGATCTAGATGAGGATGCTCATAGCTAACCATGGAACTGGGCACAGGGTCCCAGTGGAGGAGTTTGAGAAAGGACTGAAGGAGCTGAAAGGGTTTGCAACGCATAGGAAGAACAACATTATCAATCAACCAGACCCCCACCAGAGCTCCCAGGGACTAAACCCACAACCAAAGAGCACACATGGAGAGACCCATGGCTCCAGCCGCATATGTAGCAGAAGATGGCATTGTCTGGCATCAGTAGGAGAAGCCCTTGGTCCTGTGAAGTCTAGTTTCCCTAGTGTAGGAGAATGCCAGGGTGGTGAGGTGGGAGTGGGTGAGTGAGAGGAGGAACAGCCTCATACAAGCAGGGGAGGGGGATGAGAAAGGGAGGGGAAACCAGGAAAAGGAATAATATTTGAAATGTAAATACATAAAATATCCAATAAAAAATGCAAAAAAAAAAAAAAAAAAAAGGGAAGCGGTGCCATTGTGGACATTGGTCCATGGGGCTTCATGGAAGCCTCTGTATTCAGTAACCCTGGATATTCACGTGGAAGTGGAATCATCGGGTCATGTGGTAACTGTTCGGTCTTCCCAGGAGCCACTAGGACAGTTTGGGGAGAAGCTGCACCATTGCATTCACGCCCCCTGACAGTGGTAGTGAGCATTCCAATTTCTCCACACTGAATTCAGTGCTTGGAGTCTGCCTCTAGCCTTGTGTAAGGTCCCTGCATAGCTCCCGCTGTGTACTTGCGTGCGTGAGTCTCACCAGTGAAAGGCATGCCGATTCCGAAGGATTCCCAAGCAGCCTATTGGGATGATTGGCTTCTCCTTTTTTGAAGGAATCAAACTCAAAAAGTGGGCTGCTTTGTTTTTTTTTTTTTTTTTAATGCAAACTGAGATGAGAAGTAACAGGCGAGCTAACTCGACGTCTGCCAGAGAGATCTCAGCAACAATCAAGTGACGACTTTGTGTATATGGTCGTTCCTCTTAGAATGTGGACTAATGGGGTGTGCATGTACCAGGGTAGACTGTCAAAGAAAAACCAGGGGGTTTGGGGGGGGACATGAATCTGGAAGAGGACCCTTTTCCTCCATCCATGTGAGTGTCTATTCCTGTCTCCTACGAGCTTCAGCACCTCCATATCTTCCACGCGTGAGCCTTTGGTGGCAACACTCTCCAATTTCACGTGCTTCCATTAACAAAAGAAATATCTCTGCAAGTTCTTTGCAGAAATGCACACTAGTTCAGTGGTAGCCAGAGGGATCTGATCTGTCTTCCTTCTGGAAGCTAAGCATTTACGTTAAGGCAAATAAAATGTCAGCCACCATTAGACAGCATCTGGCAACAATATGGCCATTTCATCCCTGGGGATCGACCTCTCCCCCCAGAAGAGATGGTACTTGAAATAGGAGAGGCTTTTGAATGCAGGACCTCCTATCCCTCCCACCCAGGCATGGTGGCTAGGGAGTGGGCAGACTGCCACCCACAGAAGGACACAGGGAACCAGATCAAATGTGAACCTAGGGGGCAAGCTTCCCAGACAGCAGTGACCAAAGGCTGTTCACCCTCGCCCTATGGGTCTGTGGTTAAGGGGGGAGTCTGATCTCTAAGCTGGCCTAGATTAGCTCTACAAAATGTAAAACAGCCTCCACAACCACTTGAAGAAGAATTTGGGCTGACTGAAGTAAAGCAGTGGTGTGCTGTGAGTGAAGGAAGATGCTCAAAGAGGAGACTCCGCCCCATTGGAATTCCCCCATGAGAAGGGGCAAAATAACAGTTCTTTGGAAAGAGAGGATGAGGATGTATAACATTCTCTAGTGGGAGCATCAGTTTATGGGTCTGAGACCACATGGGTGATAGTAAGGGCTAATATGCAGAGAGATGGTTATAAATAGGTACGCTACCTAAGACTGGAAAAATAAGACATGTCTTCAATAGTCTGGACAAGAGTGTCCATGGGTGTGGCTTGCTCCTCACACACAGTTCTGAGGTATTCACTGTTCTGATTTGGGAGGAATTGTGTTCTTCAAATAAACAAACTGTGACGTGTGCCCTGCTGGGAAGGACATTCCCACTGTGGTGCGGTCTCTGTGTGCAACATACACAGGGTCACCAGTTTTATATCAAGCTTTTAAAATATAGGCTTATCATATTTCGAGGCCTCCGATTTGACCAACAACATGGCCACATCAATGAAATCATGATCTTTGTAAAAACAGAGTTCAACCGGATTGTCAGGAACATTTACTTTGATGAAGCAGCTAACATTGTCCAAAAATTCTCACCGACTTCATGGCTTCTCTCTCAGGAGCTACTTTATTAATATTGATAAAGTCTATCCATATTTATTTCTCAAAGAAAAGGCCCTAACACTTTAAAGAATAAAATACAATAAGTAAAGAGTTTTAAATATAAGAATATTGATAACACATGTGTTTGATTTTTTTGGTAGTGTGTGAACAGCTCTAACAATGTAGAGCTAGCCTTAAACTCCTCATTCTCCTGCCTCTACTTCCCCAGGGATAGGATTACATCCCTGGGGTATAATGTACATGATACATTACCTATGTATCACTGGATTGGACCACATGCATATTCCTATAGAGCCCTGAAAAGCAAAGAAAAGAAAAAAAAACAAGCATCCTCATTCCAATAAATTTTTCTTGCCGAAATTTTCTTAGTCTCTGTTTAATAATACCTTATTACAGTGTTAGGAAATTAAGCTGATACCACAGTTTTAATGCCTAGGAAAAGTGGTGAGATTTAAAGTAATATTAATAAAAATGATTTCTAAGATAACTGTCTTTGGGAAAATGTGTTGCTAAAAATGAGGACATTAAAAATAAATAAATTAATAATCCTTATTCTTTTTATATTTATCTCACCTTTATCTTATATACATTAGTGACTTGACTGCATGAATGTCTGTGTGAGGGTGTCAGATCCCCTGGAGCAGGAGTTACAGACGGACAGTTGTGAGGTGCCTTGTGGGTCCTGGGAAAGGACCCTCCTGGGTCCTCTGGAAGAGCAGCCAGTGTTCTTAATTGCTGAACCGAGTCTCCAGCCCCCCCACCCTTCCTCTTTCTTAGACATGTCAGGTACCTTTTCAGAGACGCCTTTTCCTACTTTTTACCTGACATCTGTAAGAGGATGTCACCTTTGTGCTTCTCACTGGCAGTTATGAAATTCCAAGACAGTCCCCACAGCAACAGCAGTTAAGTCAGTACCTGTCTGTGCAAGAGGAAGATGCAGATGCTCCCAAGACCCAACTACCCCAGAGGATGAAGTACAGTTGATGCAAAAATCCCCAGGTCGGAAGAGGAATTCTCACTGCCAGAAATATGCATGGAGACTAAAGGAGCCTAAACTTGGAAATGAAAAGTTTTAGTCTTTAAACAAATGTTTGCCATCATCCCATTGAACATCAGTGGATTTATGAACTGCTCAAGAATTGACCAAATTCTAACTAAACTCTACATATACACCACAAAGATCACACTGCCGTTGTGTTTCCCCATGAAAGATACTATCGGGTCACATGTGGCAAACCCTGGAGATGTTTGTGGAACTTTTTATACATAAACCTATGATAAGGCAGATAGAGGTAGATGCACAAATGAGATGATAGAATGTTTGTAGAGCATGCATTTATATAAATCATCATATAATGCAAATACGCTATGATTGATGTGCATAAAATAAGAGGAAAATCGATTAACGTAACTATACGCCATTTACTAAGTGTCAGATGAAAATGAGCCTGTGTGCTTTTATTTCTCTTGATGATCTCAGAAAATCTGTGCCTCGACTGTTCACTGGGGTTAAATAGAACTCTGGATCCCAAATGAGGCTCTATGGTACTTGGAACATTATCAAATGCTTCAGGAGACCCTGGTGCTAATTGTTTAATAAATGGCTGAAGTAGGAACCAGTGCATGAATGGACAGCAAATACTAGTTCCAGCCTGTGCAGCGGGTTCAAGTCATTGTTAGCTCTGTTTGTTGGTTTCCTGCATACCTCTTCCTGTTCTCCAGTTCATTCCAGCAGCAAACTGCAGAGATTTGCAGGAGAATTTACTGGGACTGAACTCAAGCACGGAAGCAATCAAGTGGTTGAATTCCTGGTTTTTCCAATTGAATGACATTCCTTTATCCGTATTGATTTGGGCTTTGGTAAATTCAATTGGTGATACCACCTGGATGATTTTAAGACTATCTGAGGCTTTTTTTTTTTGTTGTTTGTTTAAGTTTTCAACGTAGCTCAAGGAACATAAGAATTTCATCAATTGAAAACTAAGAACTATTTCTGTGGGATGTGTAAAACAAGAAGCTGACCAGCATTATTTTCTTTTTCTTTAATTCAGCATCATTATTGAGAGTTATTCTTGGACTTTATGAAAACCAGATTGGAACATGGGCATGTTCTCTGTCCACTTGTGTTCAAGGAATTGGAACTGAAAATCATTCAAACCAGGAAAACATGACATTGAAAAATAGCCTGCATTCTTTCTTCTACCTCCCATGCTCTGACTAGAAAGTCATATGCAGATCCCAGATCTGTTTATAGTTTTTGTTCTTACTACGAAATGCACAGTTTTGTGCAATATATTGTGAGACATGCCTTTAATCCCAGCACTTGAGAGTCAAAAACACCAGATTTCTGTGAGTTTGAGGCCAGTTCTGGTCTTCATAGTGAGTTCTGGGACAAACCAGGGCAAAAAAGTGATACCTTGTCTCAAAACACTGAGGGGGGGGGGAGACAGAGACAGACAGAGAGACAGAGACAGACAGAGACAAAGAGACAGAGTGGGGTTGGGAGGGAGGAAGGGACAAAGGGAAAGAAAGAGAAGAAAAGAAGGAAGGAAAAGTAAGAAGGGAAGAAGGGAGAAGGAAACAAAAAAAGGAAGAAAATTATAAAAGAAGGACACTTTCCCATGAGGAACAAGCCACAGCTTTCCGTTCATCACTGTTCTGTCCGCTTGTCAACTATAACATTCTAATGTTGGAGTGCTCAAAGTCTTGCTTCGTTCGTGGCCCCTTTCCGCTCAGTCAGGCAGCGGGTTGGCCACCAGGCTGGAGTTCATCCTTACTATCTCATTGCTCTGACTTTCATTTCTTTTCTTCTGTACCTACTCAGCCTTCCACAGAGTTCAAGGTCTAACACAGCCCCTTTCATGAAATCTTTGTAAGTACCCTGATTTTTCCAATCCAACACCTTCATCGAACTGAATGTAATCTTCCGTGGACCTGGAGCTGCTTCACACACACACACACACACACACACACACACACACACAGAGAAAGAGAGAGAGAGAGAGAGAGAGAGAGACTTCTTCACACCTATGTTCGGGTGCACACCAGACAAATAAATTCTATCTTCATCTTTATTTGCCAAGGCATGTGACTGCCCTCATGGTGGTATCAATGCTTCCCTACTTTACATGAAGGCACGGTCTACACTAGCAATGGCGCTGCTCGTCTGAAGCCATTTCTTCCCTTCCCTTTAGCAGAGTAGGCATCTGTTGAGATCTTTCACTGTGCCTTTATTTACATCAGTCTTGGTATCACGCCTTCTCTCTACTGAGTAAGTTCTCAGCAACTGTTCATTGACTTCAACGGAAGGAATGAAATGTGTTTATTGAAAACACTACTTCAGCTTACACATGAAACACAGAAAGTGCTTCAGGAATCCAGAGGAACGATGCAGATGTGGGACTTGTCTGCTTTTGAGTGCCTCCACTAACTTGTTTCACATGAACTGCAGCACCAAGCGATCTTTTGTGGAATTTCAGAAGCCACACTGTGACATTATGACAGGGCATGGTCAAGTTGGATTCAAGCCCATTTCTGACTGCTCGTTAAAATAGGCAGAGGATAATATTAACATTTGTCTGAAGTGGCCAGGAAAAGGTCATGAAGAATGCCCATGGGAGGTGAGGGAACTTTGGGAGGAACAGGTTGGGTCCATCTGAGGTCTGGATACTTCCTAGAAGTCTCCATTATGCCAATAAAATAAAATTCACATTAAAATTATTGAAGCTAGAATCACTTTGCCTCTCTGTTGCATTCAGAGTGATGAACACTTCGGTCGGAGCCTGAGTGGGGAATTAATATTGTTTCTGTCACAATTTTATTCAAGAGATGAGAAATTGCCATATTGCAAGATTCATAGACCACAAAACAATGATGTATTTGAGATAGGTTTTATGCCTATTCAGCAACACAGCCGAGAACTCAAATTTCAGATTTCAATGAGGAAAGCCATTGGCTGACCTCTAAAAAATTCTGTGCTGGTGTATAAAATATCCAACCAATGTATTTTCCAATTCGAATTAACATTACTTTGTGTCCTCTTGGAAGAACTGGACATGTCTAATGGGTGATTTTCTGTCCAGGAAGAAAACAGACAATTCAATGATCATTAACTATGTATGTTTTTTTTTTCTGTTTTCCAACACAGTCCTCTGTGATGTCAGTCTGTTTTGCCCGTTTTCATCCTAATTTGGTGGTTGGTGGAACCTATTCGGGCCAAATTGTCCTCTGGGACAATCGCAGTCATCGAAGAACTCCTGTCCAGAGGACCCCCTTGTCAGCTGCTGCACATACAGTGAGTTACACTTCTACCATACCCCTGAAAGCTACCTAAGCCCCAAGAGGAGAAGCAGATCATAGGACAGCAATGTGGTGGGGGTAGAAGTAGCTAATTCAAATGGCTACAATTTGGCTTGGTGAATAGTAGATAAAGCGTGGTGCTTCAGGCCTCTAACCCAGAACTCTAGAGGCTAAGGCAAGAAGATGACAAGTTTGAGGGCAGTTGGTATTACACAGCAAAATCTGTTTCAAAAAAAATGTGGTATAAAAAAGCATTACCTTATACTTAGGAGTCACACACCGATTGATCTCTATGAGATCTGGACACCAGCCTAGTCTACATATTGAACTCAAGGTCTGCCAGGACTATGGAAGAAGAGGCACTTGCTGGGCAGTGGTGGTTCATGCCTTTAATACCAGCACTCTAGAGGCAGAGGCAGGCAGACCTAAATTCAGGGTCAACCTGGTCTACACAATGAGTTTTACAACAGCCAGGGTGACACAGAGAAGCCCTGTCTCAATTTAACAACAAATAAAATTAATTTAACAACAAATAAAATAAAAATAATAAACAAATTTAAACAAACAAATAAACAAATAGAAAAGGTACTGACTTTGGAGAAACATGTTTATAATATTAACTTTCTGTACCCTTAAGTTGGAGCACATAGAACGCTCCTCTATGGTGTTCGAGAGATCATCCATGAAGCAGGCTTCCTGTAACTCTCTTCCTAAAGAATCTCTTCCCATTGGTATTTTGAGATGCAAACATGTATTTCCAAATAGACCGCAGAGACTAAGTACCATGCCTAGTGATAGTATATGAGACATTTGCCAACATGCCTCTTCCATTTGCAATCTGAAAGAGTACTCCGACTTTAAATTTGGGAATGTGTAGTGTTCTCAACATGAAGTCTACAGTGACAGTATAATCCCCAGGGTTAAAAGTCAACATCTCAAACCCATTACCCATAATTTAGTAGAAGAGGTTCAGCATAGTGTTCACAAGACAACTGCTCTGTCATTTCCTTTAAGAGAATGACAGGTGTGAAGAGCAATTGTTAAGAGGGATGAGGAGACAGGCATGTCTCCATCAATTGCCGCTACTTTGACATTCAGGGTAGCTGATGTTCCTTCTCTGAAATGCCTAAATTATGTCCAAGGATACAGCCCCAGCATTGTTTCCAATTTCCTTAATGTGGTTGCTGTATTGTTTCATCTGCTTGCCACAAAACCATTCCAGCTTAGAAAATGGGTGGCTGGCTGCCTAGCTGTAACAAGGCAGAGGGGAATTCTCCTGCTCTTGTTAAGCTTGGAAATGGAAAATGACAAATGCCAAGTCAGTTCTAATTTTGATTGACTGGGGCCACGGACACAGGCAGGTAAAAATGGTTCTTGGGAATCTTGGAAAATTGATCTTACCTACCCCATTTCTCCAAACTAATAGCAGAAAATTGTGGCCCAGGAGAAGACCAGCCCAGTGCAGGTGTCTCCTCGAGTAGCATAAAGATCTATTCCTTGGCTCTGTGAATGTCTGGTGCATTTGTGAAGAAGCTTCCAATTTTTCAAACATTATAAATCTAACTGTTACAAGATTTAGGGAAAAATTTTGGGGGTGGGGGAATTCCAAATTCAGGAGTTCTTCCAAAGCCTTACCATTTCTTCTCCAAGTAATGAAAAATGTGACCATCATGAGTAAACACTGCTATTATGAAGCTGAGTGACATTATCTCTGTTAGGAAACAAGACACAAACCAATTTCTTCTCTCAAACGCTGGGTTTTGTCTAATCCACCCATAGCTCAATGTACACAGTTTGTTTTGTGTTTGCCTTTTAACTTCCATCATGGCCTGGCTGATTGGTCCCCGGATAAAACAGACAAACAAAAAGCCCTCTGCGGATGACTTGCTAATTCCTTTCACACCCACCACACATATGTATTTGGGACAACAGGAAATCATAATTAAAACAAAAATCCTTCTACCACATAGTGCGTTTATTCCTAAACTAAATAAAAGCAATCTGGCATTTCTATGAAAAAAAAAATGAGCTATGCTATTGACTTTTTTACTCATTTATTTTCAGTCAGTAGAGGCTGTACCATTTTTGTTCTGTTGAATAGAGATGTGTATTTGTGGCCCTCTCTGCCTGTCTTCTCTCCCTCCTGCATCTTTAGGCTTCTGAACTGATTAGAGTTTGGTTCTTGGTCGTTAATTAAGTTTATTTGTGTCTTCCTTTAAAAGAAAGAAAGACCCCAGGTCCTCTTCAATTCGCAGCAATGAAACATACTTTTTACTCCAAGGGACAAAGGAAACTTACATCAGTGTAGTGCTTTCTGAGATCAGTCCCAATGCATCAAAACAGAAACTTTCTGAATATTAATTCACATATATTCTTCAGTTTTATTAAATCTAATATTTTTATGCAAAACTATTACATTCTTTTTCCCATTTAGTCCCCAAATTGGCCTTGGTCTGCTTTGTAGCTACTAAGTTATGTTTGATGGTACAGTGCTTTGAATTCCAAAATACCAAAGACCTGAGAAAGACAGTTCCATTATTTAGAAATTTGATTTAAAATAACATTTAGTTTCAAATACTTATCATTTTGTGGATCCCATAATGCCTATACATGGGTATCCATCAGTAGAAGTATGGCATTAAAAAAAAAAAAAAAAAAAAAAGGACTTATTACCTGTCCATCAACATGGGTGGAAGAGGATGAAGATAGAATGGTCAAAGAACATGTGTACTCTTGTAATGCATTATCATGGCTTGTCTTTCAATGTATTAAAATGAAATCACTGACCCACAGATTCCCACACTATACAGTCCAATTGTTGGTAGATAGTCCTGTATCACTCTCAGAAGGTTACCCTTAAGGAACTTTGATAAAAGACAGACATTTCTTTCAAACAAAGAAAATGTTGACAACTAGGTAGCTAAGAAAGAGTGGAACGAATTAATGATGCCCATCTTTGAAAAAGAGGGATTAAAAGTAGAGGATAAAAAACAGTAATCAAAAAATAGTCACATAGTTGTGCTGTTGTGACTCAAATACACTGAGAGCAGCTCCCCTGCTACTGGAGGGGAAATCTCCCAGCAGTTCCTACTAACACTGACTTCCCTTTAAGAAAGGTGTTGTAGACGAGTTTGGACAAGTTCTAGGAAGAGGCAGCCAAGCAGCTACACGCAATGATTATTGGGGCTCTTTCTGACCAGGAGTTTATATGATAATAATAGCCTCAGAACCATCCTTTCTAAAATACCAGTTTCCGACTATTGAAGATCGCTTCATTGTAGTTGTGGCTAGGTATTATGGACACTAACTCATTGAGAGTACGGCTTAAACTGTCAGCTGTTTGTACAGAGGAGCATCAAACAAGCTGTGGTTTGGCTGCTCATGGCTAAGATGCCTGAAATCTAACCCCAATTGCTGTGAGATTCTGCTTATGCTAACCTTCCACTCTGTGTTTAGTGAACAGCTGCAGATGGTTTTACCCTACTGTGTAGAACTCTACAGAACAGCTTCTAGAGTTCCGACAGATGGCTAAGGCATCTTACTTAGTTCCCAGGATATGTAAATGACCTTTGTCAAGACCAAGGCTAAACTTAAGCCTCCATGCATCTCTAACTGGTACTCTGAAAAATAAATCTGTCATCTTAGATTTTGAGATAATGTGAAGGAAAACCCTAGCAAGACAGTGGTGGCCCAGGCCTTTAGTCTAAGCACCCTGGAGTTAGAAACAGGCAGATTTCTGTGAGTTCAGGCCAGCCTGCTCTACAGAGAACATTCTAGGACATCCAGAGCTACATGGAAAATCCTGTCTTAGAAAACCAAAAACAAACAAACAAACAAACAAAGAACAAAAAGAAGGAAGAAAGGGAGGAAGAAAGGATAGGAGGAAGGAAGGGAGGGAAGGAGGGAGGGAGGGAGGGAGGGGGTAGGAAGGAAAGGAAAAGAAAGGAAAGACAGAAGAAAGGAAGGAAGGAAAGAAAGAAGGGAAGGAAGAAAGAAAGGAATGAAGAAAATCCCCATTCCATCTCACTAAAGGTATTATGACAATAAATCTACCAACAATATACACCGCCTCAAATTAAACTAATGTATATTAACTGCTTTTTAAAGATAGTACTATCAAATGTTTGGCACTGGCAAGAATACATTAAACTCCAGGTTTAGTAACACATCATCCTTTGAAGATTGTCCTGTGCCTTTGAAGACTGTGTCTTTTCATATTCGCATGGAGTTTAGAAGCTGTGCTGTGCAGTGGAGACTTACTCATGAAATCCAGACTCCTCTTCCTACTTACTCCTGCCCCACTAACACTCACCTGTTCTTGTTCCCTTCAGTTCTGTTGGGTTCTATAACTTAGCAAGGTGACACTCTATAAGTACTTGCTTTACTAGTAGTTGCTCCAGGACTCTTCCAGAAATTAAGCTTACAAATGGCCAACGACTGGAAGTTCCTGTGCTAGCCAGATGATGTCATTTAGTAGACCTTGTCTTCGAATAATGTAATGTGCTTGACACTCAAATGCAATCATTTCCCCTTGCAGTAACCTCTGATTCTTCATGTTGATGTTTTTACAGCATCCTGTGTACTGTGTCAATGTTGTTGGGACACAGAATGCTCACAACCTGATCACTGTCTCTACCGATGGCAAAATGTGTTCCTGGAGCCTGGACATGCTCTCAACCCCACAGGTATGTCTGTTTTAGCTTACACAGTGAAGTATCCAGGCTCAAAGACCAGCCTGCTCAAGAACACATCTCCTAAATGCCCTAAGGCCTGGTTTCAGCAGTCAGCCCTTGAAACCAAAACCTATTTCCTCTACCACAAATTATGTCATTATTGCAATATGTTAATCCTTAGGTCAGTTTCAAATGGAATGGAATAATCCATTTTAAAGCACAGGGATTACAGAAGTTGCCTGGAGTGAGAATTGTATTCACCCTACAGCATTGGGAAGCAACGCTAATGACGTTGGAGCTCAGCAGAGCAACCCTTCCTGGGAACTTGCCTCGAAGGAAACACATCCCAGCAAAAAAGAAACCCAATCTGTTGTTTGTTTCCTTCCTGTTTCTGTACCCTAGACAACTGCCTATTTTCCTCTCTGGAATCTTTGAAAGCTTGGCTTCTTCCATTCTTTTCTCACAAAGTAAGAAGTCAAAAATGAACACAGTTCCCATGTCTCCAGACCACTACTGACCTCAGTAACGGAAGCCAAACAAAGGACCGGAGTAGAAAGGAGTGCATCTGAGTGTCACCTTCATGCTTGTGTGACAGGCACTCATGTGCAAGCATGAATGCAGATATGTGCATACGTCCCACATGTCTTTGTGTGAAAAAGTATAGCATTCTCCCTCAACTTAAAACCATAAAGAGTTCACTGGGCTAGTGTTTGGCAGATATGTGAGGGAAATCATAGATTTCCAGAAGATAATTCTCGGTCTCACCATTGCTGTCCCCTCCTCTGGAATGACAGCCCTAAAACGTTTCCCACTCCATTTCTGACGAGCATTTGTTTCAAGATACATAGGACATATGGAAGCTGTAAAGAACCGCCTTTAAGTCTCTACAGATGTAGTGAAGGCTAAAGCTAAGTTCTTCACATAACTTTAGGGGCACGGAGAGAGTGCTAATGTGCAGCTCACAGTTCAGGTTCCTGGCCTTGCTGGTCTTGATACAGGCCTGCAGTTGTGTGCAGCTAGTTTATGGTTTTGCTTTCAAATTCTCAGCAACATGTTGTTTTCTTTTAAAAGCAAGGAGATCATAAACAGATATCAGGGCAAACCCTCTATTTGGGAAGTTTTAATTGCCCATTTTTGCTGATTAAACATGTGTTTGTTTGGGTTAAACCAGTGGTGTGGGAGCTCCGAGGCCGTTTTTATTAGTGTTAGCATGCCCACAGACGCCTGGCTCTGTGTGGAGACAGGTTATTTCATGGCCTGGTCTCCAAAGACAGCAGAAACAAGTGGGGCATTGCACAATTGCCTGCCTCCCCTCCCCCCCAGACCCACCTTTGCCTAGTGAATTACCGACACACAATTCCTTCCTTGCTGCTCACTTTAGAGACAGGGCAGAACATCAGATGTTCCTGTTTTCTGTATCACTGTGAGGCATGCTTCCCTTTGATCAGCATGCTGCGGTGCTCTCAATGTAGGGATGCCATGAATGATCAGTATCCCATGGGGCCTCAGGGTTTGTGTGACTGTATCCTGTCAGCAAGCATTTCCGATTCGTGGACTCTGTGGCCTAAGTAACTTGGTTGACTTGCACAGGAAAATCTGAGTTTCTGTACAAATCCAGGAACACTTTGTGCCGGGCTGCAGACATACCAAATAGGCTGTGGGATGTAAATAGCCAGAAATAATCAGGGCCATGGTTGATACTTATCCTTTATTGTCATTAAACTTAATTTAGCAGAGTATCTTTTTAGACACTTACTTTGTCACATGTGTCTGCATGACTATATGCCTTGTGTGCGGAGGTGTCCATGGAAGTCAGAGGCACCAGGTCCTCTCGGATTGGAGTTACAGGCAGTTGTGAGCTACCTGACTCCGGAGTAGGGAATGGAACACAGGTCCTCTGGAAGAACAGCAAGTAGTCTTAACCACTGAGCCATCCATCTCTTCAGTTCCCAGACACATGTATGTCTTTTGACATACTCTCTAACTCTCCATTTAACAGAACATTTTATCATAATAGTGACTCATGCGCTGTGTTAAGGACTTAGAGCCAGTACCCCCTGACAGCCACCCTTCACGAGATCCTCTTCCTGTAGAAGTCAGCTTTTCATGAACCGAGCAACAATTTCCTGGTCTCGGTGCCTGCGGGCCCCACAGTCCCTCTGTGACAAATGTGCTCGGTACATCTGATATTAATACACGTGTATTCTCACGAACAATTGATTTTGAAAAAAAATGTTTGTAAATACAAGGGTATTGTGTGTTTTATTAAAGTCTGGAGCTGACAAGCGTAATCATTACAGCATTATCTTTAGTTTCTGCACCATTCATTTCTAAATTCTCACCTGTCATCTCTGCCTGCCCGGGGAAGCGGCAGCACAGGCTGATGAAATCCAGCCGGCCTGAAACCAGAGATACAGTGTGGTCTGGATGTCAGGGGCAGTGGAGTCTGGCTTCTAGCACAGTGGGGGTCTTTTGTAGCGCTGTGTGAAAAGCAAACAGACCATTTAGCCAAATGATTTTTCCATGCTGCCTTTGGCACTGTGAGGAGTTGACAGATGGAAATGTAACCATGCCATGTTTTGGTAGGAGAGCATGGAGCTGGTGTACAATAAGTCCAAGCCTGTGGCTGTTACGGGGATGGCTTTCCCGACGGGAGACGTCAACAACTTCGTGGTCGGCAGTGAGGAAGGTACCGTCTACACGGCTTGTCGTCATGGAAGGTGATTTTCTTTTTTTTTCTGTTTCCTCTCTGGTGACCTAGTCCTCGTTTTCCAAAATCTTGCCGTCCTGATTACAAACACCTTGCTTTGTAAGATAGTTATTTCTGAAAAAAAAAAAAGTAAGGCACAACCTCAAGTCTTTATTAGCTTAAAGTGCACATCTATCTGGGTACCCCGTGACAGTTCACAGTTCACATCGAAGAACAATGTTTGACTTCCTGTCACACTCCCGAGCCCTTGCCAGTCTCATTTTTTGCACACGTCATAGAGCCTCAACCATGCTTCCTGCGGAGATTAATACCCACCCAGTACTGTTTATCCCTCAGTGCCCTCGTGACTCAGTTGCTTTGTTCTCCGCCTGGACTAGCATTTCTGACTTCTTTGCCTAAACCCTCCTCATGAAACATCTGACAGAGGCATGGCTTCCACACTGAAATCTTTCTGACTCTCTTCCCCTTACAGCTTGCAGGGAGTCACCTTATCCTGTTAGCTCATTCGTTTAAGGAGTGTTCATGAGAACAGCATAAAGTGCAAGCTGCTCGTGAGCTGATTTCCTTGTTGAGAGTAAACACTGATACGAAAGCAAATGATCGATTAAAGATGATAAGAGCCACCCACCAAAACAACAGAAGTAGGGTGAGCAAGAGAGGACCATAGTCGGTCATAATTAGTCTCCAAACTATTCCACACGTCCACAGTAGCATCTGCCCCGTGGTTGCCCAATGAGTCACTCACCTACCACATCTCCATCGCAAACCTGTTTTCCTTTCATCTCTCATTTCCTGCCTCGGTATCTGGCACCAGGCGAAGAGGTGAAAATATAAATAGGAAATAAGAGAAATGACAGTATCTAAATAATGAAAGAAGTACTTTAAGACCCTCCCGCCAAGTCGGAAGGGTTGAAACACTATGGAATGGACACAGCACTTCGAGTGCAGTTCCCAGGAGAGACTGGCAGATTTCTCCGAAAGCAGCCATTAGCACCGACATGGATTCCTGCCATTTGGACTTAACAGGTGGCCTTACATCTTTTGAAAGGGTCCTTGTATCCTCGGGGATGCTTAATTTCTCTTTCACCTCCATAGTTCTCAGCCAATTGATTTTTCTCATCTCTCACGCTTGTTGTAGGCTGTTCAGGTTTAAGCTCAGCTACATGAATTTGTGCACTCTAAGCAACCAAGTTGTGCTGTTTCTACTGGTTTTGGTTCCCAACAAAATGGCCATTCAGGTCCATGCCCAGAATCTCTACAATAATAAGATGTGACCAAGCCCACACACCAACATAAAATCTGATGAAGTGATTCAGCTGTTCAAACATGCTCCCCCCCCCCCACAGAGAGCATTGCTGAATATTCCAGATACACGGGCACCATTTAAACCTGGTTCTTGTCATTGGGAAGCTGATGGCACTGTTTCTAACAAGTGCATAAATATATATAATACCTATAAAAATGCCATTAAGTGACACACGGAGCCCAGTGAGTGAAACATGTAGCCACAGTTCCATCTCTGTGTGCATCAAAAAGACAGACTTCAGGTTAACCCGATCCAGTTACAACACGGGTGTGTACACTCTGGATGTTTAAAAGCTGGAGTGTAAACTTTTTTTTTCATTTTTTTTTAGGTGAATCTCTTTCTAAATGTTGGGTATTTTTATTTTGTGGCTTTTGCAAGCGGGCCCAGAATATGCATTGTTCTGCGAAAGAATGTGTCTATGACTCATACCACACATGTCTTTAACTAAAAAATTGGCTTTGCTTTTGACATTGGTCCATCCATCTGAAATACAGAATTGAAATCTTGGTGAGGTTGTTAAACAGCAAGCACTGGCTCTGTCATAGTGTTAAATGGGTGATTAAGGATTACAGGAGAGAGCTGGGGGTTTCTACTCTTTACCCAATGTAAGTGCAAATCCACTTCCACAAATTAAATAAGGTCTTCACTTTGCACCCTATAAATCCTTTCAGGATGCTGCTAAAATCGAGGGCGTCTCACCAGGGGCCTCTTCAAACATCAGCTACTCATGTTCGTCAGAGCACATTTTGCTGATCGAGCGTGAGAAGCACTGTTAGCCATTTTCCTGGGCAAAAATCACTGAGTGCTTGTTACATGGCACAGATTCAACAGTGTTTTCCTCAATTTTAACTCAGCACACTGACGTTTATTGGTGCTCTCCTGGGGCCAAATGTTTAAATAACCGAATTCGATTTCACTATTAGTGACATCCCCGAATGTTCGTCATACTTACAACCTCATGCATATGGATTTTTAAGATGTAATATTTTTGATATATGTTCTAAACGTTTCCTAATTATGTATGACTGCATGCAGGTTATTATATAATTTTTAAAAGACTGGAAATGATCTTAGCCTGGTTAAATAATCTATATCTGAAAATGACTTTTGAAACGTGCATCTCTATTCTCAGGTGTGCTCTTTTAAGGAGCCTAAGTTTGTTTTCCTTTTTCTCTTGTATAGTTCAACAAATATTTATAGAGTACTTATTGTATACTAGACACTTGGCAGCAAAAAAAAAAATGTTCCTTTATGGAATTTACAGAATAAATCTCTAATCTTTTGTCAGTTTC
The DNA here is from genome assembly GCF_963924665.1 of Micromys minutus. NCBI lineage: Eukaryota > Metazoa > Chordata > Mammalia > Rodentia > Muridae > Micromys > Micromys minutus. The sequence goes on from NC_137958.1 coordinate 32,033,194, forward strand.
CAGTGAAATGAACGTATCATTTTTATGGAATTATAGTGATAACATGTGAATTATATTTAGGTAACAACCCTTTGCATAAAATGCCACATGTTTTAGACATGTCAACTTAAGAAACTTCCTAGAAGGAATAAACAACTATTCTTTCAAATAATTATTGTATTGTAAAGCCAATTCAAAGAAATACTGAATTGTAAAGTATTGAACTCCTTAGAGAGCACTCAAATGGGGCCTGGGTATCTCAGGACTCCTTGCATCATAACTAAGAAAGCTTCTGAGATTCAAGTGAATTTGTTTCACTGTAGCAGCTTCCCAACAATAGAAATCTGTAAGACCACAGGAAATGGATAAATGATACAATTTGTCTTATTTAATTCTCAAGATTTCTTAAGTGTAGGTGTCTTTCTCTCCAAACCTCCGTGAAAAAAAAAAAAAAACTGGTTTCATTCCTCATCATTTATGGTTGTTTTAACGTAGGCAGAGATGAGAGCTGTTGTTTGTAATCAGTTGTTGCTTGTCAAAGGTCACTGAAATGCCACATGTTTACTCTCTGCAGCAAAGCTGGCATCGGGGAGACCTTTGAAGGTCACCAAGGGCCAGTGACAGGCATTAACTGCCACATGGCAGTGGGTCCCATCGACTTTTCTCATCTGTTTGTCACATCATCATTTGACTGGACTGTCAAACTGTGGACCACAAAGGTAAGGATGCCTTGACAGAAACTATCCCATAATACACAAGAGGAGAGGATGTTTCCCTTCTGGGGGTGTTGCAGAGAACAGCTGTTACCTGGTGTTGAGATTCAGACAACCTACTGGGGAGCTCCATCTACCAGGGTCTTTTCACTGTCCGTAATTATTACGAACATTTGAGTTATACTTGAACACAGGTCAAATACATATGTTAACCCACACAAATCTTGCTGTAAATCTCCCTAGAATCTGTAGCATTTACTTACACACATTCATAGCTGTGGGGGGGGATGTTTGCATGGTTTGTCCTGTTATTTGATTGCGTATCTTTCATCTATTTTGGTTTCTTGAGCCCTTTGCGGTTTCTCAGCTGGTATGTTGAGATATAAGTTACTCGTGCTTTAACTGTCATTTGTTCTGTCACGGAAAAATAAAAGTTGTAGTGGCTTAGAGAAGAGAGTTGTTGTAGAGCTGGAAAGTTTGAGACAGAAGGAAAGAAGACAATCACAGACAGAAGTATGAAAGCAAGAGAAGTGGGTGATTAGTGTGATTTGACAGGAAGAACTGTTGAGACAGAGTAAGCAGCATCCAAGGAATTAGGGGAGATGCCGATCTGACCAAAATGGGAAGCTCTGGGTCCACCAAGGGACCCTCTGTCAAAATAGTAAGGTAGAAAATGACAAAATGGAAAACACCCAGCCCCGACCCCTGGCCTTCACAGAAGCACACCCAACAGTAAGCACACTTACACACATACATGCACAGAACCATAGAGATGTGTCCTCGAACAAAGAGACTAGTGACCTGTGGTAGCCTTCAGTGCATGCATTGAAGTTCACACAAGGAAGGTACTTGGGAAGTTCTGTGGAGAGCTTTGAGCTGCAGGTGCAGATCTATAGCTGTCAGAAGAGCTATGACAGTTGTAGTCACAGGATCTGGAAGGAAGCTTGGAGACTTTGAGCAGGAGTGTCTCAAAGGTAGTCACTCGTTGGGGCAACAGAGAAGGGAGTGAAAAACATGTCAAGGGATGGAAGAGAGCAGTTTCTGTGGGTGTGTTCACGGGTCTTCAGGGAAATGATCATGTTAGGATGACAGATGTGACCCACAACTGTCTGAAAATATTCGTGACCTCTTTTGAAGGGGAAAATTCAAATGAAATTCACATTCATTCAAAAATCTATTTCCAAATATCAGGTGTACAGGATGTGACCATTTCAGATCTGGAAACACCCAGCCCACTCTTGTACTGTGCTGTTGGGGATGCAAAGTGGTACAAAATCGTGGAGAATCCTCTAGAAAGATCTGAAAATACCGAGGATCCTAATGAGGCATCCTCATATTAGAAAATCCATGCCAAAGATACAGGAGACAAAACACAAAGGGATGTCTGCTAAAGAGCAGTCATTGAAAGGGTAACCAGAGAACAAAAGGCTGAATAAAAAAACCAACCGTAAAGTCTTCATTAACAGGGCACTGTGAGAGGAGAAATAGGAAAGAATGACTTCTCCACGTTATTATAAATTGAACTCTCAAAAATATATATAAATAAGAAGAGCAAGGTGGGAAGAAATGTGAATAGTACTTTGTCATTTCTTCTGTTTCTTTATTTTGTTTTGAAACTTTGAACAATGACCAACACACATTATATGCTTAACAAAAACAGTGATCACATTTCTTTGAATATACTCTGCTTGGTGCATTTGATATGGGGGTCATTAAAGTATTTTCTTGATTTAAAAAAAAATAAGACAACTTAAAAATTGATTCACAGGGGAATTTAATTTGTAAGAAAATCTAAAAGAACATGATATGAATCCCTTTAGTGCACTTCAAAGTGAAGACAAAAAAAATATCTCTTCACTGAGAAAGAGTTTGAAGTGGCTTCAACATCCCACACTTGGGGATACATTTCTAAAGCTATATATTTCAAGGGGAGGAAATACCAGAAAAACAAACTGCCTTAAACCAGTTCTAGTCCTAATATGACTGGTAGGCATTGGCTGCCACTTTTCTGACAGTTTGGTCTGTCTGTCCATGCAAAATAAACTGTTCTGTTACTGTCGCTGAGAACCATCATATGATCAGTGGGTTAAAAGGAGATACAGAGGCTCAGAATAAAGTAACAGTTCTCTAGCACTACTAATTTACAAGTGTCCATAAGAATTTGGAGTATGTATTATCTTCTAATTAGAAAAACTCAAAAACGCATTTTTCTATGTTCAAGAAAGCTCTAGAAACTGACCACTCTATGGCCAAGACCTTCCTGATCTCCAACTGTGCTCTCTCAATGCAAGTCCACACTAAACTAGGGACCCAGTAGAGGGTCTCATTCTCCGTCTGAAGCAACAGCTTTATGACCACTACTATGAAGCTTTTGGTCAAAGGACTTAGAACTCATCCTGAGTAAGTTCTTCTGGCCAAGATCCAAATAAGGGTGATTGTTTTAAGACTGTTTGATGCTTTGAAGAAAAAAGTCAACATAAAAATATTTATGGATCATCTTTGGAAAATAATAGACAGGTCTCATTGCTTTGAAAATTGATGAGTAAGAGAAAAAATAAAATACTTATTCCATCTTTTCCAAAAGACTTGTGCTACAAGGTTACTAATGGTGTGTGTGTGTGTGTGTGTGTGTGTGTGTGTGTGTTTTCCAGTTGGGACAGCAATATGAAACATATTTGAATTGTATCATTTTATAAATCCTAATGATTCCAGTAATAATTATGACTAACAATATTATAAAAATTAGAAAGCATACATGTAATTAGGATAGTAGGTATGTCACTTTTATAGACGGCTTGCACCAAAAAAAAAAAAAAAAAAAAAAAAAAGAAAAGAAAAAAAGAAAAAAAAAGTCCTGAATCATATCTCTCTTCAGCTCTCTGAGATTAGGTACAAAAGGAAACAATGTGTTAAATAACACAACAGGTAATTAGGCAGCCCTGCCAGGCTGTAGGGAAATTGACAAGATAAGGGATTTCATTTCTACAACAAAGCTAAAACAAACAACAACCAAACCAAAACCAAAACAAAACAAAAAACAAATGAAATATAAACTATCTGTTAAAACAAAATAGAACAAAAAAAAAAAAAAAAACCGCAACAAGGCTAAGACAAACAAAAACAAAAAAAAATTAAATAGAAACTACATATTAAAAAATAGGGGAAGAAAAGGAGCTTGAGCCTTTTCAGATATCTCAAAATAAGGACCTTGAACAAATCTTACTTAAAACTGTCAGCTTGTTTAAAGGGTTTAGAAAGCTGTCAAAGACATATGACTGCTATTTAATGGCATTCATGAATCTTTAAATATGATATTATAATAATTTTAAATGGGATTACCTTTCAGGGGATGCATACCAGAATATTTATAGAAAATATAAATATATTTTCTATACTGCTGCCAGTGATTTGCTCAAAATAAGCCATTTGGGAAAGGGAGAGCTTATGAATATAGATACAGGAGACTGGATGTGCGTTGGTAATTACTGAAGCTGAGTGATTGACATTAGTCTATTTATCAATATGTTTGCCATGTTTGAAGTCTTCTCTAACAATGTTTAAAGAAAAACCTAGGAGTAAATAACACTGACAAATATTCAGAACTGTGATATGCCGGCTCTATTTGCCAACCCAGAAGCTCCCAGTGTTCAAGGAAAACACAATTTCTTTGGCACATGAGAAAAGAGCACAAATTATAATAGATGAAGGAATGTGTACAGGTGAAAAGCAGCTGGAACACCAAGGATATTTCTTTATTTCTTTAGAGTTTTTAAGTTTAAGATGGAGTCTTGTTGTCTGAGATGACCTCAAAATTACCCCATCACAGACTAGCTTCGAACTCCTGAGCCTCCCTAGGACTAGGATGCCAGACATATGCCACAGTGGTTGGTTCCTGTTATTGTTGCTGGGATTGTAAGATGCTTCTCAATGTCACTCCTATAGATTGACTGGTAAAGGAAGAAAAGGAAATCTGTAGGCATGTGCTGGAGGAATGGGTAGTTAACATGCCAGCATAAATAGTATCCTTAGCACGAGAGAGAAATGAACTTTAAAATTGGGCAATGACAACTGTTCTGTAATAATAGAGGGACAGTTAGTACAGGGAAGGACAAACACAATCTAGCAGGCCTAGTGACGGGAGGAAAGCAAACACTGATGACTATTTTCTTAACAAAGTAGGAGACTCAGTTCTCTGGTGAACGGAAGTAGAAATGCTGGAGGGAACAGCTTTCAGCTCTGTAGATTCATGAATAAGAAACAAAATGTGTCAACAGAACACAAACAGCTCTGGGCACGGTGGCGGAGCATTTGTGTTCAAGTAAACTAGAACATGGTACTGGGACTTAGAAACAAGAAGGTATTTGGTGTTATAAGCTCATGAAAATAGGAAAGAAAAACGGACAGGAGGAGGAAGGGGAACGAACATCTGGAAACCCAGAGAGGATCAAAGAATGGGTAGGAAGGAAGTAACTGGGAAAGATGATGGTAAGAGATTGGTGTTAGAGAGTAGGATGTGAGGATGTTGTGTTTCACTGTTGCTGAAACCTCTCTGTACAACTTAATTAATATGAATACAAGCTACATGCCTAGATTGGACAGATCTACCATTGCACTACTGTGTTCCCCAGCTATGAGATCCCTTAGAATTTGCAGTTTCTCCAGGCCACGTGCTTCAGCTCCTTCTTCCTTCCACCTCCTCTTCCTCCATACACTCCTCTTTTTGGAGAGAGCAAAAAATGCAAAAGATGCTAGAGGTGCGTGGCTAGGCTTGTCCCTGGAGTGGAAGAATGGTGAAGCAGTCCCAAAGAGAAAAGAAGAAGCCTTTGCACTCACTATTTGGAAAGAGGACGCACAGTAACAAACAGCTGCCGCCTGACCAAGGTCAGCTTTTTAGCCAAGACAGGAAGGGAAGTCTTATGTTGGTCTAGGATTCCAGTGAGGTATAGAGACCTACCAACCGGAAGGCTGACGAGGGGTTGGGGGAGAAGCATTTATTATAGAACAAGAGACCCACGGTGATGGGGTTGGGAACATGCTGGAAACATCTGGAAAGAAGTAAATTGTGGTTGTTGCTCTTTGAGAAGATACATACTAATAGAAATTTCTACCAAAAATAAATAAATAAATAAATTCCGTGCAGACCTACAGAGAGGGAGGAAGTGGGGCGGGGCTTAAGTTCAGACTAGGAACTGTGCAGAATGAGGGCAGCTTGAAGGAGTCGAGATTAAAACACATTACACATCCTCAGCCCCAGCCCTAACCACATCAAGTCTCATCACTAGACCGCTGTCAGTGAAGACTTCACTGCGAAGCAGAAACGTTGTTGGAGTGGTTTTTCTCATAAACAGGGGCCAGGATGCATTCCAGGCAGCTGAGTGAACAATGGCATAAGCAGACATTTTTATCCAAAGACTAGGAAGTAAGGTTCCAGTTGGGAAATAAGGATGGAGAGACAGCTGTGCTTGATACTAATTTTCAGTTTATTAGATGATGGGGGTAATCAATTACAACTTGATTACAAAGAATTCTTGTGATACAAAACCAGTTTTTTTTTTTTTTTTTTTTTTTTTTTTTTTTTTTTTGCATGGGTAGCGCACATCAACATTTATTTATGTAATACTGCATTGTGGTAATGTTTTAAATACGTTATGAGTCTGTTAGATCATCCCTACGAATCTCTGACTCGGTAGTATCCCATTTTATTGAACAGGTATGAGAAGGCTAAATGACTTAATTGGTTCACTTGTCAAATAATTGGAGAAACAAAGTCTAAACTCAGTTTTGTGTGACATCAGAGCCTAGTGGGGAGAGAGTGCAGCCCTCCTACTGTTTTTGAAACCCGAGTACATTGGGGTCTAAAGAGAAGGAATAATAAAAAATGTGGATTAATACTGTGTGGTCGAAACATGGGGAAACAAACATTAGGTGCTGCAGGAGAGAGGTACCTGGTGGAGAGTGGGAAAAGTGACTTGTCTAAGCCTGGACAGGCTGTTGCAGGTAGAACTAGCTAACGGTTATGTAGAGCAGAGAGAACCGGAAGGAACTAAGTTGTCTGCTGACCATGATGAGAGCTGAGATATGGTAAGGAAAGGACTGGTGTTTATCCCAGAGTTCTTCGCAAGAGATAAGAGCAATCCCTTACTCTGAAGGATGCCCAGATTGTGTAGACTTGAGGACCTTCTACAGTTTACATGACTATAAGACTAGAGTCTACATTTTATGACATAATTAATCTACTACTTATTCTGTGGAGTGGGGTATACTGCCCCCAAATGATTCTCTCCTTCTGAGGTGGTCTTGGGGGGAGTTGTGAGAAAATACCAGGTATGAAGAATTGAAGGAAGGGAAGGTTTACTTTTGCTCACAGTTTCAAAGGCTCATTCATTCTGTCGGGGAGCAGGCCTCCTCTCATACCATGAGGTAAGCAAGGGGATGAATATGGGGCTGACCATTGCAAAGTAAACATTGCAACACCTGCCCAGTGACCTACTTTTTCCAGCAAGGCCCCACCTCTGTCTACCACCTCACAACATTTCTATCTTTCAAAGGGTTAATCCTTTCCTAAAGTCAGAGCTCTTGTGACCTGTTTGTCTTCTTTGATGTACCCAGGGATGTGCTTTACTGATCTCCTGGGTGCTCTCAGCTCAGTCAAAATTAACCGTGAAGACTGAAAAAAAAAAAAAAAAAAGACAAATTAATAGTATCCTCCAAAGACTTAATTTCTTCAAAACTTTGAAAATAATCCAAATAAAGATAACAAATTTTAAAAAACTAATCGTGTTTTGAGATTACTAATGATAGAGTTAGTAAGCTAGCTGTGGTACTCATCTGAAAGCCCAACCTTGGAGAGGCAGAAGAAGGATTACAGCAGGCTTGACACAGAAAACGTGAGCTACAAGAAAGCTCTCGCCTCAAACAAAAGGTAAAATCTAAATAAAGGCAAAAAAAAACATTTATAATCAGGGTGTGGGTTTGTTCTTATTTTTGTTTTGTTGTTTTTTAATCTCACTGACAGAGATTTACAAAAGGAAAAAATGAGATGAGTAATCATTAAATCCTCCCTTGGATATATCCGGGGTGGTCAGACAGTTAAGACAATAGCATTAATGACACCACTTTATCTTATTGGGTTTATATTTATTACTTGTTTACTTTTCTGATAGGACAGGGATACAAACCTAGGGCTTCACAAGAGCTAGACAAGCATCCTACAGGCATCTTTACATCCAATCTCATTTCTAAGTGTGGTCACATCCTATTTTGAAGGGTACAATAATGAAGGAGTATGAAAACAAATGCTGTGACCTTCACCCCAGGAAGTAAAGAATTGGAATGTAAATAGATGTAGAAAATACTATTGTTATGGTTAATCCCCAATATACACAGCTAATTGAGAGCATGTGGGCAATTTTGATAGATGGTGGGCCATTAGCTATGTACTGACTAGGGTTTGGAGACCAGGACAGCACAGGCTTTCTGCCTGTAGAACCTGCCATAGAACGAATGTCGCCTGATCCTGTTTCTCTACTTCCCCGATTATGCCCATCATCCACCTTTTTGCCTTGTTTAGCTCCTGCATGTTCCCACCAACACGCAGCCTCAGCCTCCTCAATCTCCCTCTGACCCCATGACCTCAGCTAGACCTTCAAAAGCCAATCAGCCTTGCCCTCTTGTCTGTTCCAAGAGTCATTTTGCCATTTTCATCTGCATTGATGACTTTATTGCTTTACTGGTGGTCTGTCCTTCTGAGCATCTTTTCAGAGAGCATCAGAGAGTGAGGCAGCACTTGGGGGTAGAGTAAAATGCTTCATTCTTAGGCCTATCCTTGACGACCCTTTTAAAAATAAGACATGCAGTGCTTGAATAAATTCTGAGTACCAACTCTGACTTTTTACTATACCTTTGCATGTTACCGTACCCATCCATTAAATAAGGCTGCAGCTGATGGTCAGAAATGAAGTATGTGCTCTTGGCTGGATTAGAACATTCATATTCCTCTCTGCTTCTCTGTTTGCTGAGGTTTGGGCTCACATTTTCCCCTATGCTAAAGTTTAGCTTAGTGGCTAGACGAGTTATGAGTCTTTAGACTTTATCTTTTCATCCAGTTTGGAAAGTTTCTGTGGACTCCAATTAAACATTAGGTTAATATTTGCTTTGGCCTTGGTACAGTTCCTTAAGGATTTAGCTTCCTGATACTGCTCATGTATTTGCCAGGACAGTTCTTTTCCTTGAACTTCCAAGAGCTTATGTTTCTTCTGCTTGTGTTGACACTATCAGCTAAATTCTTTCTGCATTCGATTTTTGAGATCTGACATTTAAGTCTCTTATATTGACGGAGCTAGTATACGGGCTGACTTAACTCCCATGTTGGTATTTGACGGCAGTACTGGGCACAAGCCTGGTGTTTCCATGGTGCGTGTTTGATTGATAGAAATCTCCTCTCTCTGAGTATATCTTGACATTGCGCACTCTGCCCTGGTAGTTGAAATGCATTTCTGGCTGCTAATCTTTCAACAGAGAAGTGACATGAAGGATGAGATGTTCTAAGTGACGGACAGATAACGACTTGGCACAAATAATCATCGGTTTCTAAGCCCTTACTGTGAAAATCAGAAAGGCTTCCCTGATGGATAGCCTGTGCTAGAGCTAAAATGTAAAGTGACTCCCTAAATTGATTGCCTTCCCTCCTAGTTACTAAGAAACAATAATAATTTGAAATTGTTTCAAATAAAAGATTGGAAGGAGCCTTTCCTTAAGAAACAAATGTTAAACCAGGCAGTGGTGACATACCTTAAATCCCAGCACTTGGGGGACAGAGGGGGGTGGATCTCTGAGTTTGATGCTAACCTGCTCTACAGAGTGAGTTCCAATACAGCAATACCTTGTCTTGAAAATCAAAACCAGCCAAACAAACAATAGTTTATTTCTTTTCAGATAAATTAAGAATGATTATATATTATAATAATTTTTAAAATTGGTAAATATATATAATACAAAGTTTAAAATGCTCTAGTCCATGGACTAGAGAGTGGCTCACCAATTAGGAGCACTAACTGCTCTTCCACAGGTCCTGAATTAAAATCCCAGCAACCACATGGAACCACCTGTAATGAGATCCGAGGCCCTCTTTCGGTGTGTCTGAAGACAGCTATGGTGTACTCATATACATAAAGTCAATAAATAAATAAACAAAAGAATAAATCTTAAAACACACACACTCATTTAATCCACTAAACTACAATGGATGTATGTCTTTTCTTCCCCCTGCGAGACTGTGGGGTCCTTGAGTAGAAATATATTTTTTTTTCTCTATTCCCAGTGCCAGGCATAGTACCTCTAGCGTAGTAAACACTTATTAAATCATTGGGTTAACATGTGTACAAATAAACCCTGGATTCTATATAAGATGTGTGTTAAAGATGACATACTATTAAAAATGTTTTATTATCAGTGGTATTAAGCGATGAAATTCATAACATAATTAGCATGTATCATAATTATAAAACTGGCATTAGGCATTTAGAATCTAATTAGGGAATATTTAAGAGACTAGAATAATATGGAGGTGAGAAAAAAATCCCCTGGGCAGCCACCCAGGAATAAAGTAGCAATTCTCACGATACTCCTTACCAGGCCAATGAGTAGAACTGCTATTCCCAGTTGAAACTAAACCTAAAGCTCTGAGTCACCAGAATGTTCTCTCTCTAGAACACTCAGCCAGTGATGGGAATTGGAGGCTCCCAGTGTCTCTGTGCCTAGGATGCTTGCTCCTGGACAATCACTCACTGAGATATTATAGCCTGTTACAGACAGGGGCACTCTTTCTGAAGCTCGTGATGAAAGTCTCTTTCACTCCTCGAGAAGAGTGGGGCCTTGCACATGTCCACACTGTAGTTTATTAGGGGTATTCTCAACTCACAGGAAGGAAAAAAAAAAAAAAAGGAAACAAAAGTCCTCAATGGACATCTCAAAGCCTGTGTCATCCAGAAGTAAGGGAGAACAAGGAAGGAACCTCAGGCAGGATAAGAGGGTACGCAGAAGGCTGGGCTGTCAGACTTTTAGAATGGCTGCTGGTGAGTCTATAATGATTATTTAACTGTTCTGCTATTCCATCTGTGTGTAAAGGTTAAAATAGTTAGTGTGGGTGAAACTCTTAAGCAATAGCCAAGCATACACAGCGAGCAATGAGAGAGGTATCGACAGTTATTACTATCATTGTTATTCAATACAGAATCACACATAGTGTGGTTTGTATGTTCAAGTGATTTAGTGGGTGGTACAGTTTGGTCTAAAATGTCCTCTGAAGCCATGTATCAAATTAGGTCCCCAGGATGGCATCATTGGGAGATGAAGCCAAGATGGAGACCCTTAACCTTCTGAAGTATGGCCCTATGGGGGAATTATGGAACTGTAGTCATTCCTTTATCCTTTATGTTTCCTAGATCCAATAAATTGAATTTATTTCTGTATTGTGGTAGAATGGAACCTTGTTGCCTTTTGCTTAGTGTGGTGCACTGTGGCAGTGTGTTCTCGGTTCATGTCACCTCCCCACAGTACACTGATCACAGTGATGGGCTAATAACTCAGACCAGCCTTCGCTGTGAGCTCCACTCGCTCCACGGAACATTCTGTTCACCTTTGTGCTTCAATGTGAGTTAATTGTGCGCATGCTCATGGTTAGTGGTAGATACCGGATCCATACATGGTCTTCCCTTCTGAACCCGTATGTAGACCTCCTCTCTAATTTCCCCCCATAGAAATGTCCTGATGAGATGGGTCGTCAGGATTGTTCCAGTGGTGTCACTTGATTTTATAAACACACTGCCATATGACCTCACCTGTTTGGCTTTTTTTTTCTTTCATCTTTTTGTTTATTTTTGAGACTGTATTTTGATTTCATTTCATCATTTCCCTGTCCTCCCTCTAAAACCTCCCATATACCCCTCCCCCACCCTCCTTCAAATACATGGCCTCTTTTTTTCATCAACTGTTATTTAGTGCATAAATATAACCTGTGGAATCCATGTAGTGGTCAATTGTATGTATATTTTCAAGATTTATTGTTAGTCCCTGAACAATCCTTTGGTGTGCTCTTCTTTAGGGAAGACCTCCTCTCCTGCCCCCAACCTTGAAAGTTTTCTTTAGTTCCTGGTTTAGGGTTGAGGCCTCCTGAGCCTATCCAATTTGATACATCCATTGGTTTCCTGTTCCGCTCACCTTTGGGCTTGGTCATGTTGGTCTGACTCCATAGGTGTAGCTTCTGATGTTATTAGGAGACACAACCTCACAGCAAACTCTGTGGTCCTCTGCCTTCCAAAATCTTTCCACTCCTCTTCTGCAATGTTTTCAGAGCTTTGGGTGTGGGAGTGTCTTGTGGACATGCTAATTGATTGGGAGTGGGCTCCACAACAGTGCATGTTGATTGGTTGCTTTTCTACGGGTCTCTATATGTGACTTCATCATATGGTTCCCTGCATTCTTGTCTCATCTGAACTCTCTGATAGCTGTCTGGTCACTTGTTTCAATACTGTAATTGAGCATTTTTATCAACTTAGAATTTCTTTCCAACTTTAGACCAGTGTGAAGATTCTTTTACTCATCCTTCTTGGGTCCAGAAAACTGCTATAGCTCACAATTCACACAAATCCTGTTATTTCTAAAGGAATTTAAACACACACACACATATATATATATATGTATAGATAGATAGATAGATAGATAGATAGATAGATAGATATAATGTTTGTATGTATGTTGTTTATGTTTATATTTAAACAGGATGTTGCTTTGATTCCATCCCATATTCAATTCATGTTAGTTTGCCTATATTATGTGTAATATAAAATATAAAAAGTGCAATTTGTTCATTGAGAAAAATATGACTTTATCAACTCCACACAATACATATTGAAAAATTATCTTATTCCCATAGGGCTTTGTAAAGAATAAATGGAATCTTATAGTGGAAAAACAAATATAATTAATCAATAAAACCTCCAAAGTGGAGTAACCAGCCTTCCCATAAATCCAGGGCAACCAAACCTCTGTGTTTACTACTGGAAGCTCACCAGTTCTGTGGAAGTTTCTGGAAAGGAATGTTGTGGAATTGGCAGCAGATCTAAATAACTTTCTCTCCTGTTCCCTGGTTCATTGGCTCAGACTAAACCCAAGTCCAAAGCAGGAAAACATCTGTGTTAAGTCACCAGGTCCCTACTTACTTAGGACCTTTCAGAATGATTAAAAACCTGGTGCCTGTTACCTTTTTGCCAGGCCAAGCTGCACTGCAGGATGAGTCAGTGACCTATCCCTGGAAGTTTGCTAGAGATACAACTTCCACTCACCTGTGAACTTGACTGGTGCCTGGTTAGTTTGATCCTCCACCTCTCTCCCTATTCTGCCTAATAAACAGTCAGGACATGACTGACTCTTGTTCCTGCTTTACTCTTATACCCATTTTCTTGGTGTGGAAGTCTGTGGACCATCAACAGGAACCTGACTGCATACCTGTGTGTATTCTTACCTCTTTTCTTCATGGTGCTTTGTGATAACCTAGCTGTTTAATAGAGTAGAATGTCCATGTTTCTTTCTAAGAATGCTCCCACTAACCCCAAACTCTCCAAAGTCCATTTCATTGATAAAATATCATTGTCTTTATTGAATTTGTGACAAAAATCAAGTTTCTCTGAAGAGGGTCTCTGTTCATGCTCCTATATCATTTTGTGAGAACACACTTTACCTTACACCACTTCCTTATCATGAGAGAGAGATACAGAGAAACACAGAGAGAGACAGAGAGACAGAGACAGAGAGAACTCTTGAAGATACACACACACACACACACACACAAGTAGGCACACATGAACTCTCTGTGACACTGTGTACTCTTCACAGTCAGGAGAATCAACTCCATGATAGTTTTGTAAAAAAAAATAATATAGAAACTGAGAAAAACTAGGAAATATATTTCTCAGAGAGGTCTGCAGGAGTAAATCAAAGATGGAGAAGCTCAGGTTGACCAGAAGGCTGCACTTTCTGGGGTAGAGAGAATGGCAATCCTTGGACCATTACCCTGGAAACTGACTGATCCCTCCTCTTCCAGGTCTTAAAATCATTTTCTCATTCTCCACACTTTAGGCAAGACTAGCCACTAGTCTCAGGAATTCTCATGCTCTTTAGTAATAATGCCAAATAAATTTTACAGATTAGTCCACATCAAGATTATCTGAACATCACAGTTATAGAACTTGAACTGGGTGTTGACAGAAAATAAAAACAGAACACATGCTGAGTTTTAAGAAATTGTTATTGGAGATGGAAATGTGGCATGACTTTTAAAAGTCCGGAAGGAGCAACATGTGGGGATATGTGCAGTACCAGTGCCACTTGCAATACTGACTCAGTAAACTGTGCCTTCTTATAAGCATCTCTGATGGAGGTTGATGGAGCAAGAAGACAGAGCATCAGCGAAAACACTTGCTGCCCTGCCAGATCACCAGAGTTAAGTTCAGCACCCCTGTGGGATGGCTCACAAACACCTGTCTCGCCATCTCTAGGGGACATGACACCCTCTTCTGGTTTTCATGACCATCCACCCATATCCACAGGACAGAGAGAAAGAGAGAGAATAAAACTAACAAGAACAAATGGTTAAGATCTAAGAATCAGACCTAGGGTTCTCTGAATTTCTCCACTTCAAATTCTTAATTTTTTTTTTTGTCAGAAGAGAAAACTGAAGTCTGAGGAAGAATGGAAAGGGGTCACCTGTCCCATAGTTTTAGCCCCAAATTTCTACCTCACATTCAATATGATTGCATTCAAAATCGGTGTCCTAAAATGTGAGCTGATAGTAAAACTGTCCACCTACTATTTCAGCATCTTAATACAATGCCAATGGTTTTAATTTATCTGTGAACTGCTCTGTCTTTCCCATTAAGCTGTGAGCTACTGGGCCATGGCCATCTCTTATATCTGATCTATATTCCCTACAACTTTCAGTGAGTTTGGGATGTTTGACGACTGTTACGTTGACTGATTGCAGATTCATAGTAGGATAAACTATAAGGTTTTATGTTTCCTGCAAGTGTATTTCAACTTGTGCTCAGGCACACCAAAGACTGGAACATAATCAGCTCCCCAGTGGACCTACAAACCTCTTTTTATTTTCTGTCTAGCTCCAGTTCATGTTCTTTAATAGTGTTGTTCAGATAATCTTAACATTTGGTGGCCTGTAAAGTTTACTGGATATTATTACCAAAGTGCAAATTGGAATGATCATTAGAATTCTTGAGACTAGTGAGTAACTAGATTCTTGCCTAAAGTGTGAAGAATAAAAAGGGAGATGAGCTCTCTCTGTTGATTATAGAGGTTAAAAGAGGAGGGATCATTGATTTTCCAGCATCACTGTTCTCTCTTACCCTCAGGTCTAGCCTGCACTACCCATCTCTACCTCTGTTTGTAACCATCACTTTTTCTCTTTGTTCCACTCCTCTTCTCTTCCTGTGATTATCCATGCCCATGGATTTCATACGTGCTCATTATACTTAGGAACTAACTTATCCACAATGTCAGCACCACAAAACTCAAAAAAAAAAAAAAAAAAAAAAAAAAAAAAAAAAAAAAAAAAAAAAAAAATGAAGACAGAATTAAGACTCTATTGCGAAATAAACTCAGATATTTCTTTTTCCTACCTGCTCAAAAGAGAACTCTGTCTGGTTGGTTACTCATTCATGGGATCAGCAATCAATGAGAATGTAATGTGTTCTGACTGTGCCATCGGGTCCTGTAACAGAAGTAGAATTGAGCTCCAGTCCCTGACAGCAACAGATCTGATGTTATGCATCTTCTTGTTCAACCTTAAATAATGAATATAAATTCTTTATTCTACTTAAACACACCTCTAAATTACAAAGTCTCTATGTAAGTTGGCCCAGGCTGAAGCTCACCAGGTAGACCAGCCTAACCTCTAAATTTCAAAACTCTGCTTGCCTCTGGAGAGTTGGGGTTAGAGGTGTGCACCACCACACTGTCAAAATCCCAGAGATTCACCTGTCTCCTTGTCCCAAGAGTTGGGGCTAGAGGCATGTGCCACCACACTAGGCTGGAGATTCTTTAAGGACTAACAGTTCCTGTATGTTTCCCATGTTGCCTCATTTTCCTTATAATGCAACCAAAACACACCTGCAGCAAAACAAAGTACATATACATCCAACACACAGCTACTTGCTATATGCCTGTGATGCTGGAACTCCATGTAACAAAGACACAGATGCCCAGAGACCGCATCACTAATTCTAACCGGAAGTGGAAACAGAAAGAAGCAAATCATCTATTCTTGCTACTCACCATAGTCGGTAAAGTTGTCATAGAAACTAAGGTGACAATGCAGAATTGCCTCTCTAGGGGACGTTCAGGGCTAGAATTCTACAAGCTTGGGTCACAACCGGATGGCAATTAGAACTCTGGCCAGGCTGAACAGAGAAAGTCACCAACAAGAAACACAGAGATGCTAAACATGCAACACTCAACAGACATAAACACAATGGGGTTTACATGAATTGGGAACTAAAGCAGGAGTGCAAAGTCCTACATAGAGAGCCGAGCATTTTCCAAGGAGATAATAGTGTCGTCAAATATAGCCATTTAAGAGACTACCAAAGAAGGATGAGACATTCTCTACAAAGAAACTCTGGCTGGTGAGATGCCGCAGTGGGTAAGGGAGTTTATCATCAGTCCGGACACATTCAGTTCTTGGAACCCACATGGTAGAGGAAGAAAATAAATCAATTCCTGTGAGTAATTCTGACCTCCATACATGCAGCACACACACAAGCATGCATACATATGAACATACATACAAACATACATAAACTCATAGATGCATACATACATATATACATACACACACACACACACACACACACATATATATATATATATATATATATATATATATATATATATATATATAAGCAAACATTCATATAAAAAGAAGCTGGAGAGAACATCTCAGAAGCTCTTTAAGTGTTTGAGAGCAGATTGTAGAGTTTGTGAATTTCATGGGGATGACAGGACTGGACAGTTCGTGAGCAGGGGAGGGAGTTCTATGCCCTTCGAGGGTGGAACAAAGCTAGGTGCCTGAACAGACAGCAGTGGAGGTGGTTTCGAACAAGCCCTGCTTGCTGCAGCACACAGGAGTGGTTACAGGTGAAGAGGAATCCAGCAAAAGGCTAGGCTCAGCCATTTCCCCTAGGAAGATCAATGGCCACACTTGAACCCCTGGCCTCTCTTGCCGCTGCAGTGGCCACGGGATCTGTGGCATGACACTTTCTCAATGTAGCGATTTGTACTGAGCCTGTCACTAGCTCAGCAGGAGGTAAAATTTACTTGACAGTGTTTCCTGGCTCTCTCCCAGCCTCAGCGTGAGAGCGGGTGGGAGTGCTGAGCGAGTGGGTGGGTGCCAGGCATGGGGAGTCTTTAAGACCTGCAGCCCTGGGAGGAGGGGAATGAAGGGCTCAGGCAGGCTTACACGGAGCTGGGGAGCTCAGGTGCCAAGCAAACCTGCCCCCCACACACGGTGCTAGCCCTCCATCCTCTGTGTCTTCAGTAGGTAACTCTCAACATCTCTGAAACTCA
The DNA here is from genome assembly GCF_963924665.1 of Micromys minutus. Classification (NCBI taxonomy): domain Eukaryota; kingdom Metazoa; phylum Chordata; class Mammalia; order Rodentia; family Muridae; genus Micromys; species Micromys minutus. The sequence goes on from NC_137958.1 coordinate 32,050,518, forward strand.
TTGAATCCTCTCCACCCCCGTTTTCAAGCCTCACGTTGAAATTCTGCTATTCTCTGGTTCCACTGGCTTCCTATTAAACTGCAGATGTGAGCCTCTCACCATCTGTGGGCCACTCTTTGAAACCTTCTGCCTTTTTCAGGCAGGGTGACAACATTTGGGATTTCTTTTTTTTTTTTTTTTTTTTTTTTTTTTGTCCTACAAGAGTCTTGAGTTTAGGCCAAAAACATCCCAGGCCCAGGATGAATGTGCTTTAGACCTCATTTTCTGTCAGGAGGCCAAGTGGACTTGGGAGAGAGGGTGGGGCTGTCTGCGGAGACTTGATTTTCAGTTTTGCCCTTTGCCTCTGGAGCCAGGGCTCTGGCCCAAAGCCAGGCGCACAGAGAGAAGATTATGGTGTTTTCTAGGTAATTTTAAAGCGTACAAGCCCAAAGCAAAGTCAGGTGGTTTCGAGTCTGCATTGAATTTTTCATGTTCAGGATTTGTCATGAGCCGGGTTTTCGACAGTACTATATTTTCAATGATGAAGGGGGTTGTAGTCTTCTGGAGACAGGCATGTTTTGGTTGTTTGCTAATGACCTCTGGTTTTGCTTATGTGGAGTCTTGTTAACAAATTGAAATGTAGCGAAATACAACATTCTCTTTTTTCCTGCTTTTGTTTTTTCTTTTTTCTCCCTCCTTCTTTCTCTTCTTTCTTAAACAATAGGAGCCATTACGATAAACTGTCAAAACTAGGTTGTAGATATTGGTTATTGTAGCATCATTAATACTGTGCAAAAATAAATTAGTCACTTTGGCAATCAAACACATTCTTTTTATCTTCTGACTGTGCTTCAAACAGAGCCTTCTCCTTGCCTTTGATAGGTCCTATTGTTTAAGAGAACTGCAGAAATGTATTCAAAAATTCCTTGAAAATTTTCCAACTTCGGGACCCTATTCAGCAGTAATTAGCCTTCAAGGCGGCTGCTAGGGAGAGCTTGGCAGGGGGTTGCTCTTGAGTCTTAAAGTGCACCCCAGGCCCTGCATGAGAGGGTGTCAGTGTGAGGGCTCATGCCAGCTGAACCTTCCCAGCTTGCGTGCCCAGCCTGCACTTTTACCACATCCTACGTTACCTCCCAGACCTCTTTTCTACAAGAAAAAGAAGTCGACGCAGAGGACACAGGGAGTGGGAAATCAAGCCAGAGTGACATCTGCACTCAAGTGCAGAAAATAATGCTCAGGTGACTGAGCAGGTGACTCCATGAGCCAAGTGCTCAGTGTGGATGAGGAGGAGGTGAGTTCAAATCCCCAGTGCCCCTGTCCAAAACCAGGCTTGGCAGTGCATATCTGGGAGGCAGAAACAGCAGGACCCCAGGGGCTTGCTAGGCAACTAGCCTAGCCAATCAGTGAGTTCCAGGCACAGTGACAGACTTGTCTCAACAGAATAGATAGATAGATAGATAGATAGATAGATAGATAGATAGATAGATAGACAGACAGACAGACAGGGAGGGAGGGAGAGGGGGGAGGGAGAGATAGATAGATAGATAGATAGATAGATAGATAGATAGATAGATAGGGAGGGAGATAGATAGATAGATAGATAGATAGATAGATAGATAGACAGACAGACAGACAGACAGACAGACAGACAGAAAAGGTGAAAAACAATGGAGAAAATCTATCATTGGCCTCCACATTTTCCGGCACAGACAAATACACTTGCATGTAAAGTATATGCACACACATGCAGATACTACACATACATTGATATTATAAGTAAATTTTAAAAATTACTCTTACCTCAGGCAAGAGACTGGCTTAGTGCAACAGAGCTGCCGTTTTCTAGTTAAGTTTAGGCAGATCCCTGGGATGGTTTGTGTAGAGACAATGTCACTTCCCAGAGAATGTTCCTTTTCCTATCATAAGCGCTTGTCACAAGATGGTTTCGGAGTGATGGGCATGATATAAGCCAAGCTGAGGTTTTTCAGGTTTTTCTGTCTCCAAAAATGAAGCACATACTTTACATTCATCACAGACAGCTTGTGCCCTTCACCAGAAGGTACAGTAAAGCTAACAGTAGCAACTATCGCTGGTCCCAAAGGGACGTGCTCGAAAAAGACAAAGGTGGCTGCTTAGAAACAGAGTGTGTCTCATATTGTCAGAGAGCCTTCCACAAAGGCAGAAATGTCAGCAGATAAACCCCGAGAGCATCGGTGGGTTAGAGGAAGAAGATGGGGGTATTGTACGGCTCCCCTTTAAGTTCTGAGTTCATTAGGCTTAAGTAAGGTATGGTGGGTGGAGAGGCTTCAACAGCACGATTGCACTTTCTCACAGAGCTGATACCAAAGAACCACAAGGGCCAGCTTCCTTTCAGAGAACTTCTCTGGAACCTGTAACAGTCTTAGCTCTGTGTCTCCAAGCGCTCTTCCCCCTGTATGTGTCTGGGTCCTAATCTCTCCTTGTAAAGACACTGTTCATCTTGGGTTACACTCCCCAAAGCCAAATTTAAACATAATTACCTGCTAGAAGGCTTTATCTCCAAATACAGCCATCACCTTCCAAGGTACTAAGAATAAAGACTTCAGGACAGGAGTTTAATTTTAGAACCAATGCAATTCTCCCCATAATGAGAACCGAGGCTACTGCAGGATCCAGGATCACACTTGCTTATGGACCAAAACTAAAGTCCATTAGCATCACAGGCTACACAGGACATCTGTTCACCACCCTGGCCCCTAGCAACTGAATGCTACAGTCTCCCCAGTGCAACACCAGGGCCAGCAGGACCCTGAGGGAAAGTACGGTATGTGAAAACAAGACTGTTCTGAACGTTGGCTCTGCTGGTGGCGAATGGAAAGACCGTTTTTATGCAGGGGAACCATCTTGGCTGATGTTCTGCCCACGGGCAGCTGGTGCACAGGGCTTGTTTGAATCTAGGCTCTGTACCGTTCAGTGCCCCGGCATGGCTCTTCCCAGACAGACACATGAGACTACCCCAGGAGAGCTGTGTTATCTCTGTCTTTCACACATGCAAACAAATCATTTGAAATGCAAGAGTTACATACAAAGCGTGTATAGATATATACTGGTATTTTTTTTTTAAACTTATCTAAAGCTACGTTTTATCTGTTTTTAATGAGCTAGGACATACCAGATGTTTAATTTCTTTTTCTCCTATGGGACAAAGACTGACCATTCTTGGCTAGAGTCCCCATTCTGCTTTCCAGAGCAGCCATGCTGGTTTGTAGTCCCGGCAGCAATGTGTGAGGACTGCTTTGTCCCGTATCCTGGCAGCCATTTTCCTCTGTTTTTTTTTTTTTTTTTTTTTTTTTTTCCCTTCATAGTAGTCACTCTAAGTGAGATGAGATTGGATCTTTGTGTAGTTTTGGTGTGCCCTTCCCGGGCAGATATGAATGCTGAACATTTTTTCCATGTGTGTATTACACGGTTGCTCTTCTTTTGAGAGCTGCTTACTCCATTCCCCCCCCCCCCGCCGCCCATTTATTGCCTGGGAGTCTGTGTTTGGGGCTTTAACTTTGGAGTCCTTTACCTTCCAGACACTGCCCTCCCGCCGGATGCACAGCTTGCAGAACACAGCACAGGTCAGCACCGAGCACGGCTTCCTCCAGCCTTCCTTTAACAATGCTATTGTTCAACTCACACATCTGTCTTCGCCTCCGATACAGAGGCCTGAGCTGATAAACGCAAGGGATTCCCACTCGGTAGCCATTCCCTGTCGATCTGGCTACCCCTGGACTCTGTTCTACTGCTTTACCTTGGCATGGCCTTTTCCTCTTAATGACATTTATCCCCTGGCCTTCAGCACTTCTTGGAAAATGGCCTCCGTCCTGTCTTAACTTCATGCCTGGATTTCTATGTCAGCTTAACCCGAGTGCCACTTCCTTACCCAAATGCACCATGTTTACAATGCCAGTCACCTCTTTCCGTCCGTGCTCAGAAAAGATGTAAACTTGCACAGGAATATTACACATCTTCAGGTGTATTTGGTGCATGGCACATTTCTCAGCGCATACTTCATAAATTAGCAGGTATTGCATCAAGAACTCTTTTTTCAGTTTTTTTTCCCCATAGTTTATTTTTTTTTATTCACATTACATCCCAATCGCAGACCTACTTTTTCCTTGTCTCTTCATCCCACTCTTACACATCCCTCCCCCACTACCCCTTCCCTCTGTCCTCAGAGGAGGGGAAACCCCCTTTAGGTACCACCTGCCTTGAGACATCTAGTCCCAGCAGTACTAAGCACCTTCTTTTCCGCTGAGGCCCAACCAGGTAGTCAAGGAAGGGGAAGGAGATCCAAGGGAACAGAGTCAAAGACAGCCAACTTGCCCACGATCAAAATTATTATTATTTTATCTATGTGGACAAATGCTCAGACCTCTTAGGGCTTTCTCAGCTCTTACCCTGGCTTCCAGCTGGGAATGTCATCCTGAGTGTGACCAGGCATGCTTTGCTCTCTCCTACATGACTGTCTTCCTCCCCGTCTATCACGGTCCCTGCATTTTTCAAAGCAGGTCTAGGCAATACCTTCCTGGAGCATATTAGATGGCAACCTTCAGGGCCATCTTAGAATTAATTCCTCTGGTATCTCTTCACTGTAGCAGAGAATGAACATCTGACTACATACCTGTTCTCTGCCTTTGGCACAAACAAGTCAAGGAGTCAGTTTGTTTTCCAGGGGTTCTCAGGTAAGGGAAAATCCTTGCTGAGTTCTACCCAGGAATGTGTCTTTTAGGAAAAAATAAATTCCATGTCTCGTTTCTTACAACAGGACGGTCTCTGCACCGCCTTGTAATTCCATGCGCGATCCCTTTCGCTTGCTTTCTCATGTCTCTTGGGTCTGCTTCCCAACCTATGCAATAAGCACTCAGCGGATGGCGGTGACACCTATGCAGTCTCCCTGTCCCTGTTAGAGACCTCGGCTGAGTGTTTGCTCTTAATTTCCCACAATCCATTTGGAAGATATTGAGATCTTTCAGAAGTACGGTGTAAAACCAGATTTTCCCAGTGTTCATTTCAGAGCATCTGTTCTCATAGCTGGGTGGTTGGTGCTCAAGGGCAGAGTCAAATCTTGACTCCTATTGATTTCCTAAGATGGAAAGATCGCTGACATACTACCTGAACTGTGCATTCAGTCAAAAAAAGTTAGAGCCGGGACGAATACTTTCTAAGACAATATTATTTTAACAAAGGGCTCTTTGTATTTTTGTTTCTACGTTTGTGCTCTTTAAACATCCAAAATATCAGAGGGAAAAGACACCCTGTATGAGCTAAACTAAAATGATAACTTCTACAGAGCAAAAGAATGAACAAAATTGCCACTTCACCTTGGTAGGTTTTACTGGAGAACAGAAAACGGAATTTGTTCGCAACTCCAGAGTTCTGATGGTGCCTTTCTGATAAACACGTATTTGATTTTTTTTTTCTTTAAGGCCATTTTTATTCCTTGTTAGTGTCAGGGAGTAAATATTAAAACTGGATTTGATAAGTCTGTCTGTGCTGTCACCAATCCTGCACGTGCCTGCTGCAACTTTTTTAAAAAGTTCACCCGTGCAGAGCACTTTATCCATGAAAGAAACCATAGAATCGTCGCAAAGCCACCTCCCAGCTTGCCCGGGATGCCTACTTCCTGTCCTTTACTTCCAAGGCCCTTCCTCAACACTCACCCGTGAGCACCGGGTCTCTGAGCTGCTAAATATTTATGCGGACATGTGTGACTAATTCATATACCTACAAACACTTTGGGGACTTAAAATTCACCCAGCTCACCAAACTTTCTCACTGTGCAAGAAGGGTGGGCTTGGTAAGTCCTTTGTTTTGCTCTTTCAAACAGCAGGGATGGGAAGTGTTAGCCTCTGTATTTTAAGGATATATTGCACAGGTTACCCTCTCAAGCGTAGCCTTTTAAATAATATGGTTGGGTGTGTGGGAGGTGCACACGGATGACTTACTTATAAAATTAGAGGCTACCCCCAGACCCCAGCATTAATTATCATTTTATATCTAATATTGTAAAACAAATCACATCTCATTTTTTTTTATCCCCAAGTAGTTGTTTAGAAGATCAAACCTATATGGGTCCATCTTGATGAGCTTTCTATGACCTGTTAACTCTGCAAATTGTGTAGAAAAGAAAATAATCCAAGTGATCACATGGCTATTTCCAATATCCTGAATCACCTCACCTCACCTCACATTTAGTTCATGTCCGAGTCTTCAATAGAAAGTAATTCCAGCTTGGCTAAGTGGAATGAAATGCACAAGAAATCTGGTGCAAAAATATGGCTAACTCAAGCAGAATGTTTTGAACTTTTACTTTGAAGAATTCTCCAATCTGATCCTCAACAAAATTAAGAGAAATATGTCAGCTATATTAGTATTAAATATTATACAAAAGGTACAGTACATTTATCACAGGAGACATAAGCAAAATGGGCTTCCAAACCTTATCCTGGTTCCCAATACACACAGACACACACAGAAACACACACACACAGACACACACACACAGACACACACAGAGACACACAGAGGCACACACAGACACACACACACACAGACACACACACAAACCTAAATGTTGTATTTAAATGCAATAAGCTCATCAATACCCACCTGGTCATTTCCAAAATAAATATGATGGGGAGGTATAATAGAATCTACTTTTCTAGAGTTGTAATTTAATATTTTTTAATTCGGGCGTTTATGACATTCACTTCACTGCTGCCTTCTGTTGTTCATGAACTCACACTAGCTGTCACTACCTGCACAAGACTGAGCCTCACAGAAATGCATCACCAACAGGAAAAGGGCTCATGAGACCCCACCCCTCCCTAAGCCTCCATGGTTTCTGGATGGACCAGGGCTAGGAGTGAGTGAAGTAGCAGCTCCCAAGTTGTCCTTGCTCAAGTAACTAACACCTCGCCCATGTGCATATAAGCCACCCTAATTAAGCACTGTGGGTCACCGAAACGTTTAAAATACATTAAAGTAGTAGGGGACCTTGTGAGAAGAAGAAATAGTTCAGCAGGTATGTAAGGGCAGTAAAGGAGATTAATTGGGGAAATATAAGTTTAGTATTTTGTGTATGTGTGTGTGTGTGCATGTGTACATATGTCTGGTATGTGTTTGCATGTTTGTGTACAAAATTATGAAAGAATGGATTTTAAATTCGGTGCAGGACTGCTGATAGGAGTCAATCAGAAGAACTGATACACGCAGAGCTGTGTTTCATCTCTAGCACTGCATAAATGTAGAGGACCGGGAGTTCAAGGTCATCTTCAGCTTACATAGTCGGGTCTAGTGTAACCATGGCTACCTCATACCCTGCCTCAAACAAGATCAACAACCAAAGAGTGTTTCCACCAAGATGGTTTGTAAGATCGATGTTTCAGTGGAGATCAGCACTTAAGACCACTTCGATAGAAATGTTTTTGCTGGCTAATGAAATACAATTGTACAACCTGACATCAAAGTCATAATAAACAAGCGGACACTGCCTGACATGTTTTTTTGTTCTTCAAATTCTTCAGGACTTGTTGGTATGTACCCGCTTCTTCTAGGTCTGGTCCATTCTCCTTCTTTGCACCTTCAATACTTGATACTGGCATTCACATCTTATGTCCATCTTTCTGAGATCTCTAATCATCCTGACACTCATGGATATGCAGAATGGGTTTTTCGGCCTAACTAGTATGATGGTGAATACGAATCCCTTCAGCTACAGTAGCAACAGAGCTGGAAACATGCAACCAATTCCTGGGACTCTTTTAAACTTGTTTGCCCCTTTCTGTTGCTCCGAAACTCTTCCAAAAGAAAGTGGCTTGAGAGAAGACCTGTTGTAGAAGTGAAGCAACTCAGCTCACCCCACATAATCCTCCTCTCTGCAGTTCCTAAGAGCTGCTCTCCAGCTCAGTGTTCTCACAGTATGCCCATAAAATGTGACACTAGAATGCCAGTTTTAAAGAACCTCGAGGTCAAGCTAACATTCATAAAAAAACATCAGTGTGGGAAACACTCCCTTTATGAATTAGGCAAAGCCTGTAGCTTTCCCTGTGGCTTTGAGCACTCACATACTAGTCAAAACCTGTGAATATGTATACATTCTTTTTTTTATGGATAATTGGGCTCTTTATTGGTGGCGCCTCCTGGATTAAGAGGATTCCTCCATGCAAATCAGCTGTAGAGGAAGGCAGAGCAACAAAGGACACCTTTCATGTGGCTTTGGATCTCAGGTAGCAGATTGCTACACTTAGACAGAGACAAACTTCCAATTCCTGGATGACTACAATCCTCTTTCATATTGTTTTAAATCAGTGAGTTAATGTTAAAGTCCTCACATAGTTCTGCTTAAAAGCACACAAACAAACAACCAGCCTGCTGAACATGTTCTGTTGAGAATGTCAAGTTTTGATGTCTAAGCTTCAACTCCTTCCTAGACAGGAAGACAAGGGCATAATGTATTTGTGTTGCTTCAGTAACAGGCCAGAGAAGTTAAGATAAATAAGAGATACTTCGTATATTAGAAGGACCTCAAATTAAGTTACACATAAAGTTTTCCAATGATGGTACCAACTTTGCAACACCTCTCTGGGGCCAAGAGAGTTGGTTTCTTTGGTTTGGCTTGTGAGTTTTGATTTATTTGTTTAGCCATTTTTTTTTTTTTTTTTTTTTTAATGGCAGAAGCATCCATTTTATATGGGCCTGAAGTTTGGGCGTCTTTGCTGGTTGTTTTTTGTTTTTGTTTTGTTTTTGTTTTGTTTTCTTCTTTTTTGTTAAGCTGATAATGTGGTCTCAAATTTCAGTAGTTCCAGAAAGAACTGGCTGTCTCATTGTTTTAATTGCTTTACAGGGACTATGAGAAAATTTTGGAGGGATGTCTTCATGTTACTCAATTTGGTCATCTTCTCCCGTGACAAGATATTGTTTCTAGGTCCATTTTGTTTTCCCTCTGTATCAGAAGTCAACATTAGAAACTGTATTACTAGTTTTTTATCCTTTTCCCTATTTATCTCAGTACTATCCCCTAAACAATACCCCTCCCCAACAAATGGAATGTTCATAGATCGATCGGGTAAGCACTTTTATATCAGCTTGGAAAGTTGATCATTTAGAAACAAACCTAACCTCAATAAACACACATGGTGTTAGAGGCTGTTGGAAAATATTGTTACATGGATAGTTTTATTCTCTAGCTTTGGGACACTAAATTATGTTGGGACCCTTGGAGGTCCCGTCCCCATAAATGTAGAAGACAAAGAACACAAAGGGAAATTGCCATTTTCAGCTCTGTAATGTCAGAAAAGGGAAGCCAACCCTGTAGAAATCATTCCTGAGTTAACAGGTTGGCGAACGGGCAGGCCTGTGTGTTTTCACAAGTAACCTGATTGGTTCTGAGTCTTTAGTGAAGAATGTTAAATATTGAAAAGTTTTGCTTCTGCAAACAGATCTCACCAACTAACACAAATTCCATATTTCTTATTTTCTACTTGACGAAAGAGAGAAACTGTGACAACTTTCATCATTTCAAATTTCCCCAATTTTAGGTTGTCATTTTACTGAGTTAGAAAGTTCAGAAAGCATTTAAAGTTTTTTTTGGAGGCTCCTGGACCAAATTCTAAGATTATCAAGGAAGACGGGTTCAATGGTAATATATGCCATTGGACAGCACTTTAGAAAGACAGAAACATCTGTAAGCTTGACTTCACCCCATCCCTATGTGTCAGATAACCATGGCACACAGTAGAGTTGCCCTAACACCTTAAAGCTAAGGAAAACCCAGTGATCAGAGAGAGCCCCCCCTCCCACCATTCACCTAACAAAACAGTCATTCGGGGACCTGAGGTGAAATTTTCCGAGGGCTGTAGTTTGCCCATCTTTCCTGCCCTTTCTGGCTGTTCCTAGCTTTGTTTCAGTGGCCTTCACTGTACCCACCTCCAAGAGGCTCCCAGTCAGAGAACTGGAGCCAAGCCTCGGCCTTCTTGCTCCTTTTATCTTACCTTCCAAGGTCTAGCCAGCTGCCCCTCTGTTTCTAGCATGTTAGAGAATTTTTTTCCCTCCCACCAAATGCTAACAATCCCTCGGAAGTGTGAGTGATGCCCTCAAAGTCATCAATAACTGGTTTAGAAAAAGAAATCATCAATACTTTTTAACTGTTTGTACAAGTCATTTAGCGTGTGCTTGGTAAATATTGGTTGAATTAAGTGGGGGATGTAAAGAATAAGGGTTCATGGATTTGTTGTTCTCTCCGTAAAGACTGGAGACCAGACTGAAGGACCCTAGAGTGCCTGTAAACACAGACTGTGCCTAACAGCTAGAAACCCTGGGACCAAAAGCTACCTCCTCCCTTCCACAGTCTCTGTGGCCTTATGAGTTACTAACTTCCCTGAGCTATAATTTTCTTTTCTGTAAACACCATCTACCTTACAGAAATGTTATTTGGATTAAGTCAGACAATGTGTGCGCAGAGCCCTGCCCAGAGCAAACCTTCTTTCCAGTCCTTCACACAAGTCGGTGCCGGCTGACCACTGGGCTTTGTCTTAAAGTCAGCGAATTACAAGCCAGCTGGGCCCTGTAGCTTCATGCACATTATCAGGATGGCCGAGTTGGAGGCCTGATGAAGCCCAGGGTTGAGGCTTTGTTTTAGTGGTGTCCCCTGCCACACGTGCACAGGCTGTGAATGGTAAATGTTTTCCTTTTCCTTTTTTGACACGTAGCTGATGCTAAGCGTGGACTTTGAAAGGAAAACATACAGGTGAAGGGGGCGTTGCCCAGTGAAATTTGACTGCTTTGGGAGACGAGTCTTACAGCAATATGCTTTGGAGCGATATTTAGTTAACTGAGAGACCTCTGGGCTTTTTTCTAGAGTAAATGTCCTATCTAAATCATGACACCTCGGTGGCTTTGATATACACAAAGGACATTGTGAAAGTCCTCCTCGAAATCAGTGACAGTGTTTGTTCCTATACTGTCTTTTGGAAAGCTGTGGTATTATAAAATCAATAACCGTGTCCCAGCAAGCTATAACAAATCTGTGAGCTCTGACATCTCTGTTGCACAAACTCCAAAGCAGTGTTCTTGAGACTGAAGGCTTCCAAGGATCTGTTTTGGAAGATGTTATATATTTTATGTTATTAGTACTTAGCATACATTTTTAAAACATTAGGTGTTTGAGGCAAATCTTTAATAATATGATCCGTGGAGACAACATGAATTGGAATGATAGAAATCCTTTATTGAACAAAGTGTATTTTTTGCTCTTCAAAACAGTACCGTTGTACGAGTGACATTTGCCTGCACGGGTATGTAATGCCTCTGTGGGACATGGGACCTCATGGTCTGTAGATAGGAGCTCAGACAGTAATGAGTTCAGTGAATTTCCCAACCTATCAATTTATCAGGGAGGCTTTGAAAATATAAAGCCTCCTCCCATTTCCCAAGCACATACCTACTATGGCCAAGTGTTGCTTTCACGGTAACTTTTCTAATCAAAGGTTCAGCCTTGCGTGGGGAAAGGGTGATAAGGAAGCTTCAGAAAGACAAGAGAAGAGTATTTCAATATGGTGAACGGGGGGGGGGGGGGGGGGGCCTGAGGCGCAGTAGCTTGAAGAAGGGCAGTTATTTCCAGATGTTTTATAAGTGATGTCTCCAGGATATAGTATAATTTTTGCTGAATTTCTTTATCAGTAAAAAAAAATATCAAAAGGAAAAAAAGGAAGAATATCAAAAAATTAGTGAGGTAATTTTAAAGGGGATTAGCATGTTTTGTGCTGACAGTTCCTCAGAGTATTTGTCTGAAGCTGGACAGGGTTTTAATTGATCAAAACAGTAATGGCAGGTGTGCTGTGTGTTTACTGTGTGTTTGTATATGTATCCATATCTACAGCCCTGCATGCTTAGACGAGCTATTGACTGATTACATGAGAAAAGCTACTAAGAATCCACTCTTTAAAACACACGTGTCTTTAGCTGCTATCGACTCTAAAAGAATTATGTTATACTCTCTAACAGTGGCCAGTTAGCCATAAAATCAAGAGTCTGGGGTGAAATTTTTGTTTTACAAAGAGTCATATTGTAATATACACAATGGTCAGAGAAGGATCAGCTATTTCGTACTTCCTTTTTAATAAATAAGGCAAAATGGTACAATCATGCCATCAGGTAACAATTTGATACGTGGATTTTCTAGTAAAAGTTTGAGTTATCTAATATAAACAGTGAGAAGAAGACATAAGCTGTAGCCAATAAACAAATACTTTTGGTTTCTAATCATATTGCAGATGTGAGATTTTTAAACATATTTATATAAAAAATTGGAGAATATTACTTCACTGTAAGACAAATGTCTAGTTTGTCCCTTTTTGGTGTTTCGATGGCAGGGATTCTTTTTTAAATTACACTCCCTCACGGATACTTTCGTAGTTAAAAAGATGACACATCTATCTCTTAAAGGAACATTACACACACAAATACACACACACAAACACACTCATATACACATGCACACGAACACTGGTCTATCTACCATCTGTGTTGCACTAATCAATCTAAACTTTGCTTGCATCAAACCAGCGACTTTTAAATGTCAAAAATGCAAATTATGGAAGTGAGTCAATTCTAGTTAGAAGAAGTTGTGGCGTTCTGCTTTGGTTAAAGAACTGTGGGTTTACACAGATTTTTCCGCCTCGTGCATTCACGAGCAGCACACACTGGCAGTTCTCACTGATATTTGGAGCCGATTCCCTACAGATGTGTTCTTTGAATATCCAAGGCAGAAAGGATTTGATTGTTACATTGTATGTTATCTTTTCTTGATCTTACCACCCTGGCCTGTGTCGGCATTCCACAGAGCCCAAAAAGAGAGTGCAGACAGCTGACTAGGGGAAGAAGACAAAAATTCCCATTGTTTAGATTTCTGTCAGAGGATATAAGAATAGTTAATTTCTTTTATCTCTGGGGCTTTCATTATCATTTAAATTTCATTTTACATTAATTGATCAGGGATTAGTAAAGCCATTATGCAGAAATTAGAATAAGACAAGCCAGATGGAATGAATAATTCATAAAGTCCAATTACGTTTTATTTCTGGTGTACTTTCAAACTTGCCTCTGACTTCTGTGCTATTTTGATGTGACAATATTCACTGGAAATCAAGTGTGCCATTTTAATTTATTATATCCCTCTGGAGTGGAGGCATTTGTATGCAGTGGAAGAATGTTCAGTGTTTCCCCTCAGAACATCAACTTTAGGGGTCTTGGAAATCCTTGGTGACTTAAAAGGATGTCATATTTTCTGTGTAAGTTCAGAGGTTCTAGAATGAGCTACATTGCTCCACTTGGTTTGGGCAAACTAACCCCATATAGGGAGGCTAGCGTCTTCAGTGGAGAGATTTCCACTTTCCTTCTAGGAGCTGAGACCCGCCTTTAAAGGTATTTGTCCCCTTTCCTCGCCGCAAAGAAAGAGTTAAAAATATGAATTTGGCCTGCAGTTGGACTGGAAGAAACCACCGTTGCTGCAGCGACAAGCGATGACCACGAGGTGGCAGACGTCGCCTTCGGTGCAGAGCCAGGGTCGCCAGGGACCGGCCCGGGCTTCGGAGCATCCCAGCGGGTCCAAGCCCCTCAGCCCACTGCTGAGTTCAGGCTCCCCGGAGACCTGCGCAGCTTGGCCCGGCAAGAATTCCGAGCTAATGGCAGTCGCGTCCACCTGTCTGGAATGTCGCTTACAACTGTGTCTGAAACCGCCTCGCTCCGCGGGTCCCGGCCCGGGCCCATTCAGAGTACCCCCCACCCCCGGGGATTTATTTATGCCACTGGACAGTTGTAGTCACATTAAAGCTCCGGTTCACCTTCTCGAGGACTTTCATCTCGGGAAGTTTTATGACACTTGGTGAATGTGCAAAGTTTTTAATTAGGCTCTCTAGACAGCCCGAGGCGGCGGCAGCGCCACTAAGTCTTCACGGTCTCTCTGCTTTACAGCACAACAAGCCGCTCTACTCCTTTGAAGACAATGCAGACTATGTGTACGATGTCATGTGGTCCCCCGTGCATCCCGCGCTCTTTGCCTGCGTGGACGGGATGGGGCGCTTGGACCTCTGGAACCTCAACAGTGACACCGAGGTGAGCGGCAGGCGCCCAGGGCCCAGGGTTGGGAGGGGGCACCCGGGCCACTCTGCAGTCTGGTCCTTCCTGCAAAAATAAAAAACGGCCATTTAGGGACAGACCCTCCAATTGCCTCTGGGCAGCGTCCATCGTCCTCCCCCACCCTCCCCAATTCTTGACTACTCGAAAGGGAACCAGCAGATGCTTTGGCCAAAACTCCATGACATTTCATCCCTAAACTGTAGCCGATCTTAGACAGTTACCGACTCTGCCCCCACACTCCTGTCCCCCCAAAAGCACAAAGTGTGTTCACACTTTTCCCTAAGGAGAAGGATACTGTAGTGTTGAAATAGCTTTATTGGCAGAGACTTGGGAAAGTCAGCTTCTGTGGGTGCTGTTTTTAGATTGGATTATTGAAATGAGGTTACTCTGTCAGCGCTGGGCGTTTGTTCGGTTTCTGACTCCATAAAAGATGATTCTCCACACTGCTTTCTGTTTAGAGCTACCGTCCACTTGTTTTTTTTTTTTTTTTTTTTTTTTTTTTTTTTTTTTTTTTTTTTTTTTTGCTAAGGAAATATTCCTTGTCTACAATATTGGATTTAAAGGAACGTGTATGCAAAATTCAATTTTTAAAACGGGATTTTAACATATCACCTTTAAAGTCATTCACAAGTGGAAAAAAAAGTTGATGACCAAGTTATTTTTAAAACGTATGTCATCTGCTTTGTTCCTTTTCTTTCAATCCCTCAAAAGCGAGGGTCTAATTCAGAGCCTTAGGATTGGTGTTGTTGCCAGGGAACGTGTTAGGTGAATAGCATGTGTCCTAAAATGGCCTCTGCATCATTTCCTGGTTTTTTGGTTCTGGGACAAATACCCAGGTAAAGAGTACATGGTACAGGGTGTGTCGAGCAAAGAAAGACTTTTGAAGTGCTTGGGGCAGAAAGCCATTCAGCCGTTTTAATTAAGAATCCTGGGGCTGGAGGACATGGAGGAGCACGGAAGGCTAGGATTTTTCTGTGGGAGGGGACAGGGACATTTCCTTCAGGTGGTGTCGTGTCTGGGTACTTTTAATGGCACAGATACCTGGACCTATCACCAGACATGTGCGTTTCCGTCGCAGCCATGTTTCCTTTTACCTCCAAGAACTATGGGAAAAGAAAGTTACGTGATGAAGTATCTTTGAAAATGATCAGACGGCATGAGTGAGATGCCCGTCATTTGGGATGCTGAAATGTTTATAGCATCGTTGCATTTAATAGTAAGATGCTATTACCTTACATTGTAATGGTTTCCCAAAGTCTTTCATCACCGTTGATTAAAATCATATTGCTTCTATTTGTTAGAAGAAACTCACTCTAAGCAACCAAAGGGGGAAAAAAAACCAAACATCTTCCAGATTGACTCTGGGGTGTGCTATATCAGAAAGCAGGCCAGCCAAACTGAGGTGATGCTTTCATGACACCCAGCTCCAGTGCATACAAAGGGATGTAGTGGTCCACGCCCTCCTTCAATAACTCCCATCTAACTTTATTGATATTTCTCTCTCTTCACATAAAAGGAAAGTGGTATCTTGACACTGCCTTCTCTTTCTATAGGGATCAAAGTGAGAAACTCAGAGAAGTTTTATAGTTAACATTTAAAACCTCACGGTCAGCCATACATACAGTTGGGATGTATAAGCATGAATCTGCCTTCACAGGGATGGTGAAAACACACCAAGTCTGACTCGGATCCAGTACCTCATAGTTTAACTCCCCCCCTTTTTTTCAAGTTTAAGTCAGATTCGGAAATAGATTTTTAAAAGACTAAGGGAGCCTACATTCCCTATCTGCTTTGTTCTTCATATTATTGTAGTTTTAAACCAAGCTGCCCCCCACACCCCCTCCTCTGCAAAAACGGCTATTTACCCTCAATGTGACCGACTCTTACTGCCTAGTAATTTATGCTATATACATCTTGCATTTGCAATTGAAATGACTGTACCATAAAAACATGAGAATACTTATGAAATCAAAGTTGAAAATAAGACGCATGCAAAGAGCATACAGATTATTTTAATACGGATTCTCACATTCGAGTATCAAATACCGCTTAAATTAATACAGATATGCTTTTTCCTTTATTATGTACTCATTCATTTTGAGCACATACTATAGGCTGTAATAGCATGTTTTATTTTTATACTTAATTTTTTATAACAGCTGGGAAAGGAAAGCATTTTGGGGCAATCTTTTAAGACTGACTTCAGTTTGCTTTATTACTTAGATTTCAAGTAAACTGATTCCTTTAGAAGCACATTAGCCATTGTTTTAACTACACGGGAAGGTTTTTTTTTTTTTTTTTTTTTTTTTTTTTTTTTTTTTTTTTTTTTAATTTTGTAGCTCGGTTCCTATGAAGATTAAACATTTTACTCAGCTTTTAGATTATTCGGGGTAAAATTCTATATGATATTTCCAAGTCAGTGTTAAAAATGAACTTTGAAGTTTCCACAGCTGAATCGTGAATCTAGTTTTGGGCCAGCACAGCAGTAATGAAGTGTATTGACAGAGTTATAGTCTATCTCAATTCATTGTTTTTATTCTTTGCAAGGTTTGGTTAAAAATTCAGACTCCAGCTTGCACAGCAGGAACCTTGATTGTAGAAATTGGGTTTTTTTTTTTTTTTTTAAATGAACTGGGGGATTTTCATTTTACGTTTTTGTTCACAATTGACATGCAATGATTTAAGCAGGTGAAAAGAATTTTTATTGATTTCAAGATGAAGTTTAAACCTAGATTCTTACATATGATGGAGTTTTCATTGCTATTTTAAAGATTGGAATCGGCTCAATAGTTTCCCCGAAACAGATGGTTTCAACCCCATGTCTAGCTGAATTGGGGGTGGTGGCGCTATGTTGTGGGACATGTCATGTTTCCATGTTAGCAAGACAAACTTATTGAGCACAGGTCTCACCAAGTGGCAGGAGATGGGTTTCTGTGACCGTCTCTCATCTTTCTTCCCATTTTCCTTTAATGAGTACCGTTTTCTTTCTTAACGGTGTGCTGTCATTTCCAAATCAACATTCTTGTAGACGGCCCGGGAGCTCTAAACAATTATAAACTTCCAACCTTGAAGACAAGCGTACACTCGCTGACAGAAGAGGGGTGGCGTCATTCAAAATCCTCCCACCACACACCAAGGTTCTTGAAACAGACAGACAGACTGCAAGTTCTATTTCAGCACTGCCAGTTCACTTTAATAATGATTGTTAGCCCAATTATCAATGGTTCTGGTGTTTATTAAATGGTTTCTGGTGTTTATTAAAGGAGTCACACACAGCTACATTTTAACATGATGTCTCTTTTGGGACAGTGATAACACTGTGGACCATTCTCTGTATCTTGGTGCTGCAGGGAGAAAGAAAAATAAGAGGAGGAAAGGAGAGTTTATAATTGATTCCTCAAGGTTTTTGTTTTTGTTTTTTTTTTTACCTATAGTCAACATTTTTTTTAAATTTTTGTTTACATTGGTGTTTTGCTTCCATGACACCTATGTGAGGGTGTCAGATCTCCTGGAACATGTGAACTGATGTGTGGGTGCTGGGACTTGAGCTCGGTTCTTTGGAAGAGCAGCCAGTGCTCTTGACTGCTGAGCCATCCTGCCAGCCCCTTAACTGTATACTCCTTTTCCTCTGACCACCCACTTCCTGGCAAGGTGGGCAATTCTCGAACAGTCAGTGCATGTATGCTAGTATTGTTATGAAGAGTCGAGTTATTTGCCATGCCCCCTCATCATATCCCGCGTGATCTGATGATCAAGCATTGCATTTAGCTGTCATGCTTCTGTGCTGGACACACACTCGACGAAATCCAGAGAAAAGTTCCCGTCACTGTCTGCCATGACTGTGGGAAAGTATGTCCGTTTCCCTTTTTTTTGTTTCTCGCTTCTACTCCTTAGGTCAGTGGGGCGTATGATTCCAGAACAATGAATCTCTTTCTCAGGGGTGGATGTGACTTCGTGCACAGGAAGGCAGTTGTAGCTCGTGGAGTAAAACACATCACCAAATATTAGTATAATATTTAAATTCATGTTAGTTTCCTGTGTCATAACCCCTTCGGCAGGTGCCAACAGCAAGTGTGGCCATTGAGGGGGCATCTGCCCTAAACCGGGTTCGTTGGGCACAAGGTGGCAAGGAAGTTGCAGTAGGGGACTCAGAAGGCCGTATTTGGATCTACGATGTTGGAGAGGTACGTATTCACGCTTTCTGTTTTGTTTTGTTTGGGGACAGGAGGTTGGCTTGTGTTTCCACTTTAAAGGCCTGCTGGAGTGATTAACCCAACTTCTCAGCCACAAGAACCCTCTCCACTGAGTTTGCAAGTTTCCATTGACTCCAGTGTGAGGTTGAAGATGCCTCCTTGGGGTCTAATTTGACCTCTGTCTCCATACACAGGCCACTTTAGTTAATGACCTGACTCCTTCTATCTGTGCTGTAGAAAGCCCAGCTCGTCAGGCTGAAGCATGGCACAGATGCCAAACGGAGCACATTAAGATTGAAGTTGAAACTTACCATTTACCCCGAGAGAGTGTAATTGTACTTACTGTGTTGAGTCAAAATCACATTATTTAGGTACAGTGCCTCTAGCTAAGTAGACTGAGATGAATCAAATTTTATATCATTTTTGACATTTATGATGTTATTGTGTAGGACCTATGCCTCTTTTGGTATGTCTTTTTATACGACATGTAAAATTCCAAAATAAAGAAGATGCCGTGTGGCATATATCCATGTGAAAAATAATACATCTTTTACTCCAGAAAAATGCTGAATTTGTGTCCTATCTTTCTTTACTCTTCCGTTGCTGATCAGTTTGTACTAGTTAATTCTGTTTTCTTTTACATCTTGAGAAAGTGTTGACAAAAAAAAAAAAAAAAACTTGATTTCTAGTAAGGTTAAGTTTTGTGTGTGTGTGTGTGTGTGTGTGTGTGTGTTTTATTTTTCTCTTAAAGACAAAAAAATACAGGAAAAAGTATTGTGTAAAGTTACTGAGGCATCATTTGAATCGAACATTTGCATTCTGGAGAGAAAATAGACCACATTTGTCTGCGTAGTGCACCGCGCTGGAGAAGCACCCTGTGACTGCCTGGTAGGCTGGCTTAGCTGATCTCACTGAGAAGGAGTCTTCCCAGTCTCACCAGTCAGTATCACAGGACTTGGGCAATCCCAGCTGGTGGCTGAGCAGGGGAGCTTGTGATTGGCACACCATATAATGTGCTGTTCTACATTAGCACAAGCCAAATGGTGTTTTCAGATTTCAGCTGGGCATAGAATCCGAATAACTTCAGAGATGGGGCTTTCTACCTTAGCATGCAAAATGCTAAATAAAACACCAAAGCACCTCTTGAGTGCCCTGTATTTTAGACTCTCTCTTCCCCTGCCCTAGCTATTCCTGGTGCCACAAGTTAAGATCTGCAAAGTGGCAGAAAGGTTCAACACTGGACTACACGGTGACGATCCAGATGGCCAGGTGCCCCACGGTTGGAAGCTCTGAAAAGAGAATGCCATTTGAGTCAGAAACATTTACTACCCGTGATTTTCTAGCCATATTTTCTGTTGTGAGGTTTCTTTATCTTTATGTACTTCTTCATGGTCTTCACCAGATAAGACTAAACAACGAAACCAATATTTATTGTTGACCTCTTTCCTAAAACATGAGAGACAGGCAGAGGGAGGGAGGGAGAGAGAGAGAGAGAGAGAGAGAGAGAGAGAGAGAGAGAGACAGAGAGAGAGACAGAGAGAGAGACAGAGAGAGAGACAGAGACACAGAGAGAAAACAAAGGACAATTAAAGATTTTTTTTATCTTTTGTGTTTTTCTTCCTTCCTGTCTTTCTTTCTTTCTTTTTCTCTTTCTTTCCTTTCTTGATAACAGCTGTTTTGGGAGGAGAAAAATAAAGGTGAAACCTATCCAGAAAGAGAAAATAGATTAAATATTAAACCTCATCTCTGATACACTCAAACACATACTGTCCATGAACTCTCTTTAGGTAGTACTGGTTACTTGTTTTTCCCTTTTGTTGTAGCTATTGTAACAATCTGGTTTATCTTACAAAGGCCTCCCGAAAGTCCTCTGGGCTTACTGAAATATTACATAGATAAATAGACACGTCTCAGATGAGAAAAGAACCAGCCTAACATGGACGTCATTTTTTGCAATGAGGTCTATTGATAGCTTATGAGTGGAATACGAATCTATCTGGGGAGTATATGTGATTTTTTTACAGAAGTTGCTCAGGCTGATATGTATAGCCACTCAACTTCTTGCGAGGGCACTATCATCATCTCTAAATTGTGAAGTGTTTCTCTGCTCATATGTCTGCTATCACTGCGAGCCAGGCTGGTTTTCATTTTTGTATTATTGCCCTTGCTTTTCTAAGTGATATTACAGGCTACAGAAATGTCTGCAGCTAGAGGCCAGTCTCGCCTATTGTGTGGAGTCTAGACAGGCTATAGAAAAATCTCTGTGACATATAATAGGCCAAACAATTTGTAGGGTTGTTTATCCTTACCAATTCACCACGAGGAGAGGAAAGGGGGGAATCTACCATTTTATTGAGCATAGGTTATGTTACAATCTTGAGCCCTTCACTGAATGAGTGAAAAACCAGGCTTCAGCACTTGAGCAATTTTTCCTATATTGTTTGATCATACACAGAGCAGTGGTTAGCGTAGTCTTAACAATGCCATTTAGACTAACTATCATTTTTCCCTAAGTGCTTCTGTAAAGTATCATATATATATATATGAATTTGGAGACGAGGAGAGTTGTTTCTGTTTCTCCTTGCTGACCTCTGTAGCTTTCGTTAAACCTTTGAAGACCACAACTGTCAAGACACGAAGTACTGACAGCAAAGACGAAGTCTTACAGTTGAGGCTTAATTGAAGCTCACTCCTTAGAGATGGTAGATATACCCTGGCCAGCTGCTGCCACTGCTATGGTTTCTGTTGTATGACTTACGAGCCTGAAAATGTCAGACTATCACTGAACTTAGAGTGAAGGGGTCCTCTCCCATCAGTGCCTTCCCAGACTTCTAATAGGCCTCTACTGCAGAAAGCTGCCTGAGGATGCTTTCAAGACAAGCAGGCCCATTGAGAAGTAGAGGTCAAAACTAAGGCTGGTACATGGCTGCTGAGAGGAGGAGAGTCTGAGCAGGAAGCAATTTAAATAGTAAGAAATATAAAGGAGGAAGAAGAATGTATGGATCGAGAACCAAATTGTCAGTAGTCAGTGCCACCAAGATCAGCATCCAAAATCAGTCCTCTGGTCCTCATTAGAGCTGAATTCCTCACCAGGGTCATGCTGGCTTTGGGAAAGGCTTGATAGAAGAAAAAAAGGATCTAAGAATACTTTTAGATAACTCTTTAAATATACTCCGTGTATGAACGAAAATGGTAGTGTCCAGAATCCTCAGTGTCAATCCGCTTGCCTTGAGACCTCAGTAAGCTGAAGAGGTGTCTGCAAGAAGCCCTGTCACCTCCGTTTTCCCGTTGCTATTGGCCTGACGCCTCTATGAGACTGGAAAAAGAAGACAGCTGCTATCTTTTGACGAGATCTTGTTCCACATGTAAAGCCAGCTATGCCGGGGCGTGGCTGGTACGTTTTACAGGGTCCAGCCCTTCAGGGCTCTAAGCTGAGACCAGTGTTCTATTGCCGGTGTCTGGAAGTCCGTAAACAGTTGTCAGCAAGAGGCTCCATGTTTTTATTTTGTAATGGGCCCTGCATGTTATGTGGCATGTTCTGTCCCTAAGAAAATTGCCGGTAAAACAAATAAAAACTTCAAGTATTTTGGCCCCGACCTGAATCCGCTGGAAAAAGCAAAGAGAAATGTCTAGAAGTGTGACTGAGTAGAGTACCTGCCACACCATTCTATTACCAGCTTCCTACATTATAAGATATTAGATTAAAGGCCTCCGATGGCTCGGACAGGTAAGTGCTTAAGCTAAGGTAACGTTCTAAGACAGATCCCCAGAACCTCATTCCTGTCCCATCATAATTTAATTTAAGATATGCTATTTCTTTGGAAATTTTTCCATAACTCTTGCTTCATTAGATGAAGCAATCTGGGACAAAATGTCACTGTTCTCACCATTGTAACTTCCTGTCAACACCTTTGGAGACATCTCCATTTCGGGACAGGTCAGAAGGCCACTGCACAGAGAGACCCTGGTGCCACCAGTTGCAAACAATCATGAGCCTCACCTACCCCAGCTGACGCTGCAGCTGCTGCGGGGAGTCCCAGCTCAGAGCCCCAGTGATGGCGTCCTTCTTTATTAGGTACAATTATCCTTAGGATGACAGAGGTGGCTCAGATCCAGATACTGATGCAATGTATCAGGGACTTGGGAAGAGGTAAACAGAGGGTTGTGCAGGAGTTCTCCGAAATCAACAAGTTGAATTTGTCTACCCAGCCCCCACCTTCTTTCCTTTTTTGTTCCATTTAAATGGCATTAAGTGTGAGAAGTCTCTCAGGGCCTGTAACTCGGGAAGTAAAACATAAAACAGGCATGTTTTCAGGCAGGCTACTTGATGCTGTGTTTCTATAGCACAGATTCTTGCTTGTTTGATTTCAGCATTGTGTCTGGAAATCTATTGCATGTTTTTATTTTCACAGATAGGGGCCCATTTCCTTCACAGAACAGGTGTTTAACTTCCATTAGCATAAATAGAAACGACGCAAATCCAGTGTAAGATAAAGAGCCCCCCGCCCCGCCCCGGCCGGTCTTTTTACTATTTGGTTGTAATTTTTATTCTATCTGCAATTTCAAAAAAAAAAAATCACTTAAAAAGAAAGTGGTTGCATGCATCATTTAAGATTTCTGAAATCTAAAACAAAGGGCTGAAGAGTCAGCTCTGCTGCTCAGGACTCTTGCTGCTCTTCCAGAGGACCGAAGTTCAGTTCTGAGCATCACTAACAGACTGATCACAACTTCGTGCTTGTCTAGAGGATCTGATACCCTCTCCAGGCCTTTTAGGACAACTGCACACACACACACACACACACACACACACACACACACCTAAATAAAAGAAAAATAGATCCATTTTTTAAAAACATTGAGCCTAGCTTTTGACTACATTTTGAGAAATGTCTATAGTAGGAGGCGAATGACACTCATTCAGTTAATTAGGACTTGAGTGTAACAAGCCACAAATGAAGCCTAACCGTAACCTCAGATACGTTTTGGTCAGAACACACTCATAGAACTCTGTTGAGGACTGCTGGCCTTCCTCTGTTGCTCGACCGTTTCAGATACCATGTATATGCACAGATATTAAAGATGTAAAACTAAAAATGCTAAAACTAGCTGCCACAGTGCCTTTCTCTGACTAGCAAGCTCGTCTACATATACACACAACAGAGTTTTCGCTGCGAATGGGCCAGTGTGTGTACCGTCATTGCTTCGTCCTCCTGATTGATAGTCAGCCGATCTACCTGTCTTTCCCGGAGATGTGTGTTAAGGGAAGCCTGTTGCCATTGTTAATGCTTCGGTGCCGTCACACGGATGCGGCTGTCACAAATGTCCCCTAACGACTACGTTGGCTGCTTATCTGAATTAGTCAGGAGGCTGTTTGCAGCGCTGCTCCTCAAAGATGCAGCTTCTTCTGCCTCCTATCATTCCTCCTCCCATTAACCTCTTCCGGGGAAGATTTCCTTTTCAGTTCTGATAAATACCTGCAGCTCTAGAATCCCTGATTACATTCCTGCCCCTCACAAATGACAAAATTCCAAACCCATTTTCAGCTTTAAAGGGGGATTTGCAAAAAAAAATAAAATAAAATTATCACCTAAAAGCTGTGATTTATGAGGAGGGTAAATCTTATCACCTTAACTGTGTTTGCCTGGCCCATTGAACAATTAGTAAATAGCAACTCGAATCTGTCTTAGAATTTCAACTCTTAAGTTTGGTAACACAAATGACTCATTTGGTGTGACCACGCACAGGCCAGGACGACAACAGCTCTCTCATTACAAATCTCAATATACAAATGATGCAGTGTAAAGTTCTTGGGAGGGAAAATGTGAGTGATTGTGTTATATCAAATGTTATTGGTTTAAAAAAAAAAAGTGCCTTTAAGTATCTGTTTGAAGATTTTAAAATGGAACTGAAAAAGTAGATTCGAAAGTTTATTCAGAATCCCAGTGAGAAAAATGATCCATACTATAAACTTTAAATGGAGGCCTAGGTGCTACTTGTAAGAACTATGAAAAAAAAATACCTCCAGGGCTTGGGATAGAAGCTCAGTGGCTAAGTGCTTAGAAAAGAAACAAAACAAAACAAAAATACTGTTTTTGTTCAGCTTTTATGTAGCCGGCAAGAATAGGAATTTTTAGAAAGTTCCAGGAGCCCTTTCTCCTCCGGCTTGTCCTAAATATCATCCAGTAGAGAAAAACCTGGTGGACGGCAGAGCTCTGAGTCGAGTAGGGATTGATGGCGCACAATCAACAGAGTGTATTTATAGATCTTTTTCAGTGGATTATCTGCAGTAAAAGTAAAGTAAAAAAAAAAAAAAAAAAAAAAAAAAAAAAAGAATTGTTTGCTTTTCCCAGTTTCCGGCAAGACAGGACATATACATCCTTCTCAAAAGAAGCCTGGGTCTCTGTACGGATAGCTGCTCTCCTCAGGAACTGGGCAGACAGGACGCCAAGTAGAAAGTTAAACCGAAACCTGGGTATTAGGTCAAACAAGAGTTCCCTCGTGACAAAACTATGCATGAGGGTCGCCGTGCGGTTGCTCTCCTCCGCCAGCTCAGGGAGAACTTAGGTGACAGCACAGCTCTAGCAAGTTCACAGGAGCAGGACCGGGCTAGTGTCACTTAGCAACATCTGGTTGTGACCATCCCAGGCACTGGTGTTTCTCATTAAGAGAGTGTGCCTGTAACTTGCTAGTCTCCACAGGCCACCGCAAGAGCTGCCTGCTTTGATGGAGAAACGGTTTTAGATTCTTTAGCTGGTGCCGAACACTTCCTTTGGTTTTCCCTTCTCAGTAAGAGAGTTAAAGACAGGGACCATTTCTTCCATGGTACCAAGCATCCAGATAAAGGCTGACAATCTAAACACCAAGCTTGGGCTGTGGCATTTACACATTTGATAAAGGGAACACTGGATTTTGTGGTTGGACTTTTTTAGATTTCTCATACATTTTTAAGGTTAGAGCCACAGAGCTTGGCAGTGAATTCAAATTACACACAAGCATATTTGTATGGGAAATTGGTGGTACTAATAAAAATCATTATAGGAAAACAGCCACTCTAAATTAGTATATTAATTTACTTCTTTGACATTAGTTAGTTACATGTATTTAAAATAATTGGAGTAAAATAATGTATAATTATAATTTTAGTATTAACTTGATTTCTCCTGAAAAAAATATGTAATTTAAAAAAGAAAAGGCGCCATTAATTCCAATAAAATTACTTACTTTATAGTCAGTGTGGTAGCAGTGGCTCCCATTTGATAATTATATATGTAAAAGACCATGATCATAATTATATTAATTGCTATATAAATAGTGTGCTTATTGGGGTAACCTTGGTTTATGAAAATAGACTTAACAACTGTATTAAAACCTTTTCAAGCACATTGTTTTCAAAACTGATACAAAAATACTTATGACTTTGACGTTTTGTAAATGGTTGGTTAAGTGGAAAGGAAGCCCTAATGCTAAGTTTATATAAACCAAGCTAAAATGTGTATAGTACTTTTCAACATTGCTCCCGTGATAAATGGCCAGTGAATAGATCCCCCCCCCAACAAACGGCAACCTGTGTTTGTCTGCCATTTTAGTGATTGTTTGAATGCTGAAGCAATTGTCTTTGAGTTAAAAAGTTTAATGATTGACAAATTGTATGAGTTCTATAATTTCAAAACTTTTGTTGTTATTTTTGTTTCCTTTGTTTGGTGTTTCTGTCGATGTTTTTTTTTTTTTTTTTTTTTTTTGAGTTTTGTTCTCTTGGCTTTTTGAGTGTAGCTTAGAGGTCCTGGAACTTGCTCTGTAGGTCAGGCTGGCTGCAAACTCACAGGAAGCCATCTGCCTCTGCTTCTCTGTGCTGGGATTAAAGATGGGTGTCACCACTGACACCAAACCTGTTAAATTTTGTCTCAAAAAAAAAAAAAAAGCGCCAAGGAGAGCAGTTGCTTCAAATCGAATCATACACAAAACTCGGGATAAAGTTGTGCCTGCCAGGAATAGAGATTTTTCTGATCTGCAAGGAAACTGGGGTTGGTTTTTTTTTTTTTTTTTTTTTTTTGGTGTGTGTGTGTGTGTGTGTGTGTGTCTGTCTGTCTGTGTGTGTGCGTGTGCACACTGGTATATCTAAGATGTGATGTGATCTGGTTATGTGTGTTTACTTGTAAATGCATATTTATTACATAGGTTGGTCTTGAAGATGAAGAACAATAAATGACCCATTATATTCCATTGTCAAGGAAGACTTGTTTTCTAGAATATCAGTTATCACAACATCTTTTAGCTTAGATTTTTTACTTGAAATATATGAATTATGTATCAATTAAGTAATATACAGTCTTCTGCTATCATAGACAAATATCTTGTCCCTCTACCTAGTAGGTAGACAAAACAGATCAGTAGCCCACTCCTAAGGTTTCTCCTGGTGACAAGGTAGCCATTTCCCAACATGTAGATGAAATTTTTTATTCTTCTTGACCTTGGCCTTAAGCTCTCTTGAATAGTAATTGAACACCTTCTAGTATCTAGTATCATAGACTAGAGTGTCTATCAAATATAACAGGAAAATATCACAAACTTTGGAGAACCGAGTCCGTAGAAACACCTAAAGACACGTCTTTGTAGGTTAAAGCAGGCACACCGTGCCCAACAGTGTCATATGACAGGAATGAGTGAGTCCCAGTGTGAAGCGTGGGGGGAAAATGAAGCAAAAGCTTAATTGTACAATGCGTTCAGAATGCAGCCTGCAAACTGAGTACAGTCTGGCAGACACAGGAAAGTTGGCTGCATTTGCACAGAAAAGGAGTTTTAGAAAGGACCATTTGTCCTTCCTCTCAACTATTACCCTGGTCTTCTCCCTCCTGTGCTTTGAGAAGACAGATTGACTTGTCGGCCAGCACAGTGAAAACCTAATAGTTGACTCAAACAGTTGTCAACCGCAGGAAAGATGCTTTCCTTTTATTGTGCTTTTTTTTTTTTTTTTTTTTTTTTTTGGACACTATAGATATGGTAAATCATGAACTGCATTATAAAGCTACTTCTTTTATGCCCAAACATTCAGTAGGAGGAAATGACATTTCTTTTATTACCTTGGTAAATGTTTTTAAGGTGTTTAGCGATAAGCTTTCTTTTTGTCAAAACTGCTTAGATTCCGTGGTTGCTAGGAATTTACTCAAAGACCTATAGTCAGTAATATCAGGGAAGAGATGGCTGTATGATTAGTCAGCTAATGTGCAGAGAGGCTTGTCTGGTGACCCCTTTCTTTTTACCCTGCCCCTCTCTCTGTTTTCCCTGCTATGGGAAGAGAGGCAGTTGGAGTTTCGAAAATTTATTTTCCATCATTGTCCGCCAGTCATTGTTTTCCGGCTCTTTCCTCCATCTTTTGGGCTAAGAAATGGATTGTCCCCAGCAGTAAACAAAATGATAGCATCCAACAATTTCCGGGGAGGCTGAGATGATTTCAATGCTTCTGCAAGCAAGGGTATCTCCAGGTCTTGGGGAATTAGTTGCTTTCTCAGCTGTTGTTTGATTTTTGTTTTCTCCAGAGGTAAACGCCTCTGGATTTTGGTACCCTAGCTTACAGGCTAAATTCTAGCATGAAGAATAATTGTAACTGTTAACTTCTCAAGACAAGTGTTTAAATTGATTATTTCCTTCCATAGTTACTGGCTTACTGCCATTGATAAACCCGTATCCATTACTATTTAGTTTCTCTTTCACGTCTGACTTTCATTTCTTACCTTAATTAGGTGGTAAAATTTTTTTAACGTCCTTCTAAGAAACATGCAGTAAAAAGAAACCACCCATTTAAAGAAGAGGGCAAAGGGGCTTTGGCAAACAGGACTCCAAACTCCCCGGTACCTGAGTATGCAGAAGAAGAAAAATTAGAGAGGACCAGGTTACAAAGCAGGTGACCTTCCTAGCAATTTTAACCTGTTGACTAGATGCTGGTAGCTGTCTAGAGAACAGATGTGCGTGTGCCCAGCTTTCTTGACTTCTCTGGAGCTTCTGCAAAGGCTAAGTCTTCCCATCACAGTCTACCTCCTGGCGGAACGCTGTAGTGTATCTTCGCCGGTGTAGCTGGGTTCTGGCACGGGATTCTAGTCCGTGGTTTCCTCCATTGTGAGCGGTGATGTAGGTCTTGCCTCTCTGAGAATTAAACCCAGCGAAGCTGCATTTACACGAAGCGGGTCTGCCTGGCCGCGCCACTGCGGCCGTCTCAGAGCCTGTGACCTCCCACTTTGCTTCCTTCTGTGTGTGTGGCAAAGGGAATTGTCCTACAAAAAAAAAAAAAAGTACAGGCTTTCTCTGAACACAAACGCGTGTTTGCATGCCAGTGGGTTAACGCTCTCCTGAATTTGGGTGCCATTAATAACTGTCGGTGGGTTTGTTTTGTTTTAACCTTTTGAGTCCAGGGGAATTAACTGTCATTCCGAGGAAACCTACATAAGCTTCCCTCGTTTCTGTAAATGCACTAAAAATAGTGTGCATTAAGACGAAAAGGTCATTTTACAATCTCTTTTTAGCAGAAAACTTTCATGTTGGTGTTGATATAGAATATGAAATTGCTCTCCTGTCTGTTCAGAATCCGTGGTTCATGTTATAGTCCCACAGACTTTTTTAAATGGCTCCATTTAATTGAAAGATTACAAAGACACCAATGAACCACACATCCGCAAAATATTTATCTTGAATTTATCGTGAACCCAGAGACCACCTCACTTAGTTTGTTGGCCGTGATTAATGGAACCGAGAAACCTAATTGAGATTATGGAATATTTTTTTTCTAACCTCTTAATTATCCGAGGTTTTCTAACCTCTTGTAAGTAGTGCCTGAGATAGATTTTTATCATAAAAATATTCATAAGTAGGAATCATTACAACTAGTTAATGAAGTATAGAAATGATCCTTAAAACAGAGATTTTACTGCAGCTGCTTAAAATCAGCTGCTAGGGACTATAAATCCCTAGATTGGCTAAAATATGAAGGACACTTGACAGAGGACTGTTCAGAGCAGTTAGCAATGTGCTTATAAAAAGAGGCACATGAATGATATCTGTGTGTTTAACCCCTATTATAAATAATCACTTGATTTTTATTACAGCATGGTCAACAGTAATCTAGCCTTATAAGGTAAAGTTATGAAAAAAAAAAAACAAAACAGTAGAATTCTCTGCAAAAAAATGTTGTAAGAAGAAAAAAAAATTAGCTGCACGGGGTGCATTGGTTATGTATAAAAAAGGAAAACAATAGACTATGGAGAATGTTTGTATATATGACTAGAAGTAGTCTATATATTTTAAATTTAATCTTAATGGATAATAAAAATAATTATGACAAAATTATCTTCTAATAAATTTTTTTTTACATTTATTCCACTAAATAGCACTATTGTTAAAAAAATTTAGGTAGTCATGTGTTATATTCAAAGAAATAAATAAAAAGCACTTTAAAATAATGTTTTTTAAAAATAGTTCTAGATAGGTGAATAGAAGAAAAATAGTCAGAAGAGAAGAGGAAAAGAAGCAAGAAACCAAGAAAATTTTAGGAGACGGGGGATGAACACTGAGAAAGAAAAAAATGAAAGATATTTCATTTAAAAGGTATTATATTGGGCCAAGCACTGCGTTCATGTGTTTCTTTCTTACCCATGTTTCTATCAGTCATTAGGCTACGCTCAAATTTCCTTCCCGTCAATAAGCGAGATCAGAGAGGTTGCCTAAGGTCACACAGCAAAAGGCTGGGGTTTGGGGAGAATGATCGTTTAGCTACTCTCTGTGGTGGATGGAAGCCAATCCTGGCTTTCTTCTCCAATTCTAGCCTATCTGTGCCTCTTACAAGGTATCCAAGATACCCAGGCATGACACCCTATGGTCAGACTCACCAGTCTTGGAGGACCTACGACTAGTCTACAGACCCACTTAGAGAGAGGCTCTGTCAGGTGGAGAGAGCGGGTGTGGGAGAAGCCAAAGTCACCCATGTTTTTTGTACTTTTGCTCTTTACCTATGACCCTTTGTCTCCTAAAATCTTGATGACAGTCTTTAGAATCTTTTAGTAGGTAACTTAAAACCCATTACCCGCTGGTCTTCTCTGCCCCACATGGACTTGTAAACAGACTTGAGAAAACCACCTTTACTTCCCTTCTCCTTACGGGTAAAGATGGATTTCTTACTGTTCTCATAGCAGTCAGAATTCATACTTTAGGGGAAGATAGTCCTCAGAAACATCGTGAAGAACAGATGAAGGGGTGTGAGCTGCCTGTTGTATTTGGGAGCCACTTTCATCCGAGTGACAGCTTACAGCATGAATACCGCGTGGTGGACTCGGTCCCTCTCCACTCGGATTACCTTTCTTGTCCTCTCCACGTCTCTGTTGATAAACGACCCGATGTCCCCGTCCCCGTGTGACAGTGAGAGGTTCAATGCCTGGCTATAGGCAGCAGAAATAAGAGTAAGATTCAATTGTCCTGACCGAATATGAGGTTCGTTTCCCCCTCTTTCTTAAGGCCAAATTGCTACCTCAATAACTGCCTTTGGCCTTCAATCCTTTGGCTGTTAAAACAAGGCCATTCCATATCGATAAAAGGTGGGTACTCTTAGAGCTGAGATTTTATTACCTTAGAAATCAGAGCCCTGGAGTCTCAAAGCATTCAAATGCTTTAAACACTTACCCAGCCCCACCCCTCCAGATTAGGCAGGGTGAGCTAGGGGTCAGCTCTGCACCGAGAAGCCGTGGAAAATATGAGTCCTCAGTGACCTACAGTGTGACTCCAGCAGACAAATCAGCAGCAGAAAATGTTTCCAGATCCAAGTGGGTCCCATGGAAGAAGGTTTCTAAAAGTCTGCCGTTGCTTTTATTTATTTCACTACGCGTGTTTTTTTTTTTTTTTTCTCCCTGTTGCCTCCCGTGGATTTTCAGTGGATCAGAATTATCATCACCACAAGAAATGCAAATATCTTTCCGATCATAATTTACTCATTTATTTGGAGACTGTGTTCTACTATGTAGTGCAGGATGTCCTGGAACTCACTATGTAAACCAGGCTGATCACCGACTCAGAGATCTGTCTGCCTCTGCCTGCCAAGGGCTGGGGTTAAAGGCATGAGCCACCATACCATGCAACAAGTGGGAACTATTTAGAAATTATTAGAAAGAGTTGTTTGCAAGGGCAGGGGAGTAGTCTTCAGCGATGCTTGAATGCTCTGCCCGAAGAGAGAGGCTGAAGCTACCTGCTTCACAGGGACACACCACTAACGGTCTGAGCATGCTTCTCCTGCTGTTTGGGTTTCTGAATCTAGACCAGTAGGCGCTCATTCTGGCCAAAACCAATATCAATTTTCACCTCTGTTTCCTGGTCATCTCATTTCCAAAGGGTTCTCACTGGTCTCTAGTTCTAACACAGGGCCTGGCATGCTGTATGTGCTGCTAGGAACAAAGCCTTTTTCCTAACTAGGTGCGGTTAGAAATGTCCCAACCTGTTTGTGCTCTCTCACTTCCTCGCTCTGTCTGAGAACACCATTTCCGGGTAAGAAGGACAGGTCCTTCCAAACAGATTTTGTTTAGAGTTCTAGATAGAACCTGACAAGAGTGACCATCCTGTTTGTGAGGCACCTGTTCGGTCTCACCTACAAGCAATTCAGATGCCAACAATTATTAGTTCAGCCGTGGAAACGGCCTGTGAGTATACATTCGCACGTTTGAGCTAAGATTACTTAGAGTGTTTCCTGATGTGATATTTCATTCTAAAAATGGAGCAGTCTGCGGTGTAGCTGGGTAGCAGTGTCTTCACGTTGGGTTATTTTTACAGTCAACTGGTTGAAAAGGTGGAACGGAAGGAGCTAGTGAAACGAACTTCAAGTTTCGAGAAACAATTGTTTTTTCCATCATTTCTGTTCCAGAATTTGATGTAAACAAAGCAAATTAATATTGCTATAGTGAATATGGTATTGCAGGAAGGGAAACATTTGACAGAATGAATTTGATTTTTTCTTTTAAGTTTAATATGTGTGTGTGTGTGTGTGTGTGTGTGTGGAGATTTTTTAAACAAAATATTAGCATATGAGAAAGTGGACAAAATCTGTTCGAATATTATAAAAAAAATGTCCTAGGCATAATCTGCATATTTAGATGTATATAAAGATAAATGTTCATGTTTAAAATCATGTTTTAGTGTTCAAGTATTTCATGTTAGTTTCAGTCCCATGAAAGAGGAAGGCCAAACATAGTTTAATTGCTAGGATAATTTTGTTCAGTAGAAATATTTAGGTTTGAGGAAATTTAGTTTTTATACATTACCGTTGCGGTTTTACATAGCATGCACGGTCGCCAATTTCACCCTGTGTCTGGCCACTATTTGAACTTGATTTTCCAGAATCTAAACAAAGGTCATTTCTTAACCATCTTGCTAGTGTTACTACATGAAATAATGTGAAAACATGGGCCTATTTTCCTGTTCTGGTACATAAATCCTACACAATGCTATCAATAAGATGTTTCGTAGGTCGTCAAATGTTAACTTATTTTTACTGCATGAAAAAAAATAGTATAGTCTTATACTTGTGGGATGTCCTCAGATGTGTGTGAATAACATGCCGCTGGGTTGTCTAAGTTTTTTCCAAGTGTTTAATGCCATACACAGGTCTGAGGTGCTTTAGCTTTGTATCTCTCTTCAGCTTTATTTTCTGAGAAAAAAAATAATCTTCTCTTGATTGAGTTCCTATCTCTCTTCTGCCTTTTGTTCCATCGTTCATTTCGGAAACATTTGCACGGGCACTGGGGGAGAGGGAAGAAAAATTGATCTGTTCTTTTGCATAAATGATACCAACCCTCTTGCCTGCTTAACTTTTGGTTAGCTATTTTGAATCTTTTATTTTGGGGTGTCTCATTCCCCCCCCCCCCCGGGGCAGTATTATCTAAAATGGAAGACAAAAATGAAGACGGCTGAAATCCGAGAGAAGATCCCTCTATAAGGAAAACGAGCTGAGAGTAAGGATGTCACTGGATATTACTGTGAATGTGTGTCATTGCTGCAAGAGAAATTTAGATTCATTTCAATAACTAGGGAAGTGTCTCTAGTTCACTATTCCCAAATGTACTCACATGTTTGAATGAAAACTCTCATTGGAGAAGCATTTCTGATAATGAACTGGAACGCTTCCCCACCCATACATCATTTCCAGAATGATATTTTTGAAATGTTTGACCTTAGTACTAGAAGTCACTTAAGGACATACTTTACCAAACAGCACTGCCACTCTTTCGTAAGTTTTTTGAACAGATAGTATCTGAGACTCTCATTTCCTCTAATAAAAGCTTAAATGTTCTAATCATCTGACTGTGGGTAGTGGGTAATTTTCTAGCTCTAGATATAATTTAAACCCTTAGGGTTTTTTTCTTCCTCTTTTTTTTTTAACCTTTAATAATGTGTATTTATTGAGTTAATTGTGTTCTTAATGTATGTGGTATATATGGGTATCATGTGTGGTCTTAGTATGTAGATGGATGGCTTGGTCATACTATTTTATAGGATGAAACACAGAAAATTCCTGTAATGTCTAAATCAATTTCATGGCACATGTGCTCCTTCAGCATTCTTTTCAGTCCTGCTTCTAATCTTCAAATAATTTTTAAAATTTCTTTTTAAAAAGATTTATTCCTTTATTATATATAAGTACATTGTAGCTATCTTCAGACACACCAGAAGAGGACATCAGATCCCATTTCAGATGACTGTGAGACCACCATGTGGTTGCTGGGATTTGAACTCAGGACCTCTGGAAGAACGAACAGTCAGTGCTCTTAACCTCTGAGCCATCTCTCCGGCCCCTTTTTTTCTATTTCCAACACATTTCTGTTATCTTTAAACAACTCATTTGGGATGCTATGTAGTGCAACCATAATCTCTAGCACAGCTGAGAAAAAATTCTTATGCAAAATTTCTATGCAAGGACATGTTAATTCCTCTTCACTGAACTGCACACAGAAGAAGACAACACTTGGGAAGTATCATAGATCTCCCCCTTTGGCAAATCAATATAGCTTATCGACTCAGTTATATCGACTTAATTATAAGATTAAGGGTACTTGGTGGTTATGTACTCCTGGTAGGATCCCCCCAGCCCCCAATACCTCTGTCCCTACCTCCTGCTTCTCATTCTATAAAATGGAAATACTTTCCTTGCATACAAAGGGTGAATATTATCCCACCTAACACTGCTTTGAGGCACGAGTTAATGTAAAACGCTTAGACTAGAACCCTTGGTCAACGCTAGTTAGTCCTACTCATGGCCAGGAAAGGCTCTGCGCACATATAAGCTATTTTTTTCTCCGTGTGTGTGGATTCATTAATGGCTCTTTAGGAAACAAATCAATAGGTTCGACTAGAAAGAAAATGCCATAGTCATTCCGAAATCTTGTTTAATAGTGCAGCCTTTATTTGCTGAGTTCACCGTAGGATCCCAAGAACAAAGAGCACTCCTTACTCCGAGTACTTTAACATGGCCTCTGGGATTGTTTGGCTCACGCACATTTTAAAGGTTCTATGCATTCCGTCAGTGACGTCCCTGCTAAGGAGTGAAGGTGTAGGTTAAGCGCCACACTTCAGGTCCCCCTTAATTCTCTCAGGATTTGGTTTCCTTTGCATTCTTTGGCAAGGAACTGCCTTTCCGACACCAAGGACTGTAAGATGAAAGAGGTCACCTTGCTTATTATTTCTCTGCCGATTTGCTTTGCAGCTTGCGGTTCCCCACAATGATGAATGGACGCGATTTGCCCGGACCCTGGTGGAGATCCGCGCCAATAGGGCTGACAGCGAGGAGGAAGGTGCTGTTGAGTTAGCTGCCTAGACTGGAGATGAGCCTGCCCACGGTGGCTCCCGGCGTTCCCTTCTAGAACTCAGTGTGCAGTCAAGCCCCCCACCACTCCCCACCCCGTGCAGTGTTTGGTGTCCTTTCTCTGTCAGTATCCCCATGGCATCTTGGGTGCCACCTTGTGCAGTGTTTCCCCACAGTCTCCACATGTACCTACTCACCCGAAATCCACCACAGCATTCCTACCTTTGTGTCCCAGTCTCAAAAACAAATGGGGGAGGGAACCCTTAGGGGCTTAGTTGTTGCCTTTTAACTACTTGGTAGCTGTATTTAATAGCTGGAAACCTCTGGTTGAATTTGTGCTTACATGTACTTCTGGCGTAGTCCTATTAAATCCATATGAAGCCAGATATGATTGGGTGCAGATGTGGCATGCCTCGTGATATGGTGCAGGGTCAAAGACTTGAGATGTGGTGTTTTACATGGTGATTCACATTATGAATGGATTTACTACAAGAACATTGCTGCTCCTTATTTATTGTAACGTGCTGCATGGAACGTATTTATTTGAAAGCATTAAAATAAACGATCTCGGAGCATGTGGGTAATGAGAAGACTCGATTTTCTCTGCTGCTGCTGAGGTTACATTAAGTTCCAAATAACAATTACGGTACGCCAGTTCCGCGGAGAACAGAACGCGGAGTCTTTAGAGGTTTGTTGCAGTGAGCGGAATGAATTTTAATGCCTATTATTTCTATGTACTCTAACAATATTTCAAATATAGTTGACCGTTGATACTTGTCGTCCAAGTTAGCGCAGCCCTACAAAAGTCTGTGGTTGCTAAATATGACACCAGTATTACCAATAAAAAAAATTCCGATTAGGTCTGTATCACAGTGGGTAAGCGTTTAGCTTTGACAAGGAATTTGGAGACATGCGTGAGGACCGTGTTAAAGATTGAACACGTCTTTCTAGGCAGCCAACCTAGTGGGCTTGAATCAAGACTCCCAGGTGTATTTTTATAAGGCTTCATAGGTGTGTGTTTTGTTTTTACTGTTGTTTGTTTGTTTTTTTAGGGGTAGACAGTCCCTTGCTTCTGTCACCAAAGCCTCCAAGATCAAAAACCATGTCAAATGGTGGCCTAAGAAAGGTTGAGATAAAGAAACGCAATATGTTCTACTAATGTGTGTTTAAATTTACACTAGGAATTATGTTAATTACTATTAAACTAGAGGCTACACCTATAAGCAGCATTAATCATGTTTCTCATGGGTTATCTTATTGCTAGAGAGAGTAAAAATAAATTATAGGTAAATAATATAAAAACTGTCTTGTCAATAGGCTTTTGATATTTTAGGAAAAAAAGCTTTCTTCCATGCATTCTTGATAGGAGATCCTTGAACTAATATATTTAAAAAATATTTTTAAGATATAATATATTTTCCTCCAAGTGGTCTATAGTACCTGCATAATTAAATCCCCTTACAAACAGAAATTAATGTTTTATACATAAAAATTAATGTCTTTATGTTTGGTTATTTAAACTTAGTGGGTAGAAGTGTGAAGAAAAACATCTGAAAAGGTCAGAAAATTTTCTGTTTTGTTAAAGGGGAAAGTTTTAATTTAGCTATATAGGGATTGCTTTTTGGATATTTATGACAATATGTCAGTGTATTTAATGCAAAGCTAAGCCAAAATACCTTGTCAAGAGGCACAAGACAAACAAGGTATGTGAAAATAATGTTAGTAAGATCTGGTGACTTGAGAGGTCTATTGGAACTCACATAAAGAGAGAACTGACTCCCACCAGCTGTCTTCTGATCTCCATGTTACACACACACACACACACACACACACACACACACACACAAATAAATGTAAACAGTTTAAAATTTAAAAGCTATCTAGTAAAAATAAAATTGGACCAAAACTCTCAGGCATACACTAAACCATTGTTAAAAGTAAATCAAAAGTCTAGGTGGTGATTGAAGACGAATCTCTGAACGTTTTCATGAGAGAAGCCTATGAAAGGCAACAAGTCAGAGTCACTTCTGAGTAACACATTTGATGATATATGTTAAAGTCCTTATTGATTACAGGAGACATCCAGCCTCTTTATCATCCTCAGACCCCATGTTGAGTTGGTACTGACCTCACATGATTGATAGAATAAGGGGACATTATGGGAAGAATAATATTCAAGGTGGAATTTTGCTCCACATCAGTGAGAATCTGTTGTAATCTAAAGTGCTAGGCTGGGCACGGTGGCACACAACCTTAATTCCAGCACTCAGGAGACAGCAACAGGGCAGATCTCTTTGAGTTTGAGGTCAGCCTGGTCTACATAGTGAGTTCCAGGTCAGGGCAATGAAAAGAAACCCAGTCTCAAAAGCAAACAAACAAACAAACAAAAACCAAATAGCCAAACAAACAAACATCCAAAACAACAACAAAAAGCCAACCACAACAAATAGCCGTCTGCTCTGATAAATGGGCTATTTGGCTGAACAATGACTCTGTGAAATAACAAATTCAATAGCCCCTCAACCCAAGAAGCCAAGTCCCTCAGCAGTTGCAACAAGCACTGACAGCCAGGAACTCCCTAGAATCACTGGTAATGAGTTCCACTAGAAGGCCAGAGGAGTGGGAGTCTCATGTCCGTGGCTGATTTCAGAAGAATGCTCACTGCTTTTTTTTCTCAGACCCCTCTCTAGCTAAACTTCATATTGGAAGACACTGCCTACTTTTAGAGTAGGTCTTTCTTCCTCCGTTGGCCCTCTCTGGGGACATCATTATAGGCACTCCCAAGGACGTGTCCCCCAGGTCATTCTAAATCTCATTGACTGTCAACAGACTATCACATGTCACTGGTACTATGAGCTAAGAGATAAATTCAAAGAAGATTTAGGGACCTGCTACTTCAATGAACTTGTCTGGGATCTTCGACCCGCCCAGTAGGTAGTAGCATGCTGATATCTCCTCCAATGTGAAGGAGAAACTGCTCATATTTAAGCTCCTGACATGTAGAAAAAAAACCCAGCATGTGGTAGGCTATTTGGGGCTTCAGAGCCAACACATTCCATATCTGTAATCCACATGCTAAGTAGAAGTCAAGGCTTTTGGTGGACCAAAAAAAAAAAAAAAAAAATGGCGGGTGGACTTTGCTATAGGTTTTAGTAGAAGGAGCACTGAGCTTGGGCAATTCAGTCACAGATGTTAATGATGTAAACATGGGTGATGAGGAGAGACAGAGTGAAACAGAGAGATGGAATAGCATCCACCATCAGCACC
Organism: Micromys minutus; assembly: GCF_963924665.1. Classification (NCBI taxonomy): domain Eukaryota; kingdom Metazoa; phylum Chordata; class Mammalia; order Rodentia; family Muridae; genus Micromys; species Micromys minutus. The sequence goes on from NC_137958.1 coordinate 32,088,942, forward strand.
AGGTCCCATAGAAAAGGATTCCTTTGCCATAAGGTATGAACATGCCACGCATTTAGATGTCCTACTTTAAGTTAAGCTGTATCAACCCCCACTGGATCACAGAGAAAAGCTAGAAGCCATTTGTAATATAGAAATTGTGATCAGAACCAAAGAGTTTGAGTAATTTGCACAAGCAAGTAACCTAGGAGCCCAATGTTGCCCAACAGAATGTCAGTGCCCCTCCCTTGTGCTTGTGTACATGATCGTGTGTGGGGGCAGGGAAAGTTCTGTATGACCTGCAGAAAGAAAAAGAAATACATCAGAGCTTGGTGTAAATATAGCTGGGCTCAATTCATGGGAGGAAGTTAGACATGGATGACAGCCACATATTAAAGCCATTTTCTAGACTTTGAAAGACAGTACATAGAAAAAAAAAATCTTTCCATAGATCAAAAATTTGGGATGTACCACCTGTCATCCACAAACATGAATCTATGGGGGCAATTTCACATTCAAACCACTTTGAGTGGGTGGAGAAAGGGCCAGGAGTTCACATGCCTATGGCCAGCCTACCTCCAGCTCTGTCAGTTCCTGTAGTAACAACCCCCTCTTCCCTTTCAGTCCATCTCTTTTCAGAATAGCTGCAAAGGCTGTGTTGCTCAAACACAGAAGTTAGCAGAACACACCGTGGGAAGGTCCAAATCCTTATAATGGTCTGTATTCCTAGATGATTTGACCTTGACCTCTAAGATTTGTTATGTTTTTTTTTGTTTTGTTTTTTTATTTGTTGGATTTTTTGTTTGTTTGTTTATTTGTTTTGTTTTGTTTTTCTTGCTGTGATGAAACACCCGAACAAAGCAACCTGAGAACGGATTTATTTTAGCTCCTAATGGAAGAGACACAGTCTCTCCCCATGGCAGTTGAAGTGTGAGGTGACTGGTCACATGGTCTGCAGTCAGGAAGCAAAGGGTGAACAGGAAGTGAGGTCAGCTCTGCAAACTCATGGTCAGCTTCAATACCCACTCCGCCGGAGCCTCTCCCCTTCCTAAAGTTTCTACCACCTTCCAAAAGAGCACCCCCAGCTGGTGACCAAGTGTTTGAACACATGACCCTCTGAAGAACATCTCACAATCCAGTCAGGTCTCATCCCTGAGTAGTATTCACTACCCCGATTCAAGTTCAAGTTCATGGCTCTCCTCATTCTCAGAGACACACAACCAGTCATGGAGTCTCCGCAGCAACTGTTGAGAACACTGAATTTATAAACCCTCATTCTGAAGTTCCACCCTTTAATTTAGGTCATTCTTCTGACTGACTGATTTTTCAATTAACTTTTTAATCTGTGAGAGCAGCAAGGCCTAAGGCCAAGGTCAATATGAAAAAGCCATAGCCTGGAAGAGCAATAATAGCAAAAATAATAAAAAAGCACCTGCTATCCCTCTTCGGAGACAGAAATGAAATGCAGAAAAAAAAAGTTCTTTTTTACCTTTTAGTGCATAGAATGCATAACTATTAAGAATTTGATTATTAACTCTTTAAAGCTAAAGATGATTAAAATGCTTATTGTTGTGAGCATGAGTGTTTGCCTGCATATATGTATATGTACCATGTGTATGCCTGGTGGCTATGCTGGGCAAAAGAGACCTAGAACTGGACCTTCACAGACCGTGTGAGCCACAATTTGGGTACCATGAGCCAAAGGTAGGCCCTCTGCAGGAATAGCAGATGCTCATAAGTCATCTCTCCAGAACAAGATTGCCCTCCTCTTATTTTTTGAGGATAGACTCTCACTACGTAGCCCTGGCTTCTCACACTCACTGTGCAAAACAGGGTTACCTCTGTGTCAGAGACCCACATACCTCTGCCTCCTAAATGCTGGGATTAATGTCTGGCTTCATTCAACAACTTCAAATGGTTATATTCACAATGTTTAAAAGGCCAAACCATGGTTTTTGGATCTGGCTACCTAACCATTTTTGCTTTTCTATTTTTACTTATGTACTTCGAAGTTGTTACTAGATACGTATGCTATATTCTCTTGATAAACTGACCTGTCATATGAGGACTCAACTCAGTGCTTTGTGCAAGTCAAGCATGGAGCAGGGCTGAGCCCTTTAACTTTTACATTAATTACCTGGGTTAGTGTCCTGTCATTTCAGCCTGAAGGACTCAGTCTAGTGTTTGCTATGTGGCACTAGTCACACGTGCTTGCTTTACCTCTGTAGGATTGTCATAGTTTCCTCTTTATGTCTGAGGAATGCTTTTTTTTTTTTAAATTAAAAACAGAACTCTCATTGGCATATCTTTTTTTTTGTCTTTTAGCACTTGAAATATCTCAGACAAGGCTGGAGAGATGACTCAGTTGGTAAAGTGCTTCCTGCAGAAGTGTAAGGTCAGAAGTTTGAATCCCTAGAACCTATGTGGAGCTGGGCAAAGTACTTTGTAATCCCAGTACTCCCAGTACTCCTGTGTACAATGCAGACACAGGAGAGACCTGGTAATTTCACAGGTCAGGTTACCTAGCATACCATAGGAGAACGACCAAAGAGAAGAAGCAAGATTGTCCTATGACTGTAGCCACACCCACACGTACATGAGCACACACACAGACGTTTTGCGGGATAGGGGCTGTGGGGTAACAATCTCAGACCACTCCAGTTTCCTCTGCTTTCTTGACATTATTTATATTTATGACATTTCTTGACATTGTTTATGGTTTGGTTGCTAGTTCCACAACTGTTTTGGGGTCTTTCTAGTATTTTTTTTTTTTTAACATGGTTGTGGCATTTTGGTCTTTAAGATTTTAAAAATGTTTTTATTCCTTTAGATACTGCTTTTGTGTTCTGACAGATAATACTAGGAACCAGTGAAGTCCCTGTGAGGCTCACATTTTGGATTTATTAGGAACAGTGTAGCGACCGTTGTCATTAGTCTAATTTAGCTGTTCACTGACACTCTTTGAAGTTGTTTGCTTGGTGGGCCCATGTGGGCTGAGGACTTTCCTGTGGCTTTCAGGGCTGAGATTCGTCCAAGAGGTCCAGACTTTTCATTTTTTCCTTGGTGTCAGAGGTCTCTCCCCAGTCTCCCAAAGGTTCTTCTCATATATAGTTAGATTGGTACTTGTCTCTGTACTCTGTCATGTCCTCGGCTGGCTCTAGGATGGGCTCCTTTGTCTTACAAATTCTAGGTAACTTGGTCTCTTTGATTTCTATCTGTTCATTCAATCAGACAGACTCATGGGGTCTCTGAGATCTGCTTCTCTGCCCCTAGAGTGGAAACTGCCTCAGGTGAGAAGCTATAGCAGTGATTGATAGTCGATTCTTTCACACCCCAAACTCAGCTTCCTCCCTCCCCCATATGACAGCTGCTTGAGGAAAACCTCTATTCCATAGTTCTGTTACATTCTGGTTTTCCAGCTGTTCCAGAAAGAGAAGTTTTCTGTAAGATACAACTTTCAAAGTAGAAAACAAAGGTACAAAAGAGACTAATGGCTCACAGAAGCCAAAGCTGATCAAATTTGGTGACATTGGTAACTCACTGTTATAGAATTAAAAAATATGGGTTACAGAGATGGCTCAGTGGTTAAGAGCACCCACTGCTCTTCCAGAGGTTCTGAGTTCAAATCCCAGCAACCACATGGTGACTCACAACCATCTGTAATGAGATCTGATGCCTTCTTCTGGTGTGTCTGAAGACAGCCACAGTGTACTTATATACATACATAAATAAATAGATCTTTAAAAAAAGAATTAAAAAATATGCACACTTTGCAGATGAAAAACTAGGAGATAGCAGTGAAGGCATGCAAAAATGCCATTATCACAAATTAGCCAGATAGAGAGGATTAGGAATTGTAATCATTCAACTAAGACTCTTCTTAAATTAAACAAAAGGGGAAAAAATATGAGCCTTAACTTCAAAGGGACAGAACTGAAGGCTTCTCTGCATTCAAAGTCACAGACAAACTAAAGACAAAGGAAAAGATTACAGACTTTCTAAATGCATAAAGGACAGGCTAAAGTTTTGGTCAAGCTTGACCTGCCTCTTTAGTTAGGAAAAGGCACCCAGTGCCCAGCAGGGCAGGACAGACCTCCACCTGAGCTAGAGAGCACCTGGACAGCCAAGCAACAGAACTGGCTTTACTTCTGTCTGCAGAAGAAAAGCAATATCTGGACTCTCGACACTGGTTCTGGCTTCTCTTCTTCCTTCTTTTCCTCCTCTGTCTTTCTGATTTTATTAACACAGAGAGTCCTATGATGAGACTCTCTAGAATGACAAGCTTTATCGTAAAAGGAAGATTCCTAAAATCTGAAGAGATGGCTCAGAGATCAAGGGCACCGTGGCTCTTGCAGAGGAGTTGGGTTTGCCTCTCAGCACCAACATGGTGACTGATGGTTATTAACTCCTGTTCAGGGGATCTGGTGCCTCCTTCCAGCTTCTAGGGGCACTAGAAGTTGATACGTCACACAGACATATGCAGGCAAAAGGCCCATACTCATCTAATAAAATATGTTTTAAAAGCAACCTTAGATGGAGCTATTAACTAGTAGAAGACATAAATTCTCAGAACAGAATAGCACATATCACATTGTATAGAACTTAAGTGGCAAAATTCTGCTTCAGAATAGAAGTGTGCAGTTTGAGCATACCATGCTTTTGAGAAGAGTGAAAATATGACATTTTAATATTACTTTTTCCCAACAAGAAAATGTTGCAAGTTTTTGGTGTGGTTCATTAATAACTTGGTCACATTTATGTGAGAATAAGTGAGACTGAGTGATGGTTTTTTAAATTGAGGGGTAGTAGGAAACCTCTTGAGAATACAGTAAGACTGTCTTTCCATTAGCAGTGATAGAAGTTTCATGACCAAAGCCATTGCAAAATCCCCCACATTCTGGAAACTTTCTCTATTTCCTCCAGACACTGAGACCAAGTATCCGCAGATAGTTACTTTTAACATGGTTTTCCACTATTTCCATCCCTCATCAAAAAACATGTTCTAATTAAGAGGTTTTGAAGATGATACAGTTTCGTTTGCTTCATAGCACACTGCACTCTAACCTTTTGTAAACTTACCTCTGCTTTTTCCACATTGCCTTCCAACTTTACTCCCGTGGGGCAAATGCTTCAAGTTTACCTCAATCCTCTTTACTGACTTTAATAGGCTGTAAAATTGTTTAAGAGGAACCTCAAAAGACTGCCTCAGGATTCACCTGGTCCTCAAGTCCTGGAATTCTTTGAGGTAGCAAATGCATTTGGTAAGATAAACAGAGATCCCGATTTCCCCCTTCCTCGAAGGTAGGCACGGTTCCGATCGTGAGAACCGACCACCCTGGACACACTGTCCCAAGACCTTTCTGCACTGAGTTTTACAAAGAAACCTTCCTAGAGGAGAGTAGCCCATGAGGAAGTCAGACTCAAACCTGAGATTCACTACTTTGGTGCCTAAGCAATACGATACTTACTGCTGGTCTTAGTCTCCTCATTTTTAACATGGAAAAAGGGATACCTCGTCAAGAACCAGGAAAATTAGTAAGATCATGTCTGCATGTGACAGCTCCTGTTGAATCAGAGAACCCTGTCCTCCATGAGTAGTGTCCAAGGGACCATTGCAAGAGCTAAGGCTCTTGGGTAAAGTAATGAGACATGTGCCTTTAATTATTTTTACTTTTGACTTGTTTTTTCTCTATCTTATTATACAAATCTGTTTTAAGAATTTGGATCAACTTTAAAATCACCTTGTTACTCTTCTATCCTTGAAGAGAGGCACACCAAAACAACCGTAGGTACCAAAGCCTTAGTGGCCAGACCAGAGCGAAGGGAGGTGTGTCTGTGACCCAGAAGTCAGTCTCAGACAAGCACAATGGCTGTGTCTTCCTAATTTTCCTCCAAGAGTTATTCAAGGGGACTGTGGTTTTGCCTTAAGCAAAACCCCTTTAACAGCCCAGCATCTCAAAGCAAACAACATTATTTTATTAGGTACCCCAGCAGATGAAAGCAAGTGTTCCATTTGGACTCTTGTCAGGTAATTAATGCATTAGCTAAAGACAACCCTCTCTGAAAGTAAGCCCATTGTTCTCAGCAGCCTCCAAAAGATTTGAGAATCAGAGAGCAAACTTCAAATGTGTATTTCCTGATAAGAGGAACGGTTCACAACTCACCTCAAGCCCAAGGTAATATTCACCACGAAGGAAAAGATTTTTAAAGCAACCGTTTGATTTTCAAAATGAACAGGGAATTTAAATTCATCTTTGAGTTTATGTGATACTTTCTGACTCACAGGAACAAATTATTTATAATTAAAGCCTATTTTATAGCTATGTTGACTTAATAAAAGATTGACTTATGATTTCTAAGGAAAGTGCTTGCTACTCAGGACTGTATCAGTTGGCCTTCATTTCTGGTTTTAATGCTAGCAGCAGAAAGGCATTGTAAAGGACAGAGTGGAAGCCAGCCTGATGTCACATGCCTGTATTTTCAGGTATTTGGTTGGTTAAGAGGGATGGATTAAAAGTTCCAGCATGCTTGGGTAACTTGGGAAGGCCATGATTTAAAGTTTTAACAAAAAGTAAAAAGGGGCTGGAGATACAGCTCAGTGATATAACATTTCATCCAAGACGATAGGGTTTAATTCTTTATTATCATAAAAAATGACAAATAAATAAATAAATAAATAAATAAATAAATAAATAAATAAGAGACACAGTGGAGGAAAAAACATTTATTAAAAAACCACATCCATTCAAATGTTCATCCATGCACACTTCAAAATGGTAACTTAAAATGTTCGTGACCCACAACATTCTCTCCCTTACAGAGCCCTATTTAGGTTTCAAGGGAAAGGCTGCCACTGTTCAGAAAAAAGAAAAAGAAAAGTACAAGAAGATGTGGACAGGCATCCGAGACCTGAAGAAGCAGGCGATTTTGTGAGCACAGTTTGTCTTCTTAATACCAAAGGCTGAAGCTTTTGGAGAAAACTGTGTTTTCTCTGCCCCCTTCCCCCAGGTAAAACAAAAGACCTATACCTCGTTGTGGAAGAAGCTTGTGGAAAGAACATTTTAGAAAGCTCTGGAAAAATCCACATCCTGAAAGCATTCGATTACCCAGAATTGAAAATGGGATTTTACTCAGTGGCAAGAGTACAAATTCATCCCTACAAGTCTGGCTTTTGTGGTCAGAGCCACATGAGGGCTTGGAGGGGAGGTTAACTTGGAAGGCAGATAAGTGGGGGTGGAGGGGCTAAGGCAGATTCGACAAATGTTATCATTCAAGTGCCCCCCATCGTTACCCCTGAGTCTTCTGGGCACGCCGTGCATCCCGAATACAGTCTGAGGAGGTTACAAACAGTTTCAAGCGCAATTTGTTCCCCGCTTTAATTCTCTGTTCACTGAGTTATGTGATTCTAAACATTTCCAGAAGACTGTCAAAACGCAAGCGTCCCGAGGTTTACACAGGCCACACCATTAAATAACATATAAGCACGAAGATTTAAACATTGTTTTCCAGCAATGCTAAATATTTTAGCTAAGTAAAAACTGACGCTCGAAATGCAATAGGCATTTAAAAGACTCTTTTCTGTGCCAGGATTCTTACTTTTCCCTGAGAGACCCTGGCTGCTGGGATTAAGGCGACCCCAGGGAGCTCGGCAAATGGTTGTGGGTTATGAGGTGCAGCAGGGACTTGGCGACAGCGCGCCACCCAGCTTCAAGAAACCCAGCCGCGACTGGAACCCAAGAACCAGTGTGTTCACTCTGCGGTCAGCTTTGCATTTTCTCTTCTCCTTGGAAAAAAAAAATTAAAAAGGTTGCTACGAAAAGCAGGCCTGTTTCCCCCGCCTCCGGAGTAATCACTAGCTAGGCCAAGAACAGAGCTGCAGGGCTCCAAGACTCTAGACCAGGGAAGCTATGAAAGCACACACAGGAGTGACAAGCCTGCATAGCCTCTCCCTTCAGGAGGGACACAGTTCAGGGACTGACTACGACAATGACAGCAGCCATGCCGCTCCAAACATACTATGCTGCCACTTTGGGGAAGAGAAAAACTCAGAACAAATTTCACGTGGTTCTTACCGCATGGTGATCGCAGTCCAATTTGGGGCCTGTTACGGGCATGCCACCCACCGAGAAGAAGTTATGAAAATTAGGCCTCCTTCAAAGGCTCTCAAAGTCACTGCCTTCCGAACAGAAAAAAGTCAAGGTTTTCAAAGAAACACGGACAGTGGGATCTTATCTCTTATCAGCTCTTGGGCCTCTGGTTCCTTCTTCTTGTTTCTCATTCATTCATTTACTCATTCATTCATATGCTCCTTTACATCCCAGTATCGACACCCCACCCTTCCCAGTCCAACTTCCGCTGAAGCTATAGGTTACTTTAACCATGAGAAAACGAGACTGTAGCAAGATGGGCTGGGGAGATGGCGCTGTCGGTAAGGTATCCTCTGCAAGCATGGTGGCCTGAGTTTAGATCCAACACTCGAATAGAAACCCAGGCCTGGAAACATTCACATGTGACCCAGGTGTGTGTGTGTGTGTGTGTGTATGTGTGTGTGTGTGTGTGTGTGTGAGTACAGCACAGGTGGATCTCTGGAGCTCCTTGGCCAGTTAGGTAGCCAAACTTACGAGCTCTGACCCCACGAGGGACTCCCTCTTAGTAATTGAAATGGGTGACATCCGTGCTAAACCCTGGTTTCTAAACATATGTGCACGCATGTGCTCTCATGCCTAAGCACTTACAGATAAACATACTCCTATGAGCACATATGCTTCCCAAACACACACACACACACACACACACACACACACACACACACACACACTGCACATTATCTTAAGTCTTAAAGATGGTTAGGGTGAGTGTATCAGCTCAGCAGTTTTTCCTTACAGAGAGTGAAATATATCCTCTCCTCCTCATTCTGAACCATGACAATGAGCCCACACATTACTTTGAAAGCCAGCTTCAATGGGAACACAATATCCCCAAACATGGCAAGAAGAGTAAGAACCATTAATGACAATATATATATATTGCCATTCATCACAGAAGCACACAATACAGTGAAATCAGTAGCTTTAAAAATAGTTTTATTTTTCCCATCACAGACACACAAAGCTTCTGACCATGACACAAGGCACCCCAAACTAAATATAAACTTAGAAGACATCTGTCTGACATGATTGGAGATAAAGTTGATTTTAAAGGCAAATGGGTGCCAACCCTTGGGATTTGGGGAGGGTGGTTACCAGCAAAAAGGGGCACATTATTCTTACAGTGTATCTGAAGATTGGAATCAGCATGTGTTCATCATATACATATTTATCCCAAATCAGTATGCTCAGGAGTAGAATTGTGTTTCTTCTGTATCTGTAATAAAAAGGCCAAAAAGCACTTCCTTAACATTCAAAACTTTTCCCTAGTAGACTTGTGCAGTAAGAGAACATGATTGCTAAACATCCTCAATATGGTTTTCATTATGAAAAAACATGTTTCACATAAAATCTTCATAATATAATCCAGAGGCTAAATTTGTGCATGTTTAAAATTTAAGTCCAGGCTAGATATTTGGATGTTTTCCCTTCCAGTGTTTTCCATTTTTATAAATATATACCTAGCTTTCTACTACTTTAAACACACTCAGAACTCTTTTTGGAAATCGTGGCTGCCTTTAAGTAGCATCAGTGAGACCATCATCCAGGTAGGAGACCTCCCTAATTTCCCCTCAGACTTACTCCAGATCAAGTTAGTATTGACCAAATCCCAGTATTTAAAAGGTACAAACACAGGTTGTGGGCAGCGTGCCAAAGAATAATTAGAAATAATTCCACATGATCTTGCTACAAAAACATCCAGGAAAATGAATGATTGCATTTAATATAAGAAGCATTGACCTGAATTTAAAGGGAGCAGATGCGGAAGGGGCGGAGCCACGCTTCCAACCCAGATGAGGCTTACTGTGGTTCCAATCACCTTACAGCCACATCCACGTCAGTCCCCCCTATGAGCCCACACCAGTCACTTTTGAGGTAGATGCTGATGGCTTAAAGAGAGGTAGGTAAAGTCCAAACTTGTTTTCAATCCCTGCAAAAGTTGCAACTGCCAGCTTGTAGCCTCCTACGTGGTCGGGATTGGGAGCCGGCAGCGTAATCCGGGATTTAGGAACCGGCTCAGATCCTACGGGCTTCCTATGAAGAAAATAAAGGGGGGGGGGATCAACGGACTGTCTTGAAAAATGCCAGTAGAAACTGATAAAACCATGCAACGTGAAACAATGATTGCGCTCCCGGCGACTGTGTGCTCCCTGGGACACTGTCATAGGAGGTGGGCAAACCCCAGCACGTTTCTCAACGAGGACGGAGCATTAGCGGCTGCGGATATCTAACAGTGCATTCCCAGTGACACTTACACGCCTCCAAAATCCACGTAGAACCATCGCTGCAGCAACTCATAAGTGAGCAAGGTGACACCAAACTGGGGCGAGGAGCGGAAGACACGTGCTACAGTCAGGATGGAAAAGAACAGGCATCATTAGAGTTTTAAGAGATTCCCCTGATACCAAAGGGTTAGTTAAGAACCAATTACTTCCGTACCACCAGCTCCTTTCCACAACGCTTTGGGGCCTTCTTCCCGAAGTATCTTTCTGAAGCAATCCGTCACACCGCTGTAAGTGGTTTGGCCAGCCCGGGCAGCCACCTGTAATCTCGTCTTGATAACATCAGCAGGGGTCACTAAAGATGCTGCAGGCATCCCTGGTGGCGAGACACAACACCATCTCAGACCACTCACATTCTCACTATATAAAAATAACTGTGCTTTGAACCGCTGGCCGTGGAAAGAAAGTTAAGCAGCCAGTGCCATAAAATGCCCATTTTGCTGTTCTCTGGAAAGCACAACATGACAGTTCTTTCTGTAAGATCCCCCCCCCAACCTTCATTTGTTCTTTCTATTCTTAGATACATAAAGATTTTTAAGTAATTATTTATCCGTAACACTATTTCAAGTGGTTGAGAACAAACAGAAAAAAAGTGGTTTTCAAAAAAATTTTTTTTCTTTCCTGTTGAAATCAGAACCTTCCGAAGTTATTAGGTCTGATTTTTTCAGAGGCGACCCTTATTATAGGTTTCCTCTTCATGGTTTCCTGGCTGCTGGCAGCCACAGGACGCTGCTTTTCCTCACACAGCCAGCCACCCTGCACTCCAAAACCCCAGCTTCTCTCTCCAAAAGGCTGTACCGATAGCTAACCAAACACGGGGAACCTATTTGTGACTCCCAAACGCATCCTTCTCCCAAAATTCATGTATCAAGAAAACTGTAAAACAGAAAGCTAAAAATGTATACTGTCTGGTAATAGATAAAGGAGGTCAACAACAACAACAACAACAACAACAACAACAATGACAAACCCTCCCAACAACAAGTTCCTCCCAAAATTACCAACAGTAAATTTTTTTTTAGTCATTTTTATCCAAAAATGGGGCAGCCCATGCTGAGAGTTTTAAAATGGAGACCATTCAGAAGACAGTCTCTTACGGTTTTATTACTTTTCCACTATGAACCTATTCCAAACCAAACTGGTCAGATGCAGATGCATAAATCTCCTTTGCTTTTTTTAAGGCTTAATAATTCTGTAAGAATTTCTGTCCAAACCAACATGGTCTGGCTTAGAACTGCATCTCATCCTTCAACAGACAGTTTTAAAGTCACATTTCGAGTGTGTGTGTGTGTGTGTGTGTGTGTGTTTGTGTGTGTGTGTAGCGGGAGGTTGTAACTGTGAACTGCATGCTCCCATTTCTAGCAGAAGAGTGGTGTGAGAATCTCTCTGCCTTTATCTCCACTCAATTCCTCTAACCCTCATTCTTAGGAATAGTCATTACCCAAATACTGCCTTTTACATATGCGAAGCTCTCTTTCTAGACAGCCTTCCTCTAAGAAGCACTGGGCTCCTATTATCTTGGAGGGATTACTGTCATTTTAAGCCAGAAATTTACCTTCTGACACAATACAAGGAAACATGAAAGATGCTTAGAAACCCGCTCTTTGTTCGCACTGGCCATTTTGCTTTACTTCCTGGTTTAGAGAGAGTTCAGAAGAGAGTCTCCTCTAGACAGGAAATGAAGTCCTCTAACCACGCTGCAGGGTGGTCACGTGGCTCCGTGAAAGACACGGGGTGGAGGGTGGGGCAGTAAGGAAGGACATGCTCTTTTCCCACAAAGGTACTTTTCGGATGCATTTCCTGGTCATGAGAAAATGCTGGGGAAGAGGGGAGAGTATGGGAACACATGCAACCAGAATAAAAATGCCTAAATGAAATGCTAAAAGAAACATAAACTTCTTAGTAAGATGCCTGGCAGAGCAGATTGATGTATGTGTGTTTTGGGTGCTTGTGCAAACTGGAAATCCTATAACCCAATCACAAGCCCAGCCATCTCCTCGGCAGCCTCCACACCCCCTAATGGATGAGATCTAGGCTCTCAGAACTGTTACAGACATGTCGTGTAGACTTTTATGGGGTGTGTGTAGGGGGAGTGGGGTTGACATTAAACCTGGAAAACTCAGGTCAACATTGGCCAGCCTAGTCAAAGATCCTGCACAGGGTTTGGTCACCTCACAGCTACTGATTTTCCAAACCTGAGTGGGCAAAGATTATGAATCAATTTGCCAGGTCATTCTCTGCTTTGAAATGCCTGAAGCCACTTTGATGAAATGGCTTGAGCGTGGAAGAAGAGACCAGCAGATAGGAAGGTCTCTGTCCTCACAGGGAGAGTACAGGCAGCATGCTTGATTCATTATGGACAAGATTCATGCATACATGGCCCCGGGGGCTGCCCATCCCCCCAGCAACAGAAATGACACTAGGTGCTCAGCAGCTGATAAAAGCAACTGTGGGACTTCTAACCGAGCCTGCAACTGCAGAGGATCACCCAGAGCAAGAAGAAAACTTGAGTTGGTGAGCTCAGACAGCTTCTGACACTGAGACGTTAATTTTTATAAGTATTGTATCAGGATTGATAACTCTGTGTCTTCTCTATTTAAGGCTTAAAGGTTAGTACATATTTATTTTAGGTCAAGACTGAGGCTTTCCAATACTTTTTGGCTATTAGCAATATGATCAACCTACTAGGTTGGTGACTGACAGTAATGTGATAAAGCTACTCATTAAGAAGGAGGAAAATCAGCCGGGCAGTGATGGCTCACTCCTTTAATCCCAGAACTCACGAGGTAGAGGCAGGCAGATCTCTGAGTTCCAGGCCAGTGTGGTCTACAAAGTGAATTCTAGAACATCCAGGGCTACACAAAGAAATCCCGTCTTAAAAAAAACTGAACGGGGAAAAAAAAAAGGAGAAAAATCTCAGGTTGTTTATACATACTTCACTGTAAAGCTGAACTGAAAGCACCAGTTTCCACTAGATCCGTTTCCTATGATTGGGGCTACTGGACTGGGTCCTCATGTCCTGTGTATGTGTCTACAGCCTCCACGTCCAGTTACTTCCTGTTTGACCTCCATTTTCCCACTAGATATACATAGTCATGTACATAGCTGTGGCACATATGTATCTACCACAGGGGCATGACTCTAATATGCTTACATCCCCTTTCGGCAAAGTGAGGTGAGTCACTTTCGTTCTGGCCCCTTCCTTCCCTCCATGTGTCCCCAGCAGCTCTTCTTGCAAGGTAAGTACAAGCCCTAGTGTCAGAGACAATTTGGAGAGCTCCAAGGCTTTCACTTTCCCAGCTCGAAATTTTCCCTGTCAGTGCTGCTTCAGAGTACCCCATGGTGTCGGTCTGAAATGCACCCCTAATCTGGCTGCAGAGAAGGGAATCCTTGCAAGCAGAGCAGATGCAGGCTCTGTCCTCCCTTCGGATGCTACCGCAGCGCTGTGGTCCACACCTCATGTCCTGGGCAACGGGAGGTATTGTTTCAGACTAGAAACTCATCTTCTTTTACTCACCTGTTTCTGTCCTCCTTCCTGATTCTGACATCAAGGGAACATCTTTTAAAGAGACTGTAGCTATGTTATGAGCCCCTTCCATTCTGACTTTCCATCTATGTGTTTTTATGCCACAATTCTAGGCAGTGATCGTTACTATGTCTTTATTTCCTAAAAACCTTTTTCTCTTTTTCCTGATTCTTTACTTAGCTCTGGTTCTTAACTGTGGCACCGACACTGTCCTCAGACTCTTAACTCTCCTGCCTTAGCTTCCTGAGTACTGAGTAAGTACCATTAAATATGGCCTAGATTGGTTTTCTTTGATCATGTCTGCTTTATCATTCAGAACCATAGAGATTTTTAATTTCGACAATCATTCACTAATTAAAAAACAAAACAAAACAAAAAAAACCACTCAAGGCCAGTTTTGTCTACAAAGGTTAGCCTCAGTCTTCCTAATGAAAAACTGTCTTAACTTAATCAAGTAATCATTGTGCCCAAACCTTGGGTCCATCCTCAGATAAACACATAAAATAAATTAAAAATGCCACAGAACTCTGACATGTGTTACATGTCAATTTGCTGATTTTTGACTTTGTCCAATGGTTATGAAGGATACAACGTTCTGAGGAAGTGTGGGTGAAAGATTACTATATTGTTTTTTACAACTTCCTGCGTGCTTACTTTTATTTTAGAATTAAAAAGTAAGATTAAAAAGAATCCCCACTTCCAAGCTTCCAATTACAGTTCCTGCAAAGTGCCCCTGTGGTCCCTAAATTACCATTTTCTCTGTAATTTTTCAGTTCCCATTCTTTGCTGCCCTTTCCTGTTTCAGGATGGCTTTCTGTCTACCGGTACCCGGGATCACATAAAAGGCTACTACGCTCAGCCCTGGGCGGCATCTGCCTACTCTAGGTCTGCTTCCCCATCGCCTTTAGGATGGGTGAGCACTCTGTGCTAAAGGGGCTAAGGCAGACTACAGGGCAGACCTAAGCTTTCCCAAATGCTGATGGGTAGACAGCCAGCTGAACTGTGCGGCGAGAGTACTTCAGGTTCTACTCCGCTGGGAGAAAGCTGTTAATTTATGCTTTGCTGCACCTGTGGTTAAGGTCTGACATGAACTTAAGCCCTGTCCTGCTTTTCATAAGTTCCACACAAGTTACTGGGCCAATGGCCCATTCTCTGATGATACAGTTCAGCGTTTGTAACTTACAGACAAATGTTGCTTAAAGCTCGAGGTGACACGGGGAGAGGCCAGGCTGGCTATGCGTCCAGAAAGGCAGCTTGCTGGCTTCCTGCTTTTAGAATACATTCTTCTCTGTTTACTTAGGTCAAGAGTCTCCTCTTATACTCTACAATAGCAATAGTTTTTTTTTTTTTTTTTCCTGCCAGTTTTGGCCTGTGGAATCATCAATTTCAGACACAGAGTGGTTATTTTCTGAGTACAGGCGCTGCTGTATTTTCTAGCAGTTTAATACACTCGGGAAGGAAGCTTTATGAAGATGTGCACTTCGCTACCCTGTCTCCACTACTTTATAGTCTCAAGAAGGCAAGAACTGAGTTGTTTAATTATCAAATCTTCTGTATCAGCAGTTCTCCCCTCCTATGCCCTCCGATGATTTTGAAACAGACCCCAAAACACAGACACCCCCAAAACTGCTCCTGACCTGCACCCCAAAACATACCATAAGTACATGTCCTTAATACTGGACATAGGCAAGCCCCTGGGAACATTTTCTTAATTGGTGATTGATGGACAAGGTCTCAGCTCACTGTGGGTGGTGCCATCCATAGGCTGGTGGTCCTGGGTTCTATAAGACAGCAGGCTGAGCAAGCCACAAAGGAGCGAGCCAGTGAGCAGCACCCCTCTATGGCCTCTGCTTCAGCTCCTGCCTCCAGGCTCTCACCATGTTTAAGTTCCTACCCTGACAGCCTTCAGGAATGAAAAGTGCCGTGGAAGTGTAAGGCAAACAGAGTTTTAGGTTGTGGTGTTTCAACACAGCAAGTGTAACCCTGACTAGCTCAGCAGGTGAGTGCCCAGGGGACGGGATGGCTGTGGAGCTAAAAGGCCAGCACAGAGGTGGTAAAGCCTCCAGAACATGGAGACTACTGTGGTTTCATGTCAAAACCAAACCAAACCAAACCAAACCAAACCAAACCAAACCAAACCAAACCAAACCAAATCAACAGAAACGACAAAAACAAAAAACAAAACAAACAAAAAAAAACCAAACAAATAACCCAAAACACAATCATACTTTCTACCTGTAACTTCAGTTCCCAGGATCTATTTCCCCCCAAAGGAAATCTAATCCAAGTCAGGGTAAAGCGTTTAAACCTAAAGATTTGCACTGTATTGATAAAAATCACTTATATAAGACTTTCAGTAATTTGGACAGTTCTGGGTGTCTATGATTAAGAACTATAGGTTGCTATCTCTTTATCGAATTCTATTTTAAAATCCTGGATTGTCCTCTTTACTTCTATCAGCTTTATGTTTGTGTTTCCTTGGGGATCACTCATGCAGCACATAGACACAATAGATGTGATTGCCGTTGTTGGTTGTTTCCATGACTAATCTGGAATGAACTACAATCCAGAAATGGAGGGAAGACCTGAGAGGTTTTTTTGTTTGATTGTTTGTTTGTTTTACTTAGTGTGGAGTGGGTGAACCCACTTCAATTCTGGGCCTTTGAGGTAGGAGGACACACATCTTTGATCCAGGTCTTGCGCTCGGAAGACACGCCTTTAATGTGGTCCATACCTTCTGCTCGTAGTCTATATTAAGACTAGAAGAAAGAAGCTTTTGCTCTCTGCCTGCTTGCCCTTACCTTGCTAGCCCATACATTTGCTCACCAGCTTCAGAGCCCACTTCTTTGGGGGTTCCAGCATATTTTGAAGGCCAGCTGAGGCATCTATCATTGTGGATGGAGCGACTACTGGATTCTTGAATTTTCTCTTCACGGACAGACATTGTTGGAGTAGCTTAACTGCAGCCTGTATGGCATTACAATAGGTTTTCTTTCTTTCTTTCTTTCTTTCTTTCTTTCTTTCTTTCTTTCTTTCTTTCTTTCTTTCCTTCCTTCCTTCTTTCCATCCATCCATTACATAACTCCTACTCATCTATGTCATCCATCCATCTATCCATCCATCCACCCACCCACCCACCCACCCACCAACCTATCCATCCATCCATCCATCCATCTATCCATTCATCCATCCATCCATCCATCTATCTATCTATCTACTATTCAGCTGCAAAGAAAAAAAATGATAATGTAAAATGTGCAGGTAAAAAGGTGGAACCAGGAAGGAATGAACATACTGAGTGGTTTAGCCTACACAAAGAGAGCCAACTATTACGTTTCCTCTCATCTGATGCTCTTAGCTCCAAATCTTCAGAAGAGAGTATATAAAAACTAGAAAAGTAAAGAGGGACACAGATGTGCAAACTTGGGCAACTTTTAACAAGAGGGGAGGGAGATAAGCACAGAAGGAGGGAGGACAGTAAGATAATAAGGAGTCATACTATTAGCTATCTACTTAAAGATACTTGTGACATATTTAAGCATGTGTATACACATTCACAAAGAGTTTGAATGAAAATTTCTGGGTTGATAATGCCATCCCCAGGAGACATACGGTATTTAATAAGAACCTTAACATGAAACACCCTCTTTTGAGTTGCTGGTCAGTGTTATCTAAGAGAATCCCAAATGTTATAGGCTATTGTTGGTGCCACCTAGGGAAGAAAGTTTCTATAGCTGCAGATACCATCCACTTCAGACAGAGGACCAAGAGGACCAGAATTGCGACATGATCTCAAAGCCTTCTTTCTGTGGACCATCATTCATGGTACCAAGGCACCATACAGGTTCCCAAAGGAGAGCAGAAACCAAGAGTCCTACCCAACTATCATGCTTCTGAACATAACAACTGGTATGATATAACAACACTAAAGGTGCAATGTGGTACATATACCTTGGTGGTAACCAACAGTTTTCTAATTGGACTTAAGGCCTGGTCAATAAGAAATGGAATCATGCCTTCTGCTGGGAACCTAGCCAACTACCCAGGACTAGGAAAGTCATAAATCTTGGAGGAGAACCTACAAATGCCAGTTTAGTAAACAAGCGTAACTCCTAACTACATTCTAAATATGTCTCCTTGTACCCACAGACAACTGTAGTTTTGTGAGCCCTCTCAGGTAAATGTCTCTTTCCAACAAAGACCATTACGGAAACCACAACTGGTCAAAATGTAGAGTGTGGACCATAGTCTCAATGGCTACATCTACAATATGGTTTCCGTATCTGAGGCTCAGAGATATTTGTGGAAGAGTGGCAGATAGATTGTGGGAGCCAGATAAACATGAAGTTTGCTGTGATACTGTGTCACCTAGAAGTCTTAATAACAGGGATGTGTAGAATTACATTAAGGTGATACATGATTGGACAGGAGAGAGAGGCGGGGAAAGGTCGATGAGCGGAAGTGGAGGCAGGAGAGGAATTGCAAAAGAATCAAGAGGGAGCTGGAGAAAGCAGACCTAGATCCTGGTGGCTGTAATTGATGATTGTTAAATATGAATATTCTTAAGGGATGTTATAGGTCTTTTATCTCTTATAAAGGGGCAGTTTGTATCTTTGTCCATTTGAATATAATCTTATTGTATAGAGGGTTTGTGGATTGAGAATTTAATATATAAACCTGTACAAAAAGTTACCGGGCTTTGGGCTGTTTGTGCTGGGCGGTGGGGTCAAGAAACATGCTGGGGCGGTCGCATCCACCTGGGACAGAAGTAACAGAGTGAGTGGAGTGAACTGCCTGGGAAGGGAATCATGTAGAGAGTAAAGCTTGAGGACCATGTGACCATAAGTAAGTCGGTGTGCTCAGCTCCACTCCAGAGTGGCGTCCGTGGAGTGAGACCATGAGGTGGGGGGTGGGGTAGATGGGTGGGTTAAAGGTTAGGCCTCCATTTAATATTTACTGCAATCCCATTTAAAACAGAACAAAACATACAAAACTAGAGACACCTAAAGAATGCTGAAAGCAAGAAAAATAAGTCTTCCCTAGAAAGGGCATGCCAATTAACTATCTAATACCAAATGCTTAACTCTGAAAGCACACACATAATATAACATCATAGAGACTGAGCAGGTTGAACACACACTGGTGTGACAACCATTAGAGTAAAAGAAGCCATCAGTTTGAAAAGGAGGGGTGACAACCAAGACTAGGAAGGACTGCAGGGAGAGAAGGGAAACAATACACTTATAATCTCAAAAATTATAATGAAAAAATGAGGGTATGATTATCCAGCAGTTAAAACTATGTTTAAAGAGTTTAAAATTATACACATAAGAAAAATCATTGCAGTCGAACATTTCTCAACACTGACATGATGTCAACCCCTTTAAATCTTTGTCTTTTCATTCCACAGAATTCTTTAGTGAAGTTAAGACTCCATTTATCCCAAAATTGGAAGAAGTGGGCCAAGAGGGAGCCATTGGCTCCTGTGAGTCACAGAGGTCTAAGTGGGAAGATGAATCTGGCCCATGCAGTCAGATCCCACAGCACATGCCGCAAGCCACCACCCTACAACAGTCAACGATGCCGATGAGACGGGGCACAAACACAGACACACTCAAGTAGGCAAAAAGAAAGAGGCTGGTTAGATGGCTCAGGGGTTAAGGCAACCCCCCCCCCCCTTTTTGTGTGTGTAATATTCCTAATTATCCCAGCACAGCTCTAAAGACAGAAGCCAGTCACTTCTAGAATTCACTTTAAATACATTTAGCCTCTGACCTGGCAGCCACTTCAAGAAATACATCTAATCATGTTAGTTACTTCTAGTTTTATTACCCTTCTTCCAACTATACAGTAATAACTTTTGCTTTCTGGACAGGCTTAAATGTAACCATTTGTCTAGATAACCTCTAGGGCATGAGCATCTAAAGTTCAGGTCAACTTTTAATTTTACTTTTGTATTACAAAGTGGAATTATGAAATAATATAGAATCTGAATTAGAATCTATCAGTACCACAGAAACTAAAGGAACAAAGACATAAATAAAAATCCACCAATCACCAACAGACGCTTTCTAAAAGCTAAAGTTCATTTAATAATCTAATGTGGCAATATACAAATTGATTTCTTTATGACTTCTAGAAGCTATTCAAAGAAAGTCATGTGGACTTAGTTGAAAACTGACAGAAAAAAAAAAAATTCTGTTTCTGTAACATGGGTGGAGTTGGGCTAGATCCCGGAGGGTTGGGAGGTGGATGATGGGAAACACACTGCTGTGTGGATAAGACTTACCAGCAATAGCACCGGCTAAGAGCAGGCTTCCAGGGCTGACCTGCCCGTCTTCATTTGCAAAGGAGGCTTTCACATGGGCATAGCAAGGGAAGTAGATGGCGGAGAAAGGAATGTCCCGCAGAAAGCATGCTTTGGCACCCTGTGAGGTTTGCAAGGAGAAGAAAAACCACATTAAACACACATCCCATTGAGAAGGTCAGGCTTCCTTGGAACTTACCTCAGAACAAAATATTCCTGGAGAAGACCAGATCTGTACTCACACACTGAGAGGGGGGACAGTAAAACGCAACCCAAGTACTCCAAGCAACAAGCCCAAGTCTTGTTCTTCCAAACACAACTAGCTTTGTCACAGCATGTGAGGACATGGGAAAAGGGAGTTCGAGGTCACTCTAAGGCCGAGCTTTCATTTAAAACAATTTTGGAACTCTGCCTGTGACTCTTTTCAAGTCTCAATGGGTGGAAGTGGTTGGCATTTCGGTTAAGATTTGTTGGAGGGTCTCACAGTAAGGCAGGAGGCAACCATGAAGGTACTTCTCTGTTTATACAGGAGAGAGACAAGCTATGGAGGTACAATGAAAGAAGTCCAATTTCTGCATTATTTGAGAATCTGATGAAAGTGTTGGAGCCTTTCCCAGAAAAAAAAGATTACATGTCCATAAAAATATATCTGTTTAGAGAGTTCTTGGATTCTTTTCCTTGATTAGAGTTTATGAAATATTGATGAATGCCTACCCTAAAATATTTACCATAATTCTGACACATTTAAGAGCTCAACTTAGAACAATTAACTTCAGAAGTGAAGCTTTCCATAAATAATTTCTGATGCCAAAATCATGCCATACTGAGGCCCCCATGCACTGATTATGCCCAGAATAAACGGTGGTGTTACAACATAAGCTACAACACATACGCTGACTCTTAAGCAGGCTGAGTGGGAAGGAAATTACCTTTTCAACACTTAACCATTTAATACTGTTTCTTTCATTGATTTCTAATGCTCCACATTTCCACCAATTATAAAGATTCACAAAAGAAAATAACGAATCCATCCAGAAACAACAGATCGAGCTGCATCCAGTGAGGTGTGGTTGTGCAGTCTCGAGGGAGGGCTTCTGTATGATGCTGGTTCCCGATTGTCACAGCTTTCTCTATGCCACTGCTGTCACTCACTGTTAACCGACTTTCCCTACCAAACGCAGGACTCCAACTGAGATCTCAGGGTATATATAAAGCCTTCAGTCTTTTCTTCACAGAAACTGTTGTTAGCCCAGGTCTACTGCGACTTAATTAGTTGTCTTACACAAGTAATACAAGTGGAACTTTATACCTAATCCTATTGAATTTAATCCTAGTTTAGCTCAACCTTCCAACCAGAACAAAAGCTTGGAATCTGGATTCTGTCCAGATGTGACTGGATATTTCTCCTTTGACTGACCCATAGAGACGTTATGTGCTCATTCTGCATGAAGGTATTAGAAACACAGTACCTGGCCCTCCTCAGGTACTGTGTTGCCAGTCAGCTCAAGCAAATTGGCCTTTACTCTCCAAACTGTTAGATGCTTAATAGAAAATATTCAAAAGCCCCATTAAGTCCTTTTTTCATACCACACAAAACCGGATGCCCTGGATGTTTATCTATTAGCTGCCTATCTGAACATGAGGGACCCTAAGAGCTTTTACAGTCTCACACCCTCTGTACTGGTTGGTTTTGTGTCAATTTGACACAGGCTGGAGTTTTCACAGAGAAAGGAGCCTCAGTTGAGGAAAGGCCTACATGAGATCCAGCTGTAAGGCATTTTCTCAACTAGTGATCAAGGGGGGAGGGCCCAGCCCACTGTGGGTGGTGCCATCCCTGGGCTGGTAGACCTGGGTTCTATAATAAAGCAAGCTGAGCAAGCCAGAGGAAGCAAGCCAGTAAGTGACATCCCTCTATGACCTCTGCCTTAGCTCCTGTTTCCTGACCTGCTTGAGTTCCAGTCCTGACTTCCCTTCATGATAAACAGCATGTGGAAATGTAAGCTGAATAAATCCTTTCCTCCCCAACTTGCTTCTTGATCATGTTTGTGCAGGAACAGAAACCCTACGATACCTTCCTTACAGCTGTGCCCTCCCACTGAGGGTCTTAGAGCTCCCCTCTTCCACTGAGGGCTTTTGCAGTCTCACCCTCCAGGAAGGAGAGCTTCAACCTTACCTGGGCAGCCCCTGAAATATAGGGGAAGAGCCTTAATATGTGACCCAGGCAGGCACCAAACAGCACTCCTTCCCAGGGAGAAGTGTCTTATCTGGGCAGCCCTGGAATGTAGGGCATAGGTCCTGAGATGCAACCCATGTGAGCAGCAGCCAATCAATTTAAAAGTCAACTAAACTCATCAATGCCTAATCACCATCACTGTTGCCCACTCATTACTAAGTATATAAAAACTATACTGATGGAGGGCTTTGGGTTGCCTCTCCTCTGGGTGTAGGCTACCCCAGTGCAATGGACTAATAAAACTCTTGTTTGTGCATTGATCCCTGATCTCTCATCGCACTCATGGGAGCCTCAAATAGATAAGACTCAATTGGGGTCTTACAAAGGTCATGTTCCAATACCATCTTAGGATAACTGCAGACGAGTGTAAACCTGAAGATGCTGAGATTTTTGACTTCCAGATCTCAGCTTTTGGGAGAGCACTGCAGGAAAGTGTGGTGTGAGTATCTATTGATAGCTACATGGATCACTCAGTGCTTCTGTTATGATGTGTTCTCTAAATAATCCCAGGGAATTAGTCACTCCCTTTTAGGTTTTTCTTTCCTCCTTCAGTCTGATTCTTGCCTCAGATTTTCCCATGAGTTCTGGTTATCTGTCCACAAATACATGCTGTCTGTGAGAAAACACAGCAAATATGAGATGCCAACAAAAGTCACTTAAGTACGACTCCCTCCCTATAGTAAAAATCACCTCCCATTACTCATGAAATAAATCACGAGGATTTCTTAATTGATATATTTCTTTCTACAAATTTTTCTTTTTACTATATGTCTAGCTAATGTTAATAATAGTTTCTCCTAAGGAAACTAAATTTCTCTCCAGAGAAATTCGGCTATCGGATATTATGTGTATTTAAAAACCTATAAATTTAATCTGGGGTCCATTGTTGCCACTTGGGAGATCACCAGGGCAAACACAGTAAATGTTTTAGAGCACAGTCAGCAGGAACAGAAACAACAACTCCATAGCTCACGCCATGCTGACGTTACTCCTTAAACCCACAGTGCATGGCTTTGGCTTGTTTTGGTCAGGAATGACGTAGTGCGTCCTCTGTCCTTCAGTTGTGCTGTCTATAATTGTATTTTACTTGCTCCTTTAGCCCTCTTACAACTCACCTTGGTTTGGGGTATCCCGCAAGTAGGTTCCTGTGTTCCCACCCCTTTCAAAGCTATGCTCCTCCTGGTGCCTCACACTGATAAACCTAATTCCTGTCAGCCACAGTCTGTCAATGCTCCATTCATCTGGGCTGCCACCATTGCCCCTGTCGCTCCTCACCTTCTCTGATGATAGCTCTGCTGGGGACGCTGACCTTTTAAATACCATCTCTTCATTCATTTAACCCCACAAACACAACCGTCTCTATTGAGCATCTTTGAAGGAGAAGACGGACAGGCACAGATTCCACATGGCTCCACACTGTCTACATCTTCCCAGTACTGTTCTGAGTTCTCATACCTACCCGCCCATGTCGGTGCTGGTGTTGCCTGCTTCAGATCGGAAGAAACCAGAGATCGGGGATGGCTACCTGGTTTAATTTGTAAAACGCCTCTAGCAAAATCTGGGGGTGCCAGGCATGTTCTTGATGCCAGTGGCTTTTGCTTTGGTGACGTCAGCAGGAGGGAACACAACTAGAAAGATCCACAAGAGACTTAGGAGTATGTTAGCTGTCTAGAAGGGCACTAACATGCTTCTTTGAGAAGTATTCTCAAAAGCAAAGCCATAATTTTAGTTTTTGGAACAAAGTATCCATCATTTGTCTGAGACTAACAAACTGAAGCAGAAAACAGTCGTTTTTTGTACAGGAATGCTAAAGTTAAAACAAACAAGATCAGTTTGTTTCAGGCTTTGTAGATTCAACGTGATCAAAGGTCATGAATAAGGCTGGGACTACGAACTGAAAACATTCTGGAACATAAGAAGACTACAGGCACATGCAAAACAGCTCAGTCCCCCAAGAAGCATCCTTGCCTCCCAACATCAGACTATCTCCTCCTTTCTTCAAAGCATGAGACAATTGTGCATCCCCATGAGAAGATGCATGGAGATCGAAGCCATGAATAAAGAAATCAACTTAGAAAGACACAGAGAAAGAAAAGTACCCGTAACACTATGGCACACAGTAGGACTAGCACTTGTAACACTATGGACACACAGTAGGAGTACGCTGTATTCTTCCAAGAAAGAGGCAGTGTGGTCAAACAGTTCATACAAACCGAAGCAAACATTAGGCTGTGTTAGAGGTCGTAGACTGGCAATGGTATAAGAATGCATGAGATGTGGAACAGGCCAGGAAGGAAAAACCTCCATAGGCAGCATGAACCAGCCATGCAAGTGAAGCCCAGCGCTGCTCTTCTACCTACTCAGATAGGAAGAACATGCCACGGAAGATCCTCCATTCCGTTACTGTGGAGCAAGTGCTGAGCACTGGGAACAACTTTATATTCTCAGACACCCAGGCGCAGAGGAGGGAGTGGGGCTGCGGGAAGGCGTGATGAACGCCTGTCACAGTCCTGTCACAGAAAAACCAAGCAGGACAGATGTGGGCAGAAGGATTGTGTTTCCTTGCCTTTCCTTTGGTACCTACTTCTATTGTTCCCTAAACCTGGACCTGTGCAAGAGACTCCTTTCAGCCAATCAGTTTGCTTGAGTCGGAAGGTGACCTTAGCCTCTCCTGACCAGCCAGGGAGGGCATCAGAGTCCAATCTTCCTGCAGAGGTAACTTCAAAACCTATTCAATTTCCCAGGCCTCCTTTTTCTGGACCACTACTCCTTCCTTCTAGGTCTTAGTCACAAAGGCAGGTGCCAATTTGCAGGGCTGCCTTAGGCAATCCCTGACCTGTTGCTCCCACACAATGAAAACGGAAGCAGGATGCTAAAAAGGGCTTTCAGGAGGTTCTGGGGGTGAAGAAAATACTTCTCTAACAGATTGCTTGATAAATTCTTCACTCTGTGGCCAATACCCATTTCCCAGCCCAAATCTCCAGAGGGGAAGCTGCTTGGTTTGAGTTCTACCTGCCCCAAATAAAGTCTTTACTAAGTGATCAAGTCATTCTCATGGGTAACTCTGCAACAAAGAGGCGTGCTGGGTTGCTCTGCAGCCTGCGTCAGCAATGCGGAAATCACAACTTTGGCCACTAAAAAGTTAATAAATTACATTGAGTACACCATTTAAATCCTTATTCTTTTCTGCTCCTGTATGAAAACGCCCAGAGTCTCTGGCTTCTTTTTCACTAGTTATCTAGGTGGGCTTTTCCTTTATCCTCTGATTGGCCTTGAATTTTCTGGGTACACAGTAAAATCACATATGGAAAATTACTAAACACAAAATACAACCTAATCACTAAAGTACCCTCTATCTCCGAAGAAGGGAAATTATTATTATTATTTTTTTTAATGAAAGGCTCATTGAGGAACAGATGGAAGCAATATAGAAGCATTTCCAGGCAACCTAATATGCAAATAATTTGGAGCCGATTGCACTCCAATTCTGGACTTTTCCAATGCTTTCTATCACCATGGCTACTTACAGATAAGGCAAGCATCTTTAAATATAGGCTCACTTCAGGTTCACATTTCACAACTGGCAGGGGTCCTTAGTAGCTTGAGGATGCTGGACAGTTGTTGTATCCTCACAACAAAAGAATAATTTTTTTGTGTTCCTCCTGTGTTTTTGATGTGGAAACTTGAAAGGCCAAAGGAGCTTTAATCAATTCTTAAGTTGCTGGAATTATCCATTCAAGTTTATACCAGCAGTGCTGCTGGGCATGAGAAACCACACACACACACACACACACACACACACACACACACACACACACACACACACACACAAACACACCTTTAAAAGCTCCTTCATCTGGTTGTATTCCACAAGCTACATCAACCTAACTTTAGGCAGGAAGTCCTAAGGAATGGTGCTGATAAAGATGTCAGACACAGGGCAGGTCTTTTTGCATGCTAATTCCTGCTTATTCTAGCAGTACCTGCAAACACAGCTCTAAACAGACTATTACTAATACAGGGAAAGGTAATTACACTCACAAAGGCACCTCTGTGCCGGTCAGGCACCAGGAGCCAGCAGGTCTGGGGGACTGGGGCTTAACAGAGACTCCAGCAGTGAATGCACATTGTCTAGCATGGGGGGGAAATGCCAGACAGGGACCCCCACAGTATTCAAGACAACAGTGGTGCACCTTGTCTGAGGACGTTATTTAATGCTTTTGGCACCTGTCGCCAGAGCCACCCTCTCTTCCAACCTTACAGGTTTAGAATTTATTTGGCATGCATAATTGTATATTTTGATCTGGAGCTGCAAACAATGGGCAGCGTGTCATGTCTTGATCCCTTAGCATTCCTCTCAGCTTCTCCTCAGGACATTAACCCTTCCATGCACAGCTTGGCAGTAGGGGAGGGGGGGCTCTACTCTAGGCTCCATACCCAGTTTTGTTAAAGGGGGGTGGGGCATTATGCAATGTACTTCAAGTAAAACAGAAAACTGCTAACAGGTAACTGGGGTGACATGCAAAAGAAAGCACTGGTGTGTTTCAAAGCATTGTCCTAACTTTAGTAATAATATTGGATTTGAGCAGGATCTTGCTAGGGACTTCCCCCAGTGTCAAGAGCCACTATGAAGATGGTGCTGCTGTTAAAACCAATAAACCATCCAGCAACTTAAGGTGTCAATGAACAGCCAATGACCTTGATTTAAATACAAATTATAAGGGCCTTGCAAGTGGTTCTAAGCAAGGGACTTTGGTGGCATTGTTTTCTTAATTTCATTGTAATGATACAAAAAAAAAAAAAAAAAAAAAAAAAAAAAAATACAGCAGCACCACACTTTGGTTCAGCTCCTGTGTGACTGTAAGCTGCTCTGTGTCAACAGGGCTGTCATATGGATTGCATATTTCTTTTTTTATGTAGAACTTTAGCCTCCCATCAGCAGCAGGACAGCAACCTGAGGAAATGTGCCTTTCTTTACTGTCCTCTCCTCCCTCCTCCTCTTTCTCCTAGCTATAACCATGTTTGGCAACCATATTTTTTGTTTGTTTCCTCTGTTTACCTTAATACTCTGCAAATTTATCTTCCTTCTGTCCAACACACATTCTTCAGACTACTTAAAAGCAGCCCTCATTTTATCATTATGACTATTAATTACAGCTAATATTAATAATGTAGTTTTACACACACACACACACACACACACACACACACACACACACACACCCCGCATGATTACATAGTTTCAATGTTTCTTTTTCCTTATGTGTATTGTAAATCTCCCCCATTTCTCATTCTAAATAGAACTAGGGCTTGAATCTATGCCTCATGCATTCTGGGAAAGGATGCCATCACAGCTATAGTGACAGAATTTCTTAATTTCTTTTTGTTTTTCTACTAGGTCTCATCATGTAATCCTGTTTAGTCTGAAACTATGTAGACCAGGCTAGCCTCAAATTCAGAGACCTGTGTATCTCTGCCTCCTGTATGTACCACCATGCCCGGCTTAATATTTATTTATTTATTTTATTATTGGACAGTTTGTGTATTTACATTTCAAATGTTAGTCCCTTTCCTGGTCCCCATTCCATCCCCCCTCTCCCTGCTTCTATAAGGATGCTTCCCTTCCCACCCAACCACTCCCACCTCAATACCCTGGCATTCCCCTACATGAGCTTTTACAGGACCAAGAGCCTCTCCTTCCACTGATGCCAGACAATGCCATCCTCTGCTACATATGCGGCTGGAGTAATAGGTCTCTCCATGTGTACTCTTTGGTTGGTTGTTTAGTCCCTGGGAGCTCTGGGGGTTTTGATTGGTTGATAATGTTCTTCCCATGAGGTTGCAAATCTCTTCGGCTCCTTCAGTCCTTTCTCTAACTTCTCCATTGTAATATTTCTTTCTTAATGACTAACTTGACATGTTTCTTGAGTCTTGTCAATTTATTTTATTTAAAGATTTTTGTTATTCTTTTTTCTGAAATATACTTTTACAAAGTATGAAATTCTAGTATGAAAGAATTCTAGTATGAAAAAAATACTCCTCCCATCCATACGTGAGGACAGCATGGTAAAAAAGGCTGTCCTTTGAATTGGGATCTGTCATCCTCTCTGTCCCACAGGAGCCTCTCTGCAGCTGTGTGACTCAGCACTTTGAAGGAGCTGCATCAAGTTTGGAGACTTTGACTCATTCTTCTCCTGCAATGTGTTCAACTTTATTAGTCCTGGGAAATCTTCAGCCATTCTGTTTGCCTTTCCTTCCAACTTTCTTTCATACTTAGTAAGCCATCGCAAAATTCAGTCTCAAGTTCTCTCGGAAATGCTTTCTAGATAGGTCCTACCTTCCAGTTCTCAAATTCTTTATTCAGCTGTGTTCAAATTTGTCAGGGCCACCCAATGAATGCACAGTTCTAATCATCATAATTTTACTTATTAGGATTTTTAAAAATAAATCTTCAGTTTATATTTCCGACAGTTTTAAGACCTTCATGTTTTTATATGTTTAGAGTTCTTCCTATTCCTCCTGCCTCCTACTTCTTTGTGTGACTTGAGATCTTTACTCTTTGTAGAACAGTATCTAAAAAATCTTTTGCGGTTAGGACTGAAAGTGGGCTCCTTCCCAGAAGACTAGTGCTACACTGTGTCAGTCCCAAGGGGATACTAGCAGTCTGGCATTCCCTCACTCATGACCCCCTACAGAGAAATACAAAGTCAGCCCATAAACTCAGGTCAGACCTTCTCTTCTCCCTAGAAGCAAGGCCATGTTCTTTGCAACGAGCTGTGGGAAGGTGGTTATTTGGCCATCAGCCACAGGTATAGCTTTTGGGGGTTGCAGTTTTGTGGGGGAAGATTGTTTAGCACCAGGAACAAGGTCAGAGAAGTGGTGCTCTGGCCGAAATGTGTCAGCAGGCCTGGGTTTGAACAGATGGGTGACCTCTATGAACAAATATCCTCTGAAATTTTATGACCACCTCCCCTAATCCCAGCCGTGTTCTTTCGTTCCCAGTACTTCAGGCATCACTAAGATACCTGTTTGGCAAATGCCTTTCAGCTGTGGATGCCTGCTGAACTCACCAACCTTTGTTATTTCCTTCCTTACTAATTCATGAAAAGGCTTTTACAAAATATGTTCCTCAACATTTTTAGTTGTTTACATGTGGATGCCTTGGCAATGGCTGGAAACCTCATAGAGAGAACCCTTACTGGAAGAGTCCTTCACCCCATCTTTAAACCATGTCTTTCCAAGCTTTCTTTAAAACACCAAAGGTCTCACATGCAGTGCCCCCATGATTAGTTTCTCATTTCTTCTAACTCCTTCATTATACTCAGTGAAGGTTATTCATCAATAACATTAGCAGTTATGGACCACCACAGCCATGCCAGAATTCTCTTTCAGCTTTGTACTGGCTGGTTTTGTGTGCCAGTTTGACACACGCTAGAATCACCAGAGGAAGGAACCTCAGTTGAGGACACGGCCCATGAGATCCAGCTGTAAGGCATTTTCTCAATTAGTGATCAAGGTGGGAGGGCCCAGCCCATTGTCGGTGGTGCTATCCCTAGGCGGGTGGTCCTGGGTTCTATAAGAAGGCAGGCTGAGCAAGCCATAGGAAAAAGTACAGCTTTTTGGTAATGGTGTTTCACTGAAGCAATAAAAACCCTAACCTCAGCAAGCGTTAACATGGAACACAGAGTCCGCCGAATGCTCACTCATTGCCAAGTGGATGGGAAGGAAAGATTTCACTTCAGATTGGCAAGAAGTGGATGGCTTCCAAGGAAACAGATATTCAAATATGGATTGAATTCTAGATCATGGGGTTGCTCCATGTAGGAGCCAGAGCAAGGGTCTTGCAAGTTGGAGGATTTCGTGTCAAGTTCATTATTTATAAACATTACAGAGACGGTCCATGTAAATTTAGTATTAGCATAAAGTGCCTAGTATAATGTCCAGTATGGTCCTCCAAAAAGGTGACACCCATTACCATGATCAGTGCTCAGCATCTCGCTCTATCAGACGAGAAAATGAAAATGGCTAATGCATATTCTGTTAGGATCTGTCCATCAGCTCGGAAACAACTCTGGCTTTGCAACCAAATCACTAAAGAGTACATTTTTAAGCTTGAGAGTCAAACTGCTTTTAGTGAAGAACCCAATTCTACTGAAGACGTTTATACAAGTTCCTTTAACTGATCATTCCCCACACATGTCTCTGGCTGCCACAGATCTATCTTTTTAATGGAGTACTTAATTGACATTTCTTTAGCAGGCTTTCCCTTAGTATCAACCTCAGCCAGTTAGAAACCAGAGAATGAAAAGGCTGGCTGGGAAGGAAGAGAAACTTACTTGTCACTTCTGGAAAAATATATTGGGAGTAGTCTATGAATAGGGGATTAACGTCAGTCTACATACTTTCTAGCACATATATTATAGTGCTAGAAAACTCACAGTTCAGATACTGTAGGTTCTTTGTAAAGATAACAGACCAAAAATTGAAAACTACCAAACAAAACAATAGACTCGGTAAAAAACGCTTGCCTCTGGAAAGACAGAGTCACAGAAGCTTAGGTGTGAATGAGGTACCATCGTACCATCATAAGCCCTTTTTACATCTAAATTTTCTGGGTTGACTATTAAAATACTTAAAAGAAGTTGATGGGACCACAGTGCCATGTTTTCATTCCTCCAGGGCCTCTACACTGATCCCCTTGAAGGCCACTGCCCTCATATACACCTTTGTAACTTCAGTTAAGTGCTTGCATGTGACACTCGGTGACCTAATAAGAATGGCTCCCACAGACTCACGTGCCTGAATGCTTGGCCCCTACTTGGTGGGACTGTTTGAGAAGGATTAGGAAGTGTGACCTTGTCGGAGGTGGGTCCCTGGAGTTAAGCTTGAGGTTTCAAAAGGCCAGGAGCTGGAGAGACGGCTCAGCAGTTAAAAAGCACTGGCTTCTCTCCAAGAGGTCCAGAGTTCAATTTCCAGCAACCACATGGTGGCTCATTCCATCTGTAATGGAATTCAGTGCCTTCTTCTGGTGTGTCAGGGACAGCAAACTCACATACATGTCTCTCTGCCTCCCCATCTCTATCTCTCTGTCTCTCTCTCTGTCTCCCTCTCCCTCCGCACCCCTCTCTCTCCAGCTGTCTGCATATCAGGATGTAAGGCTCTCCCCTACTGATCTAGTGCTATCTGCCATGATGATCGTGGTCTAACCCTCTAACATTGTAAGCAAGTCCCAAACTTGGTCAGGGTGTCTCTTCTCATCAACTGGACAGTAATTAAGACAATGGCCAAACAATCATTTGTGTTTTTTTAAAGCACCACCCCTCTCCCACAGCATATTTAAACACTCAGATTCCACTAGGCACTGTCCTGTAAAAATCATACTTCCAAACACTATCTTCACTTCATTTGCTCTTCCAGTGTTCCAAGCAGGCTGGGTGTGAAGCCTACCTGTAATCCTGGTGCTGACGTGAGAGCTGCAGGGTTCGGAGTTCAAGGCCATCCTCCTTGGCTACATAAAGTGTTTGAAGCTAGGCAAGAGGAGACTCCCCGCCCCCCAATCCCTCAAAAACTAACCAATAAGAAACTAAAGGCCCAGTCCTAGTAGTGGTTGAGGGGGGCAATAGAAGAGTTTAATACAGAACCTCAGAGATTAGCCAGGGCTGAGACAAAACTGAAAGATCATTGTAGGAATTCTTTTATAATCTTCAAGCTGATGCCCTCTAGCTAAAAAGTATGATTAGTAAGTAATGCATTATCTGTACTATGTGCTAAGCTCTATCCAATGTGCCTTATATGCACATAGGATGACTATTATTTCCATGGAAATTTAAGGAACTGTGCTTCCCTACCTGTTTCCACAAACGTTGTAAGACACATCAAATTTCGAAGAGGGATGAGGTTGAGTTTGATGTCCAGATTCACCACTTAGATGGTCTTGGGAAAAATTACCTAAATCCATCAAGTCTTCCTTTTCTCAGCTGTAATTTGGAGCTTAAAAAGAGAAGGGGTGTCTGCCTGGTGAGCTGTGGCGAGGATTAACTTAGAAAGAAGACACAGCTAGAAGCATGAACCCAGAAGAGGAAGCTCTCCATCAACAGTAGCTTGAACGAACTTGCAACTACACACATTCTGAATCTTCAACACACTAGCCATAGGTGACCTTGACAGCCTTCAGCTGTGTTAAATACTGCCTTCTTTCGCTCCTTTTCTTTGGTCTACAGATAGAAATTTCTCCCAATATAATAACAACAACAAGAAAAAGAGACAGTCTGAGGGCGGGTGTGTGTGTGTGATTGATTGCTACAGCACATACGTAGCATGCACTAGGCCCCAAGGTTAATTCCCAAGCATGGCAAAGACAAAAGGCAAACAATAAAGACAAATAGTAATAGTAATCACTCAGCACTCCCTCCTAGGCTAGAAAACGTTATCCCTTCACACTACTTTTCTAGTTGCTGTTTTCTTTCACAGTTGCTGAAAACTCCTAGGTCGAGTAGTTTATATGCTTCTATTTCCTCATGGGGGTTTCTGTTTCCATGATGCTATTTCCACTGGTTTCTTAATGATAGCCACTGCCGCTCATCTTTAGCTTCAAAGACCTTAGCTGGCCCTTTGCTCCCTTTGTTGGTCCAGTGGACATTCCCCCTTCCTCCTCTCTCATTCCTCCCCAGATGCTAAGATGCTGTTCTTTCCAGACTCCATCTTTGACCTCCATCTGTTCCCTCAGTGGTCTCTTGGTGCCACGGCCAGCTTCCTGCAGACAGAGATATCAACAGTCCCATGGCTCCCCGCCCACAGATGCTCACGCAACAGCATCTTCTGTGTCCATCCCTCTGCTTTCTAGAGGAAGAAAACTGGAGACAGATCAGGAAAGCCTGTCTTTGCTCCGCTTGCCTGCTCCACCCTAGCACCCTTCCTTACATTTCTGGACATCTGTTCTTCAATAACAGGAAGAAGAGCAGATAAAGGAGCTTTTAAAAGTTTCTTGAATCTTCTCCGATTCTGAAATTATAAAAAATCCCATCACCACCACATTTACATTGTTCCTTTTGTGCTCAGACTGAAGTTTCCTTCAAATGTATCTTTAATTTCCATCCCAACGGCCACTGCTCCAGTTGGGTCAGTGTCACCATGCCACGTCCTCCTCCTTCTCTCCTCCCTGCCTTAAGTCTTACTCTCTACCATGGTAGTCTACAGGACGAAACCATAGTTCCTGTCCTCAGACCTTACTGGGCAATTAGAACAGGCCTTCCACCCGGCTAACAGTGTGATACCTTTCCACAGCATCTCCTTCAGAAAGCCCCCTGAACTTTTTTCTGTGAGTGGGATCTACGTCCCTCTCAGCTCTGCCCTCCCCTGACAGCTGTTCTTAACTGCACACAGACTGAAACCCAGAAATCCTGGGAGCTGCCATGATTACCACCATGAGATAGTAACATGTTTCTCTAACCGCTGCTTGCTGGATCCTTCCCAGCACCGAGAGGGCACACACGGGAGAAAGGGTTCTCACCGCTTTATGTTCCGACCCAGTATTCTCTTTCTTCGGTCCTCATACAGCGGTCTGCTTGCTTTCTGTTCTCTGTCACCCTCGTTTGTAATAAGGGAAAAGATCTGGTTTCCGGTTACCACGTATCTGCCCAACAATCATTTACCTGGTGTCTACTTAGGAGCCAGGAAAGGCTACAAAGCAGCAGTGACCAAGATAAGTCTCTTATCACAGACACTGAAGAAAAAGGAGGCACAGACACAGGGAAAGTGTCCGATAGTCACACGTGTTCTTAGCAAACTGCAATGGAGATGTGACCACAATGCAGTGGTCACCTTTCCGAGGATGCACCGGCTGAGCTAAGAAGTGAAGGAACAAGCCTTCAGCACTGTCTGATATGTTACTTTTCGTGAAGGCTGACTTGACTCTTCCTAGGTGTGTGTGTGCAATGACCCAGCCTTTCACGCTGTCTTCTAAATGTGGCCACAACAGTTCGAGGACCAGCGTGAGCTCCCAGTGTAAAGGCATTAACCAATCTGCTTCCACACTTTCTTTTCCCAGATGTCCGTCCCGTGGCCTGTTCAGAGGTGTGTTGCTCACATAATGGCACAAATTTATCTTTCCTTTGTCATGGCTGTATAGCTCACTTTCTTTCACATTCAATTTTCATTTTATTTTATGTCTATTAATGCTCTGCCTGTCACGCATGTGCCTGGGACCAGCAGAGGCCAGAAAAGGATGTCGTATCCCCTGGAACTGGAGATATAGATAGTTGTGGTATCTGGGTGCTGGGAATTGAAACTGGGTATTCTGGAAGAGCAGCCAACGCTATTAACTGCTGAGACATCTCTCCAGCCTCCAGCTTTTAGCATTTTTTCCATTGGTCAATATACCACAGCACGTTCATCCACTCGTTTACCAAGGGACATCTCCATTGCTTCTAGGTTCGGGCAATTATAAATAAAGCTTCTATAAACAATAACACATGTGTGCTCAGAGAATGGATTAACTTTATTTATATTACTCCAGCTGCTGGGATCTGGAAAAGCCAAGAGTCACAGCAATCCCTCAGGAGGCTCCTACAGAGGTCCAGTTAAAAGATGGAAGCAGAGGCGGGAGCCTGGGAACAGCCACTAGGGTGGACGAAAAGTGACGACAACGTGCTCCCTTCTCAACTGAGGTGTTCTCAAACAAACAAACAAATGCCTGCACAGTTGCTTTCTTCATAAGGGACAGAGATACATAAAATGAGACATGTCATAAGCAGACAAGGGGATAATTATTCTTATAGGTGTTTGTAATATTAATCGAATGAAGACGATAAATAGGTGCAGTAGATTAAATTCACTACTACTGAGATGTACACACACCGTGACCTACAACTTCCTTCCTAAGAATCTGTGTTACATACACTCCCAATAGTATGCAGAGCACACACAGGAATCCATGGCCTAACGCCTAGTATCTCCATAATGCATAATATGTTACAGTTCATTGTCAGTATGAGGCATGCTCAGGGTTCATCAGGTATAGGTAAGTGGGAGGTGACAGGCCGCTCTCTGCCCTGGCTGGCGGCTGGCATCAGCTGCTCTGAGGACTCAGAGTCAGAAGGTCACAGGTGATGTGCTACTCTACAGAGCCTGTGATTAGAAAAAGGGGCGATTTCCAGACCCAGCTTACTCGTTAGTCCCAGCCTGTAGGAGAAGGGGACAGGGATGTCTCAAGATCGGAAGACTTTAAAAATACCGCATCAGTCAAATCAGTGTGCTGTGTGCTGTTCTGCAGCATAGTGTATCAAATGCTGTTTCTCTGTCACTGATCTCTTGAATTTGTTTTTACACACACACACACACACACACACACACACTGACAGGAAAATCCATGCCACTATGAATGTGACAGAAGAGACTTCAGATGTACTATGCTTCAGAATACTGAATTTATAATGCACAGATACTCTAGTAGTTTGGGTTACAGAGAATTACAGTTTTACTCTTAGATCCTGAATGATTTGAGCTTTTGAAGCAAACACACTGATGCTACATTTGCTTTCAGAGCACACTGATAACAGCTCCAGCAAATCAATTGACACAAAATGGTGAAGCGTGTAAGCGCTAAGATGTACACAGATTTAAAACAAACCTATCTGAACAGCGCCCAACACAGTGTAATAAAGCGAATGCTTTGGTTAGGACACAGGAAGAGGAGCCCATATTCCTAGGCGGCCTCTACCTAGCAGCTAACACCTAGGATTACAATAAAACCCTTCTATAAGAGCAGGGTGGCACTCACTCATCCTTATTCCTCGGTGGCCATGTTTTTGTCTTCAGGGGCAAACTATCGGAAACTGCTTCTGACCTCCATTCGTCAGGCTTCCATTGGGTGCTAAAGAATAAGATTTATATAAATCGGCAGGTTTTCGTTTCACACTCTCTTTTCGTGGCAGATGACTTACTTTATGCTACAGGAACTTAGGCCATAAAACCGGGTGAGAGAATTATCATCACGTCCACGTACAAGGCCAGGACTCTGTTCCTGCTCCTCATTCTCTGTGCGTGCGCACGTGTGTGTGTGTGTATGTGTGTGTGTGTAACTCTTGACATACGCGCACAACATAGGTGAGGGCTCTCCATGGAACAGCAAGCACAGGCCCTGCATCCCGATCGGAGGAAAAAGTAGCGCATGAGCGTTTGTTTTACTTTTATCTTTTTTTCCCCCGTATTAGTCTTTCAAAGGCAATTACTTGTTCTCCCTTTATTCCAGCCAGCCCTTTCCTGTCTGCTTTAACTAAGTCTCAAAAGCTAGCAGTTTTTGTTTACATAGTTCCCTAAGTTCAGAAGTGTAAGGTGTTTACTGTACTCATTTTGATTTTTTTTCAGTTGCAAATGTATTTTTAAGGCAAGCGTTCTAACTGCCTTTTACCGGGAGGCCACAGAATGCTAAGGTACTTTGCAAGTCAATTCCTGAGAAAAACCAGAAAGCTTGGTCAAATCAATTCAGTTAAGGTTAAGCTCAGCAGTCCAAAACACACAGACAGAATCAATCACTCACCTCTCCAGCCTCCAGCATTGTAATGTTAACTGCGGCAAACAAAGGGGACCCCTCGGGAAGGAGGAGGAAGAGCATTTGCCTCAATAAAAGATAGGATTGGGGTCCTCCTCTTAAACTTACCAGAAGGAAAGACTAACAGCCTTAAAGGATCAGGTTGCTCAGGCCATTTGCATTTTTTTTCTAACACCATCTAGAAACACTTCAGGAGTAGAAAGCTCTACCTCAAGGGGGAAAAAAAACCCTGGGACCACAAGAAAACTACAGTTTTTAGTGGGATGCTAGCAGTTCTTATTGGGGATGTCCGACCAAAGAACAGTGAGGTACAGAGGCTTAAGTCCAGGTACACCAAACAAAAGGGGAATAACAAAATCACAGCTGCTTGTCTGCAGTGACGCCACAAGTAGGCCACACCACAGAGGTGCCAACTCCTGGGCAGACCCCAGTCTCTGGGAATCTGGCTGGTGGGGCTGCCCGAAGAAAGGTGCAAATAAATGGCCAGGACACATTCACATGGTGAGACCAACTTCTCAGCTCAAAATCAATGGTAACTTCATGTGGTAATTACCAATTCACCAAAACAGCATTTTGCGAGGCAGCGCCAAGCCTCGTGGAATGCCTCTGAACTAGATTAAACCACTAGACTAGTAATTAACTAATGTGTGGGAGCGTGCTCTTGCTCAAACGTGAGCCATCTTGCTCAGTTCCGAAAAGCAACGTTAGCACAAGAGTGCAGACAAGCAAAGGCTGAGCCTCGGTCTCAGCTCAAATGCCACGGCTGGCAGCCGCTGTTCACCCAACTCCAAAATCAGGGTGCCGGTGACTCCCAAGGAGGGCTAAAGGGGATTATGATTGAGAGATAATAAGAAGACGGAAAGCACCAAGTCCCCAGCCCGGTGTCATCTGTAAGAGTCGTGCAGTCTGCTCCTTGCATCAGCAAAACAAGTTCCTACTATTTCATCTACGGAGACATTTCGATAACAGTCTTTGCCATCATACCGAGGGCTTTTTACTAGGCAGCCTGTTGAAAGGCTGCCTGGCATCCTGTCAAAGTGACGAGCTACTACATTATGTCACAGACGGCAAGGGCCCAGTGTTAGAACCGAGGGTGTTGGCTCTCGACAAAACTGTTCACTTCTTATAGCTGGTAAACAAAACAGCCATTGACACTGTGTCTGCTGCTCAGTGACAGATAGGACGGGCATCTTTGGTGCTATTTAAAAGCAAAAGAGCCAACATATCAAGGGTCTTGGGGATGACTTTGTGGGTCAAGCCACCGCTACAAGCCTGGGAACCTGGGTGTGAATGACTCTTCAGATTTGTCCTGACCTTGATATTGCATGCCCATGTACACACGTGTACACACACACACACACACACACACACACACACACACACACAAACACACAACTATGTAAAATTAAAAATAAAACCCCTCCACAGCCATGTATTTATTCCAAACTATCTCGCACACCTAGCTCCCTTCTTAGACGAAGACCAGTAGAGAGAGGCACATTCTATCTGATCCTAGAGTCGCAGATCAGGGGGCACTCTAACAAGCTCAGGGTCTGGAAGAATGCAGAGAACCGCCTGCGGTGGGCGGGGTTGTCTAAAAGAAGCTCCACTGAAAGCAATTCTGACCATTCACTGAGGTCACCAGCAGAACCCAGAAACAACAACAAAAAGAAAGAAAGAAAAGAAAAGAAAAGAAAAAAGAAGAAAACACATCAGGCATGGGGGTGGGGGAGTGGGGGTGGGGGTGGGGGACAGAAACATAAACACCACGAGGAAGGTCCTAACTGCTCAGTTAGTTGTTACCTATGCAGGGTCCCTTATACCCAAAGGGATGACAGGGAGAGGGAGGACTTCAGTGTCCCAATGTTAGGTGTCTATGGGGTAAATTCCTAGGGCCTCGGACATCAAAAGCTCTTCACATGCATGGCTTAGGGTGAAAATGAAGGCAGTGCAGTCTAGAAATCAACCTAAGTAGTGTCCGAAAGCAGTAAGGAATGGTGCAGCCCTGCTTTAAAATTCACACAAATATTTTGAATACGACATCTTCTCGATCTGTGCATCACTCTTTTAATTATCATTTTTTCTGCCTCTATAAATCAAGCTGCTTTAGGCAGAGTTTGAATTTTCATCCTATTGAGATGGCAACAGATTCCGCTAAAATCTTATTGAAAAAGAGTGGGTACCTTTTGTTCGGTAAAATTTAGGGCTGGGCATAGATGCAGATAATTTTATTTTTACTTTATTTCACATTTTTGAGACAGTGCACCTCTGGCTGGCTTTGAACTCGATATGTAAACCAGGCTGGCCTTGAAAATACAGTCCCTGCCTCCTGGGCACTGGTATTAAGGGTTATTCCAATGTAACTCTGTGGTAGAAAAGTAGGCAAAACTTTTCACTAAAGTTGACATTGTCATACTGGAAAACCATTTTATAAACAAAAAAAAATGAGCAAGATTAATAATAATTAATAAGTACCAATACAGGAAAATTACCTGGTGCCAGAATATCAGGAAGCAAATTTTTGATCTAAGAATTTGGTTTTGGGGCTGGGAAGATGGCTTCCATTTTGCTTGTCATGCAAGGTTAAAGAGCTCAGTATGAATCTCCAGGGCACATATAAAAAGCTAGCTGTGGTCACATGGCTATAAGCCCAGTGTTGGCGAGGTAGAAACAGGAGTCGTTGGGACACATTGCAAGCCAGTCTAGCCAATCAGTGAGTTCCAGGCTCAGTGAGAAACACGTCATAAAGTAGTAGAAGACACGCAACGTGGACCTCTGGTGATCACATGCATGTGTTCACACACCCAAATATGTGTGTGTGTGTACCCAAAACCCCATAACAAAGAGAATCAAGTTCGTTTAGCAATATAAGTCAAAAAAAAAAAAAAAAAAAAAAAGCTGCAGGCAGTGGCTGAGGTCAGTGCCACTGAAGAGACTTGTTCAGACAGACTTTATCTGTCACCACCCACTCCCATCACAGACCTTCTGAGACTTTGTATCTATGGGCAGTTTGCTGGCAGATGATAGAAAGGGCTGCCTCCTAACTGGCAGGACAGTGCCCTATGGGTTCTAGCAGAACTTATTTTTATGTGCTTACAGTAACAGTAATTAAGCAAACCAGTAAGAGAAAAGTTACCTTGTAGACACCAAAGAACCCCAGGTCTCGAACCACAGACAGAGCGCTGACGCGGGGCCCAGTGGTGATCTCTCCGGCCACTTGCAAGCGGATCTTGACAATTTCTAAAGGATTTGTAAAAATCACTTGGGAGCCTCCAGCCTAAAAAGAGAAAAGGGAAATTTTAGGATCAAAGCTGAAACGTGTTAGGGGATTGAGGTAAGAAGGATACTTTCTTTGAACAAAGTTTGGATTATTCCATCCTCCTCTTGGATCATTCGGTCCTATCAAAACAGATGGTGGGTCAGTAAGATGGTTAAATGGAAAAAGGTGCTTGCCGCCAAGCCTGAAGACCTGAGTTCAATTCCTGGGCCTCATAGGGCAAAAAGTGAGTTGACCCCTGCCAAGTTGTTCTGTGACCTCTTACACACATACACACACACACACACACACACACAGAGCTGTTGGCTCCACTTACCCTGACGTCAGAGGGAACTTGAGCAGAAAGCACAAAGTCTTTCTTCGCCTGCACAAGACTCCGGGTTTGATACCCGGTACCAGAAAAATGGGATTTCAGGAGCCATGGGTAAATTGTAACCACAACACCCATCCAAAGTTACAGAGGCATTACTAAACTCAAAATAATAAAGATAAAAATTAATTAAGATCCAAAAGGACCAATCTGCATCTCAAAAGAGGACGGAGCAAGGACAACGTGCATCACAGGTTTCCTGACTCTGGCAGGGATGGAAAAACTGCCAAGGCTTGGAAACTCGGAGGAAGAAAATCTGAAGACCCGGCAGGATTCAAATTTCATTTTATGGAATTGCTCTTAGACGTTTGCTTATACTTTGCCTGTGGGTAGAATCATTCTTTTTATGTAAAGTAAAAGATAACGCTATGAACGGAAGTGATTACAGCCTAAACTTTGGGTGTTCATTTGCTCCAAAGATGGCTGGACACCACACCCCAGAAACTGCCAGGAAAGTGTTTAAAGTGTGCAATACAGGAAACCTCATTTTGACGCTAAGTCCATATTAATCGTAAGCCTGTATGCTTTCTTTCCCCCCTTAACACTCTTCGACTTGTTATTTCTTAATTAGAAATATGCCAATTTTTATACAATCCAGCTAAGATTAGTCATGTTGAGGCACAATTTGGATGTGTATAATGAAATGATGTCACTTACTCCAGAACACAGATATGAGGCTCACACAGCTTATGAGGCTATCATGGGAACAGGTAAATTAGGGTCAATATCAAAGAGAAGTGCCTTCTGGAATATTCTCTACTTGCGGGGCTCAACGCACACATCTTTCAGATGGTCTGTCTGAATTAAATGGAATACATTAAACTCTGAGAGAGGTCTCAGAAGTATTGTTCATAATAGTGTGAGGTAAGACTAAGAACCAACATAAATATCCAGTGCTGAGATCAAATGAATTTGAGTACACCCATGCACTGAGTACTAAGTACCGAGTACTGTGTTAAATATCCACTGTACATGTTAAGTGGAAAGTACCACAGCACACAGAAAACACCCACACTGAAGGGATACTTCAGACGTGATAAAATGACAGAGTTTAATTTTTTTATTACTTATTACATTTCTGTATAGATGCTGTGTTACTAGGACAATGAAGCTAACAAAAAGTGGAAGAAATGTTTATTTATTGTTTTCCTCTTTTCAGCAATGCAGTATTTTCATGGGGCACAGTCGTTTAAAAACAAACAACTTTGCCTGTCTCTGCAGCAGTGTTAATGCATTTCTTGGATACAGGCTACCTCTTGCTGTCCACTCCCACAATGCTTTTGCCCATCCCTTTCTCTAGGGGGCCATCCAAACAACTTGGGGGTCCTGGGAAGTTCCCCATAAAGTAAAACATAGAGCTGGAGAGAGATAGCATGTCTTGGGGCTGCTGTGCTCTCCTGGTCCATACAAGAATATCCTGGCTGCTGCCTCCTGCAGGAACCTGGGGGTGGGCGGTCTGTTTCCACCACCCTAGAGCATGCTGTGGGTTTACAGGCCATTCTTCCACAGCAGGCGGTCAGCTAATGAACAACAAATGGAACTTAGTTACCATAGCACACAGGGAAGGTTCTTTTAATGCTTCTGGACCAGAGAACTCTGTGGAGATCGTTATCAAATACAAAAATAAGAAGGAGGAGAGGTTCTAGTTCGAGCAATAAAAACTCTTCCATGGGACAAAAAAAAAAAAATTGTTGAGGACGGTTCAGTAGGACAGAATTAGCCTAAGGGCTGGTTTCTCTTTCTAACTTCTGTTGGTTTTAGAGGAGAGAGAACTTTCTGAGCACACAAGGTTAGGGGTAGGAGGCTAGGCTCTAAAGAGGCACTGCGGCCTGCAACTCTCATGGCTGATTTCTCAAAGCCCCAAACAGGAGTAATTCCAGCACACACCAGTGTGAAGACGGACCCTCAGCTCACTCATCTGTCAGAGCCTCACTCATCACAAAAAGCAAAGAAATGCTGACCATTCACCTCCAGCCTGGTTAAGGCAGAGCTGTAGGGGTCCATTCCTTTTCTCATAGGCCAGTCCTGTGTCCCCGCCAGGTCACAGCCACTTGCTGAGCTTGTAAGGAACGGTGATTTCTGGACTCCACACCAGATACCTAATTGAGACTTTCTGTGTCTGTGCTTTTCAAGAATGTTCCTATCTGATTATGCACACGGAGGACTGAACAATCTCTTTAGTATGCAATCTCCAGGATGCCTGTCAATTCTGAGGTTTTTCTCATCTTCTGTAAAAAGCTATGATTTCTAATTCCAATCCCCCATATTATTTCAGAGAATAGCTTTTATGTTTTCCTTTTGATCTCACAACCAAGCGTTGCCATTATCAAAGGTATAATTTTTAGACACCGAATTGTCTCATTATTTTATTTCTTTACAAACACCTGTAAAAGTTAACAATGTATCCAACAAGGTAGGAACTTAACTCTCCAACTCCAACTCCAAGACAACAGACGGATGCCTACTCTTGGGAATAGCAAAGCTAGATTGCGTTTAGGATCCTTGAGATGCACAAAAGAAAAATACACACTTCACAGGACTGCGGGGACTAGATGCATTAGAAAGAATGGAAGGAAGTCTACCTAGCCTCCAGCAGACTAAGAAGGAACCCACAGACCCAACGTGGCACACTGGTAAGGTGTCAAAGATGAAACAGGTCTTTTGGAGTCTGGCTGGAAGGAAACGAGACTTGAAGGCACCGAGCAAAGATGCTTATCATTTGGTACACAGTGTCTGGGCATCTCCAGGGCTTGATCGCTGCACAGCACACTCGCTGTCTGTTGCTCTTCCAACTCCCCTTTTATTGTCCATTCATAGTACCTTAGCCACGTTCCTCCTCTGTAGAGATCAAACAGACCGCAAACGGGCCAACAATGAACAGGCACGCCTATTGTACACAAAGGCTTTGTGCCCCTCATCACTTCAGAGCTCTGGATGTGCAAAGGA
The DNA here is from genome assembly GCF_963924665.1 of Micromys minutus. NCBI lineage: Eukaryota > Metazoa > Chordata > Mammalia > Rodentia > Muridae > Micromys > Micromys minutus. Next base: position 32,132,554 of record NC_137958.1, read on the forward strand.
CACTGGCTTGGTGCGCATGTGGTGTTTGTCAGAAATCCTTTTCTTCTGACTTTCTGGAGTCTCCAGTGGGTTTCAAAGAACATTTGCCATACTGAACTCACAGTGGTGTACTGTTCCCTCAGTGAAGGCAGGGACTTCTTTCTGGTTTTCTTGCTTTAGCTTCTGTTAGTTGCTGAAGGCAACTGAGGGGGGAAACCCCACAGATTTGCTGTGGTGGTTTGAATGGGAAATGTGCCACTTAAGACTCTGGCATCTGAAACTTAAGTCCCCAGTTGGTGGCACTATCTGGAGAGATTGTGGGGGAGTTGTAGACTTGAGGGAGGAAGTGCATCACTGGGGGTGGGACTTGGAGAGTTATCCCACTGCTGATTTGTCACATTTCTCAGCTTCCTATTCCTGCTGTCTATCTAGAGCCAGCTGGATAGTTCCCTGCTCTGATGGAAAGACATGTATCCCTCTGGAAATATAAGCCCACATAAACTCGCTCAGGAGGGCTTTTGGTGATGGTGTTTTATCACAGCATCAGAAAACTGACTGATACACTTGTTTCTGCTCCTGAATATTTATCCACACACTTATTCTCTAAATGTTTTATAAATAAGCATGTTCAAAGTTCAATCTCAGCATGTGGGAGATGGAGGCAGGGAAGAAGACCAGAGTTCCTTTGCTGTATAGAAAGTCTGAGATTAACTTGGGCTCTGTTAAAACTGCTGAAGTCACTCACTTCCTTGCTCCACCCCCAAAACGGCAAAAGTTCACCCTGGGAATTTTGCAGAAGCAAGAAAGCATTCATGTTCTGGGAGAACTTAAAATAAGTTCAGAAATCATAATGGACATCCAATTAATGTTTCACATGGATGATCTGGGACCCTGCTTTGCTTGTACTCTGTATCTTTACATCACGGGAAACACAAAAAGGTAATTGTACATGTTAAAATAGTTATCAAAAGTCATAGATGTCTATGACTAAGCTGAGATACCTAAGTACCTACGCTTCAGCAAGGGCATGTATTTGGAGATGGAGCATCTAAAAAGAGAATTAGGTTTGAATGAGTATTTCCACTGTATGTATGTTTGTTTCTGTGTTAAGTTAGGAGCAAGATTGGGTCTTGCTATGTAGTCTTGGCTGTCTTGCTTTATAGACTATGTTGGCTTCGATCTCATGTGCTCTTCTTGCCTCCGCTACTTCATAACTGTAATTTTGCTACTATTATAAATTAGAATAAAAGTATTTGATTTATTAGAATAGCTCCTGAAAGAGTCTCAACCCATGGGCCAAGAATCACTGATTTAGATAGAATAGATGGGTATGAAAGAGAATGGCGGAAAATGAAGCCACTGAGACAAATTGTGGAAAGACAGTGTAGGAAGAAGGACCAGACCCTGACCACCATCCTGAAGAGGAATCTGTACAGTGGATGTGGGTCAGTTAAATCTGAAGGAAGAGAGGTCATGTAAACATAGATAGCGCAGAACTGCAGGGGAGCATTCAAGACTTGGAAAGAAGCTTAGATAACAAAGGGCTCTGTTTGGTGCTAATTTGGGAAAAAAGGGGGGCCCAAGCCAAGGATAACAATTAGGGTTTTAGCAGACAGGGTAAGAAAGAAAAGGTACAATTAGGACAATTATGTCTGTAAGGAGAGGGGAAGAGATGAGAGGCATTAGGCCCAATAGAAACCAACAGGGTTAAAATGCAGAATGGGAGGAGAGATGAAATAAGTTGAGGTTTTGCAGTTATTTTAGAGGATAGAGAATAATAGAGATATCAAGCCAGAGTGTGAAGAGTGTGAGTTGGGAGCTAAGACTCAGCACAGGGCACACTCCACTGAAGCTCAGCCTAGGGCTTTGTGTGGGGTTGGAAAAAGAATTAAATGCAAGAGCGGTGAGTGCAAACACTTTCTACATAACTGTCCCAGGAATAGAGGCAGAGAAGTAACTCAGAACATGGCTACCAGAAAGGAACTGGTGAACTGGTCTACATGATTTACAGACATCAGATACAGCCAACCCTGGTGACAGAATGTGAAAGCAAGGTGTCTGCTGAGGCAGAGAGGAGGGACTTGAGGAATGACTGTCACCAGGAGAGTGCACTGAAGACAATGGGTATTTAGAGTCACCAAGGAGAAAGATGTACAGTTCAGCGATAAAAGAGCTGGAAATATTTTTTTTCTTATTAAAGCAAGACACAGTCATTTCTGCGTACTGGAGGAGAGTGAGAGATAAAAATCTGAAGGCTTTCCCAGAAAGCAAGTTTTTGGCCAGCCTGAGCTACATACAAGGCAGCCACATCCCAGCCCCCTGGAACTGATGGCTAAACAAGATTCTGGCATGCTGCAAGACGTTATGAGCAGCAAGAGAGATGATGGTGATGACTAAAGAGGAAACTACTTGTGTGTACTCTTGCTAAACTCAACACAAACAGCCTGGAAGGCACAGTGGACAGAGGAGTACCCAAACACAATGTAGGTACCTGTCAGCAGAGGACTCAGAGTCATAGGCAACACTGCATGGCTATTCCACAAAGTCTATTGTGTGTACACATGACCATAGATGGATGTGTTCAGTGACATGTGGGTTCTCACCCAGCCAGTTACCATACTCAACAAGAATATCTGACAGTCCACTTTATTTGACTGAACCATAGCAAATAAAAATAAAAATAAATCAATTGCATTTCTAAAGAGCAAGAATCTGGCATTCAGAAATATTACATATCTTCAGAGGAGAAAGAAAAAAAACGGGTATATTGAAAAACATTTTTGAAAATAAATACCACTGGCAAGGAATAACTATGTAAGATACACAAGACTAAAATGAAGAAAATTATGGGTTTAGTGTTTTGTTGTAAGGAGACTAGGGAACAAACTATTGTTTTTAGGAAGAGCCAATGTTATAAATGTATATTTGCTCATAACTCAATTTCAAATGTAGATGTTATTTAAAAACATCATTTAAAAAATTAAATCAAATATTATTAAAATGTCTTCTTCAAGTTAATTTAATATCCAAAGCAATTTTCCTAAGTAAAATTTTAACTTAGTGTTCCAAAGATGTTTTAAGAAAAAGTCACATGGAGAATTAATTGGTGCCCATCCATGAATTAGAACATCAGAAAAAAATTAAATGTAGCGGAAGCCAAATAAATGAGAAGACCCATAAATAGCAACACAGAACACACTGAAAATTCATGCACAGGCGGCTCAGGCGGTAAAAGAGGGAGGCGCCTTCGGCTAGGAGACCCTTTACCCTGCATATAACCTGTGAGCATGATATTGGCTGTTCACTGATCTTTTCTTCCTTAAAGAGGGAAACCAGGAGACTGGGTTTGGTGTAGTCCATTAACCATGATACAGGAATCTGCCTCAGTGACCTTTCTGGCATAGTCTCCAGCTTCTAGTAAGTACCGCTTCCCAGGATGCTGGAGGAAGGCCAGACACTGACAATATAGCAACGTAAGGATCAGAAGAAGTTGCATTTAGATTACATTTGTCAAACTGTGGTTGGCTGGGTATGAAGGCTTTCCCAGTAGAAGCCATACAACCTTAAACTCGATATGTAGGTCAGGCTGGCCTCAATCTCAGAGAATCACCTGCAGCAGTGAGTGCTGGGATTAAAGGCATAGACCACACCTGGCTAGCTGCCTCTTAACGTCCCCTTCATGTCTTTAGTTTTTGACTGTGTGAGCTGCTGTAATCCCTTTGGCCCTCTTAGCGCCAGGACGCCTCTATTGATCCTTATCTAGTATAGCTGTCCCCCTACTTTGACCACCACTACAATCATCTCCAGCAAGCTTTTGACAACACCAACTATACATGCATCAGTCCTGAAGGTCCTTTTCTGGAATGAAGCAGTTCCCTAATAAGCAAGGCAAGGGTAGTCTTTCATTTTTGCTGCAAAGGATGGGCCTTGTGCAGGCTAGGCAGGCCCTCTTCCACTAACCTACGTCCTGGGACCTTGGAAGGAAACTCATTTGTAGACTCACTTTCCAACAGTGAATGGGTCATAGGTGTGATGGAAACAAGTCACTGTCATAAGCTTTGAATGACAGCACCATCACAAACCATTTCTCTTTATCCTCCTCTCAAGAGGCCAGAGTCAAGCACAGTGCTAAACTCTACCCAGATATCTATGTGCCCTTCCTTTATTTATACCAGGTAAGGCTCTGCTGCTCTTGCCTTTCCAGAGATGAGAAAGGAGAGACACAGAAATCTGTCCACAGCAGAGAGAAAAATTGAGCCCAGACTGGCCTAATGTCAAACCTTTAATGCTAATTTATCACCAGAGAATGTGATTGTTGAAATTGGTTTTGAGTTTTCTTTCTTCTTTGTGCCTGTTTGTGTCTTTGGTCAATCTGATCATCTGGGGACCACAGTTCCCATGAATTCTGACGCTTTTGTCAAGCACATAAATAAGACATACACATCAAAGAGATATGAAGAGGTGTGTTTTTTAGATAAACCGAATTGGCTTAACAGACTTATCCCATTTTTTTTTCTTTCTATATTAGTCAACACACCACACAGAAGTCAGACAAGTAGAAATTATAATCTCTAAGTCATTCAAATATGCATATTTGAGGCCTGCCTTAGACTCAATCAGAAATGGGCAATTAGTGGCAATTTTGATTTTATTCAAATGGGCTTGCAAAAATGGTTATCCTAGTTAGTATAGATTTTACATAAATACAGCATTAGTTCACAATCAGAACAATGGACACCCCACCTCTCTACACATCGCCATTCACACCTTTATACAACAGCTTGGGCTATTGCAATTCTTGTCTGACTCCTATCATCAGCACAAATGCACCTTTACACCCTGTGGCCCGAGAGCAACCAGTGAGGGAAATGGGATGTGGCAGCTGCAACTATGCCAGCATGGAGCCCACACACCAAGCTTCTCAAATGAATATGGCTCTCCCCACACAAAGCATCATCATTTCCAAAATGCTCTAATTTTTCACATGATATGATTTCTTGGGGCTCAAAGTAAAATTATAGTTTTTTTCTTCTAATATCCCCTCTCAGTAAAATGGGCTAGATGGCTACTCTGCAAAGAACCTAAAATATGGCTTCTATCACAGCTCCTTTTGGTCCATGCCTAGGGGTTTTTATGAGCTTGCTATCTTTGCTTCCTCACAAGTTTGCAACCCCAATTTCTCATGTTACAAAAAGACGTGCTTTACTGTTGATGTCTCTGGATGCACTGGGAACATTATGGTTGGGGGTGAGGGCATAGTTATCTCTTTAGTAGAAACAGCATTCCAAGAAATATTTAGAAAGGAAACATAGTCCTGATGTATTGCCCCCTCTCTCTAAATGTCCGAAGAACAACGGTGCTCAATAAACTTCGAGAAACTCACCATAATCTTTAGGGAGAACGGGTACAGACAAATCGGTCTTCTTGTTATAACTCAAACAGGCTCATTATCATGACTGCAGAAGGTATCAGTCCTCTAACTATATTACATCCTTAGGGACTCCTCCTCGTCCTCTTCCTCCATAATCCATTTTCTTCCATTTGTCTGAATACAACAAGCCTTTCTGCAAAGTGTCCTTATTGAGACTGTGTCCCCAAACATTCATTCTTAGAACCTGGGAGTTCCTGTCATAAGCAACTAGGAAGACAAAAACAAAACAAACAAACAAACACCCCCCACACAAAACAACCTCTAGTCATCGATCTAGAGAAAACACTAACAGCCTTTCTTTAAAACAATTGAAGCCATCAGTTTGTTGCCCACAGAAACAAGGCACTATATTTTAACACAGCATAATTTCTGCTATGTTTTAAACTAAAGGCATTAAATATATCCATAACTTAATCACCTTCCTTTAATTTGAATTCACATGGTAGATACTTATAGCTACTTAAAAAATTAAGTGGCAAAATGTATATGAAGAATATGTATCTTGGTATTTTAATTATGCTCAATTGAGTGTAGTTAGATTTAAAGTGCTTTTCACAAATGACATGTGCTAAGAATATCTAATTGCACACTGACATTCTAAAATATGTGTTACATGTGTCAAAAATAGATTAATATAAAGTTATTGGATAACTTTTTTTCACTAAACCCAAATACCTTATTTTGATTATTTAGATATAACAAAATTGTGTCTACAAATAAGCTCTATACTAGCAAATGCCTACTGACTTGTCACAGTGAACATATACAATTGTGACAGGATTTGAGATGTGAGGAAGTTAGAAAACAGGCTTCTTAAGAATTCTTAGGTTCAATTTATTTTTCCCTTTACTCATCCTGACTTGATGTCAATGGAAGCATCAAAATAATTCAAAGGTAGGACAAGTGTTTTTCCTCTTCATAGAGATCACAGATAGAAAACAGACACTCATCAAGTAACAGTAGAAGGTTTTAATGTATATTGCTCCGAAACAGCCAGGCACTGAAGACAGATATTCAGCTCCCGAGGCAAGCTGGTAAATGTGTCCAGTTGCTAGAGTTCATCCAGGGTCATTCACTCCATGCTAGGTCAGGTCTCTTATGAGAAGCATTCTCACTCTCCCACAATCAGGAAGTTCTTCTAGGTTGATAACCAAACCAAACCAAACCAAACCAAACCAAACCAAACCAAACCAAGCCAAGCCAAACCAAACCAAACCAAACCAAACCCTTTGCTTACCTTTTGACATTGGGATATAATATTATGCTCACCCTAAAGAACCATGCAATCCAGTATTTAAAAAGGAAGAATCACAAATCTCACTATGCTTTAAGTAAGGTGACCCTTTTGTACTAGACTGAGTCATACTCTCTTCAGCCACACGTTGGACATGCCTAGAATTCTACTTGTTACAGCCTGAATCACAAAACCCAACATCTGAACACACAACTGCTAACTCCACGTACATCAGAATAAGACTACATTTTGAGGGAAGTCTTTTCTAAAGAGGTGATTCAAACCCAACAAGGCCACAGGGTTGCCCCTGCTCGATGGCTAGGATCCTCAGAAGAGATTGAGACACACAGCACACAGACTGAGGGGGACCCCAGAGAAAATGCATCTGGCAAGATCTCAGCCTTGGCCTCCCAGAATCCTGAACCATGGAGAAAAACGCATAAGTGCTGTGCACACCACCTGACCTGTGGTGCTTTGCTCTGGCAAACCCCGGTTACCGAATGCTAAATGGAGCTGGACACACTGAAACACAAAGCCATTCGGATTTTCCTTCTTTAGTTGGGCGTATGAAGAAGTAAAGCAAAAAGACGGGATGCCTGCGATGGAAAACACTGAAATTTTGAGTTTACTCAATACTGGATATAAGTTACCATTATAAGACTCTAAGGAAAATATTGTAGTCTTGGTTAGAAACCTCTGTTTGTTAGATGACACACTGTTTCCTAACTATGGGAAGCTCTAGGTAACAGCTCTATAAATGTGAACATTTGTAACAGACACTTGCAAGACAGGCAGGAGGGGAAGTCATGATCCCACTCATGGCTCTCGGATGACAAGAAGGCCCTGATGGAAAGGCGCAGGATTAGATGTGGACATTGTGACGTGCTCCTGCAGCACCAGGCCTGAGTGTAGCATTCGAAAGCAAGCATTGACACTTCTCAGGCATACTCTCAGATGTAGCACAGAAGAGAAAGAAGCCTTAGAGTGAAGAGCTACCTAACTCAGGATAACAGTAGCCTGAGGGAAGGAGGGAGGGAAAGCCATCAGATAGCAGAAGGGCCCCAATTTCACTTTCCCCATTTGCCATTTTATCATAACAAAGAGGCATACATAGATTCAGATCTTTCTTTGAGTTTCCTACAGTTCTTCAAAATAAACATTAATTTCAAGTAAATGTGGTGGAAAATGATGAGTAACAAAGGTTTGCCTTAAAGATAGCACCTGGAAATAGATTTCACTATCTGGGTTTGTTATTCTAGATAAATTTGCAAATTGCTCTTTCTAACTCTATGAAGAATTAAGTTAGAATTTTGGTGGAGATTGCATTGACTCTGTAGATTGCTTTTGGTAAGATGGCCATTTTTACAATGTTGATCCTTCCAATCTATGGGCATGGGAGATCTGTCCATCTTCTGAGATCTTCAATTTCCTTCTTCAGAGTCTTGAAGTTCTTGTCATACAGGTCCTTCACTTGCATAGTTAGGGTCACCCCAAGGTATTTTATGGCTTTTGTGAAGAGTGTGGATTCTCTAATTTCTTTTTCAGTCTGTTTATCCTTAGAGTAGAAAAAGGCAGTTTATTTGTTTGAGTTAATTTTATAACCAGCCACTTTGCTGAACTTGTTTATCAGCTGTAGGAGTTCTCTGGTGAAGTTTTTTTGGGTCACTTAAGTATACTATCATATCACCAGCAAATAGTGATATTTTGACTTTTTCCTTTCCAACTTGTATCCCTTTGACTTCCATTTGTTGTATAATTGCTCTGGCCAGGACTTCCATAGTGAATTCATTATTCCATAATGAACAGGTAGGGGGAGAGTGGGCAGCCTTATTTAGTCCCTGATTTTAGTGGGATTGCTTCAAGTTTCTCACCATTTAGTTTGATGTTGGCTACTGGTTTACTGTGCATTACTTTTAGTAGGTTTAGGTATGGACCTTAGATTCCTGATATTTCCAAGCTTTTATTATGAAGGGGTGTTGAATTTTGTGAAATGCTTTCTAAGCATCTACTGAGATGATCATGTGGTTTCTTTTTTGAGTTTGTTTATATAGTGGATTACATTGATAGATTTCCATATATTGAACCATCCCTGCATCCCTGGGACGAAGCCTACTTGATCATGGTGAATGAGTGCTTTGATATGTTCTCAGATTTGTTTGCAAGAATTTTATTGAGTATTTTTGCATCAATGTTTATGAGGAAAATTGGTCTAAAGTTCTCTTTCTCTGTAGGGTCTCTGTGTGGTTTAGGTATGAGCATAATTGTGGCTTCGAAGAATGAGTTGGGTAGTGTTCTGTTTCTATTTTGTGGATTCGTTTGGAGAGCATTGGTATTAGGTCTTCTATGAAAGAATTCTGCACTGAACCCATCGGGTCTTCGGTTTTTGGTTTTTTTTTTTTTTTTTTTTTTTTGCTTGGGATGCTTTTGATGACTGCTTCCATTTCTTCACATGTTATGGGACTGTTTAAATGGTTTATCTGATCCTGATTTAACTTTTTAACTTTGGTATCTGGTATCTGGTAACTGTCTAAAAATTTGTCCATTTCCTCTAGATTTTCCAGTTTTGTTGAATATGAGATTTTGTAGAATGTGATGATTCCTTGAATTTCCTCAGTTTCTGTTGTTATGCCTCCCCTTTCATTTCTGATTTTGTTAATTTAGATACTCTCTCTGTGCCCTCTAGTTAGTCTGACTAAGGGTTTATCAATATGTTAATTTTATCAAGGAACCAGCTTCTGGTTTTGCTGATTCTTTCTTTGTGTAGTTCTTTTTGTTTCTACCTGGTTGATTTCTGCTCTGAGTTTGACTATTTCCTGTTGTCTACTCCTCTTAGGTGTATCTGCTTCTTTTGGTTCTAGAGTTTTCAGCTGTGCTGTCAAGCTGCTAGTGTATACTCTCTCCAGTTTCTTTTTGGAGGCACTCAGAGCTATGAATTTTCCTCTTAATACTGCTTTCATTGAATTCTATAACTTTGGGTATGCTGTGCTTTCATTTTTTATTAAATTCTAAAAAAATTCTTAATTTCTTTTTTTATTTCTTTCTTGACCATGTTATCATTGAGTAGCACATTGTTCAGCTTGCATGTGTATGTGGGCTTTTTGTTGTTTTTGTTGTTATTAAAGACCAGCCTTAGTCATGGTGATCTGATAGGATGCATGGGAGTATTTTGATTCTTTTATATCTGTTGAGGCCTGTTTTGTGACTGACTATACAGTTAATTTTGGAGAAGGTGCCATGAGGTGCTGAGAAGAAGGTATATTCTTTTGTTTTAGAATGAAATGTTCTGTAGATGTCTGGCTAGGGAGAAACACTAGATTACACTTCCTACCTTTCCAATTGTTCTGTGCTGGTTTGCTGGTGCACACATGGGCGCGCGTGTGTCAAGCACACATATGCACTTGCAATATGGAGGCCTGACATCGAAGCCCCGCCCGCGCCTTCCTTAGTCTCGCTATACCTTCCTTATCAAGGCGGGTCTTTGGCCAGGTAGCTCTGGAGAATTCCTATCTGTGCTTCCAATAAGCCGAGGTCACAGGAAACCCATTGCTCACAGTTGGCTTTTACATGGACGATTCAGATGGCAACTCTGGTCCTCACGCCGTGTGGCGAGCATGTTAGCCACCTTGACACCTCTCTAACTCGCACGGTGCTATTGTTACCTATCGCTTCCAGAGCAAGCCATGTCTTCTTATCCATGACTTCTTCCATGAACGAATACAAAATCGCAACATCAGATGCACTCACGTATTTATGCACGTGAGCTCAGCGCACGCAATAGGGAATTACTGGACTGAATTACTACAAGTGCAGTCACTACCTTTACAAAAGCTATAAAAAATTGTTTTTTACTCACATAGAAATTTTGCGGTAAATATTAAAAAGATGGCTTAACGTTTTATCGACCCCCACGATCTTGCTCCAAAATACGCTTGGCTCCACACTAGAGCAAACCCTCTACACAATAAGCTTACATCCAATGGACAAAGATACAAACTGCCCTTCTATATGAGATAAATAGACCCATAAAAACCCATAGAAATAATAATAACCTCATCAAGCTATAGATGCACTGAAGGAAGCACACACCTGCTTCCATCTCTGTTCCTCCCCTCCTCTTCTTCCACCTTCCTGGACCTTTTCCTCCCTATCTCTCTTCTGTCCAACCATGTATCCACCTTAACATATTTATGTTATGTTATGTTATGGAAATTTTTTTTCACTAAGTATGAGATCTGTATAATAAGAGGTGTTGATGCAGTTACTCTGGTATTAGATATTCGTGCCACATGTTTTCTTTCTTAAAAATCAATCATAGGACCACATCTGTCTTTTCTTACCCAGTATTTAATAAGATCAAAGAAGCAGAAGATCTCAGACTGCTCAAACTCCTCACCTAGACCCTTTATTCATCTGGTTGCATAGAAGAAAGGACTATGACCTAGACACTCTCAGCATTGCATGTGCTGATTATTATTATTATTATTATTATTATTATTATTAATTTTGGTAGAGCTACAACAAGAAAGCACTCAAGACATACCCAGAGCTGGCAGGTGAGTTTCTGAAGTGGCTAGCAGGGCTGTGGTCACATATCCTCTTTCTATACCACGTTGAACAACAATGTGTCTCTACCAGGTTATTGGCTTCACTGTTTTACAGAAGGAGCCATGACCAACAAGTGGAAGTCTGGAGAGAGATGGTGTATGTATCCTTTGTGCGAGGGGAGCATGGGGGGATCCAAGTTTCTCTCAGAATTCCTGCATTGGTGAGTCTAATCTAAAAATGAGGAAAACACCACCACAAAGATTTTTTTTCCCCATGTAAGAGTTTATAAACTCCACTCTTAGCATCTAGTTGAGTTGTGAATTATTGTGAAAATATCACTACCATTCAGTGTGGTAAAAATTTTTGAAAAGATGCTCAGAAAACTCAAAGAAAAAATTTAGGCACGATTCTATACTAAAACTAATCTCACTAAGAAATCTAAAATGTATCCTTAATTAGAAAAAAGAAAGATTTCACCGTTGCCCTTTTATATGCTCTAGCTTAAAAAAATAGTATTTTGTGAAAATAACAAAAAATAGGAAATGGCATTTTATTGAAATAATGATGACCATCTCTCTCCAAATGCCCGACCATGTTCATTCCTCTAAAATGAATAAATAAATGAGATCAGCCAAGCACTGTGAAGATGTAGGTTACGAGCCAATGATCTTTGCGTATTTTTCCTGTTGGCAAGACCATTGTAAACCAGAGACGGCTTTGTTCAGAGGAATGAAAAGCTTTCGGCTGACGTGAGTGAAAAGTCAGTTTTGTGTGCTAACACTCGGCAATAACGCAGCAAGGCGAGCTCCCAGGGCCTTAAAAGTCAACGCCCAGTGATGCTTGGCTGAGCTAAAGCAAGAAACTGCTCATGTGATGAGGTCACAGAACCCTTTGTGTTCTTAATCACACAGACAAGCCCGTAGAACTCATGACTTTCTATGTCACATGACAGCACTGCAAAGGACAAACCTCAAAAAAGCCTAGAAGGAGAGAGACTGTTATAGCCCATACACCCAGACACAGATACACACACATGCACACACACACACACATGCACGCACAAAAACATCCATTTTACTCTCTCCTGGGTTCTTTGCTCCTTACATGACTGCTTAACTGAACTTAAAACTCTTCTTAAAGCCTTGGTTAGCGTGGGGAGGGGCATAAACCAGAAATGAACTTCAGAGGCCCGCCTTGGAGGTAAAGGGTGGCAAACCTCATTTCACAGATATTTTAAGTAGCTGCAAAGCCCAAGTGGCTCCAATTTTAAGCCTCTGTTTAGATGGAGCTCGAAAAGGGTTGCGTCTCTTTACAACAGCTAGGCCCCACTTGTGATGCCAATCTGTGCTCTGCGCTTGAAATGGGCCACCATACTTGAAAACAAGACCACCTACCTAGGGCACCTTGACAATGCATGTCACAGCCAATCTCCTCGGCAGCCAGATGCGTGCACAGGCATTAAGGAAAAAAATACATCTCCAGGCTCCATGCTACGATGGTGGTCTGACTGGAGCCATAGAATGAATTCCACCCTTTAAATTCTGACATAATTCTAATATCACATGTCTAGGAAGTTTAAAATCGTCACCTACAAAACACAACATAAAGCCTCCACCTTCTCCTGACCTAAGCTCCCTGCTGTGTCAAGACTCTTTGCAACAGATTCAAGAACTGGGCTAGACTCAGCCTGGGGAGACTGTTCAATATCTTAGGCTCAGTGCAGCATTCTGAAGGACTGCGCTAGAACCAACCCACGGAAGGACCTATTTAAACGTTAGAAAACAAGCTGGAGGGGTGGCTCAGTAGGTAAAAGCGCTCAGTGCTTTTCCAACTCAGTTCCCTGCAAACACCTCAGGCCACTCACAACTGCTAACTGCAGCTTCAGAAAGCGTAACTCTTTACTTGGGCGTGCACACACTTGATATACATTCACAAAGACACACACACACAAATTAATTAACTAATGAATTAATTAAAAATCAGAAAGCCTGGACTTCTGAACTCCGATTATTACCGTGCATCCTTTGCATTGAGGACATAAAAGACCCCCTTTCCCATCCTCAAAGCTCCTAGAGTTACAGAACAAGAGACCCTACCTGGCCACTTCTGACAGGTCAGTGATCAAACAAAGAGTCAGGTGGCAGTCAAATTCAATCCTCTCTTGAAGTTACCAGGAACAAGGACTCCAGGCAGCTTTTACATTCAACATAGCCATGAGCCTTTTCCACACAAGGATCTCAAGTCTCGGCCCAACTTCTACACTCAATGATTTTTCAAGGAGAAAAAGAAAAAAAAAATGTGTATATATGCTGCCCAACTAGGCTGATTACAAAAAGAAAGAAAGAAAAAAAATGTGACCTCATGTTTTCTTCTATGAAAAGTTACTTGAGGTTAGTGGGTAAATATACCAATTTTGTACTGCCCGGGTGATCAAAGTCTGTTTACTTAATGAACCTTATCTTTAAATGGCCCCAGTCTTTGCACAAGAGTTAATTTTCCTGAAGTATTTGCATTCACATGGATAAACTGACCCATGAGACAGAGTCAGACAATGTTCTGCTGAGCTTTAGAACAAGGTGCAGGTTGCTCGCCCATGTCCCAGAGCAATCAGTCCACACATTTCTGACAAGGCACCACACCCTCAGCTAGCTGTTTCTCAGCCTTTCTCCTACAAGCCTTGGAGCTGGAAGGTTCATGCAAGACAGAGCAAAGCAGAGAGCTGGAGGCTTGAAGCTACAGACTTTAGTGTTTGACCCAGCAGAGGATGCCACAGGAAACAAAATACTATGGAAAAAAAATTAGAAAGGGCTGGTAAAAGGTCTTTCAAGGGTCAAACACCTCCTTGGCAAATGAGCTGACTGAAGAACTGAGTCCAAGCAGAAGCAGTGACAATTGCTAACAGGCATGAATGAAGAACGGGCAGAAAGACCAACCATTCACCCTTCACCTCAGGAACCGCAGCCTGTCTGGGAAACGCTGGCTTTGTACAGGATCTGTAGTCAAACAGAAGTCTTAGTATATACCCTTGCTGTTCATGACAAGGACACACAAATGAAGAACGGTTTCCCAATATACAGATCAAGAATAAGGTACTTACACAGCCTCCGGCAAAGATCTCTGCCAAAAGTGGGACCGAACCATCTTTGTGCATGAATTTATCTCTCACAAAATCATTCACCTTAAAGAGAAATATTTATAGAAGCTAATGAAACATATAAAGAAAGTCATAAACACAAATAAATACATATCTGTCAATATATGTTATATTTCTTAGCTGTTTACCTAAATTAATGGATCTTCAAATGATCTAAGAGATACTCTTAACAGCACATAGGTAGTTTTTATAATTTATATTTTATATGCATATATATGCACATGCCTGATATTTTATAGAAAAATTCAAAGAAAAATGGCCTAAAGAAGCAAAAATTTACAGATGTCCTGCAATTATAGTAGCATGAAAAGGTAGACATATTGAGAATACTGATGAAAACATACATTTTATAAATTAAAAACTGTCTTATAAGTTGTAATTAAAAGTCATATCAAGTTTTTTAACAAAAATTTAATTTAGCACTCCCCGCTGAAGTGAATTGAGGCTGATTAGTGGTTTTTCTTTTTTTTCTTTTTTTTTTCTTTTTCAAATGAGTAGATATGTAGTCTCTAACCCTTCCTCAGGGGGCTAGAGAGAGATGCTCAGCAGTTAACAGTGTCTTATCCTCTTTCAGAAGATCCCAGGTGAATGCCCAGCGCCCATGTCAAGTGCTTCCCAATTGCCTGTAATTCCAGTTCCGGGACAAGCCAAACCCTCCTCTGGCTTCCAAGGCTACCTGCACACAGCTGTCCTACACTTACAGACAAACGCATAACACACAAGTACCAAAAGCGATCTTAAGACACAGCGATTATATGGAGCCGGAGATTAGCTGTGTCACAGTCATGTCATAAAGTGACAGAAGGACCCAGACTACAAGGTCCCATCTAAAGTCCAAGTTTAACTCTCTAGGGCTCTGGGCCTTAGGGATGTGTATGCAGCATCTACACAATCCACAGACACTAAAAGTGGGTACCAACCACCCAAGGGTAAGCCAGCTAGTGGGCAAACGTAAACTAGAACCCAGGACACAGTCACAAGTCCCCAAGCCTGACTCAGTATTCTGGGTCTCTGACTCATGAATCATGGGACCACCGGTAGGCTACTTGAGCCCTACAAGCCTCATTGCATGTACTCAGTGAGTCACATCTTGAACTGTCAGGGTAGGATGGCACATGTCAAGTGCCTAACCTCGCTACGGCTGCTGCGAGGTTGAGAAGCCACGGCAGCCGCCACCTGCACTCAATTCTACGTTCAGGACAACATTTTAGGATGTTTAATGCTACACGGAGAACAAGGAGATGCTCTGTGTGCTGACTGCTCTGACCATCAAATTCATTAGCACGGCTGAAGGACCACAAACCGGCCGCATCGTTGAAGAATACCTGCTAGACTGTGGAGTCTGTAAATTCCCTTAACAAGAAGCCCCAATTCAAAGACTTACTGTAAGTTTTATGGCCTTCTCCGGGGCGACTCCCAGCAACTGTGGCAGCAAACCTAAAAATCAACAAGAAGCAGAAGTGTATTAAATAAATTAGCATTAACTATACAAATCAACAGCTCTGCAGAGGGGATCACCACTTGAAAACTGGGGCAATCTCTGCTGCAATTTTCTGCTATTACCTTTAATGAGAACACTTGTGACGGAATTTAAGAACTGACTTCTAATAGCCACATCAACCCCGAGTAAATTCCCTTCCACATTCTGGACCATTCGCACATTGGGTAAGTCAACAGTGTTAGTAATGCAGGAAACCTCATTATCTCAGGGAGTTTGCTCCTTCCCCTCTGCCTCCAACTAACACCTCCCTCAGACCCGAAAAACCCGGACATCGGATAAAGGGAAAGGCCTTTCTGGAACTTGACAACTGGGGCAGATTAATTTCTAAGTGGAGAGGAGAGCAGGCATAGAAAACAAGGGAGAGTAAGCCCTGTGTGCTCTAGAAAAGAGAGGAACATGGGCCTGACCCACAAGGAGTGGGAGAGAGGAGCGTGGTACAGGTGGACACCAGACGCTGCTCACATTAGAGGACAGAGGCCTCAGCCTACACATTCTGTAAGATGAGAAGCATGTATGTGTGTGTGTGTGTATACACACACATACAACATATGCACACACATACACACATATACACAAATGCACACACACAAACACATTTCTTCTTTTCTTGTCCTTTTATAGGCTTTCACTATGTACTTCTGGATGGCTTTAACCTCTCTATGTAGACCAGGCTGGCCTTGAATTCATGGAAATCTGTCTGCCTTCCTCTTCCCAAGTGCTGGGACAAAAGGTGCATGCTACTATGCCTGGCACAAATTTATATTTTTGCAAAAACTACTCTAGCCAAGATAGTGTAACTTTGTGTGTGTGTGTACATATATGTACATGCATGACACATGCATGCAGCTGTGTGTCAGGAAGGGGGACTGAGGAAAAGAACTATGGGACACGCTCCAGTTCTTTATGGAATGAGCAATTGGGTCAAACTTGGAAAGCCAAAATAAAAGGTTTGAGGAGACACAGCAAGAACACTGTTGGGGCCACGAGCAAGATTCCCAACTTGAGACGGTCTGGCCTTTGACATAACAGTCAATACGACTGAGTTGTTCTGCATTTCTAAACCAAAAACTGTGCTATTTCAATTTGTTCTAAGAAAATATCCAAGATAAGCCTTCCCTTGGAAACACACCTAGGTGATCTGGAGCCGCTCCAGTCATCTGTCCTTCCTTAGTCCACAAGTCACATACATAACTCCCCTCGGATCTCCTTCTGAGGGATGAGTATGATCATGTACATTCTAAAAGGTATAGCCTGAGGGCAGAGCGTGCTGCCTGTGAACTGTATGCCTCCGAATCTGTACCTGAGCTCGATTGAGTAGCCCGACTTTTCAAACACAATCCATCCAAGCTCGTTGCTAAGACAGAATGACACATCTGACGGCCTTGGGCCTCTTTTTGATGTCTGTTTAAGACAGGTGACACTTTATTCTCTAGACAGAATCTATGCATCCAGTCTCCAAGGTACCCACCCCACCTTATGGCAGACAGGAACAGATCAGTGCCCTGTGGTGGCTTTCATTTTACCGACCACTGGCATCCTCTTGGTAGAAATAGGTATCCTTTTTACTTCATGGTATTATAAAAGGGGAGATGGGGACTAAACATACTATAACACTTTCCTATTTTAGGAAAAAAGAAAGTCCACCTCACTGTGGAACTTCATGATGAGGATGCTGACGTTAATGAAAAGTGAAGACACTTCATGTGCCAGGTACCATCTGAGGTCTCTATTAACCCACATCCCCATAAGCAGTCCTAAAGAGAAGAAACTAGGATTTGCAGAGGTTATGATGTGTTTGGGAAATGCTAAGCTGATCTCAAACCTATGCCCTTTTTAGTCAAGAGCTTTAACAGAAGACAACACCCAATTGCCATGGGATTAATAAGTATTTCCTCCTCAGCCTCCACTGGTTTCCTGACATAAGCTGCTGAGGTCCTACAGCCTTGGAATTTCTAACACGTTCTCCACACAGCTATATTTTTCAGGTCTTACACTATTCCCGGGGTTTCTGCTAAGAGGATAATATGCAGGGCTACTAAGAGCTAAGTAGCCCGTGACTTAGCAACCCAACTCTGTGAATGGGAAATGGGCCTTCAAGGAGCTCTCTCTTCGGAAACAGGACTCAGTGTTCTCTGAGTTAATGCACTCCAATTTGTACAGGAGCAGAAAGTGAAAAGATGTCTCAAATGGTGCAGGGAAAATGGCCGACTGGATGCTAGGCATGTACTAAGGCCACAAGGAGGCAGAAACCATAAATAAGCAAAAAAGAAAAAAAAAAAAAAAAAACATCTGGGTTGGTGAAGTATTGAGAATGTGGGGCACAAAGAGAATTATGGGAAAAAGAGCAAACAGTGTAAAACAAGCAAAGCCCCTAGATGACAGAGTGCCTGCCAGACCACTCTCTGAACCCACAGAGCCAGGCAGGCTCTAAGCTAACTGCTGCACTTGGCTCGCTAGGAGATTTTGCTCCATGTGGTAGTTCAAATAGGTTTAAACCCCAGAGACTCCTGTGTTTGAACCTGTAGCCATAGGGAGTGGCACTATTAGGAGGTGTGGCCTTGTTGGAGAAAGTGTGCCACTGTGTAAGTGGGCTTTGAGGTCTCTGCGCTCAAGCCCTGCCCACTGTAGAAGGAGACTTCTCCTTGTTCCTTTTGGATCAAGATATTGAACTCTCCACACCACCAGCACCATGCCTGCCTGCATGCTTCCATGCTTCTCGCCATGATAATAACGGACTGAACTTCTGAACCTGTAAGCCAGCCCTGATTCAATGTTTGTGGTTATAAGAGCAGCGTTGGTCATAGCGTCTCATCCCAGCAATCAAACTTGAAGATAGCTGCTCCCATATGCACTCTTACTAAAAGCCCCTCTCCCGCTGAGCTGATATGGGGGGTGCTGGACTCTCGTACAGTCTCGCTGAGCCACAGCAGCACAGGAGGGGGCAGGAAGAGAGCCACAGGCTGCTGTTCTAACCCTCCACAAGAGGTTGTGAAGAAAATGAGGCTGATTCCAAGGAGCTGCAGGTCCCCAACTGTCTTGTAGCACAGTTCACCTAGACCTTCAAGGCTCCAGTACATCTGCTCAGCTGGTTAGGACACTGCTTCACACACTGGGGTCACGCTAAGGAGCATGGACCAAATTCTGTAGACACATGGGGTGGCTTGTGAGATGAAGAGGAAGGTATAAGAAGTAAGAACTTCTAGAGGCAGCTGGTATCCGGCAAGGCTGGAGGTAGTAAAGAAAAAAAATAAGGAAAAAAAAAAGTAATAATCACAGATCACAAGTTTCCCTTTACGTGGAGAGCTCCAGAAAAACAAAAACAACACATCCATCCCTAAGAGCCTGGACCGGGTTCTGGCACTCAGCAAGGAAGTGCGAGAGAATCAGTGTTAGCCTTTCTCGTTCTTAGCTCTCCTGTGGCTCTGCAGGAGAGCACAGGGGACTCTGGGTTATAATATGATGATAGGAGGCTACAGACAGGCCGTGACACTACCAGCTCTGGGCAAAGGTCTCCTGACGGAATCATAAACTGCCAGACTGTGAAAAGGACAGGGGTGGGAATTCCCATAACACTGCTGCGTGCGTGGTTCCCACAGAAGGGGGGGGAAGATGGCTTAGTAAGCCTCCAGCCACCATCCCAGTTACAGCACCTCATCATAACCACACTTAAAGCTGAAGAACAGATGTGTTTGACATCTGGGTAACTCAGCAGAAAAATCAGGTTCCTAATATAAGATGTCTCTGGTGGTCCCCCCCAGAACTTCATTTAAAACTACTTCGAACGGAAACGGGATGTGTGTGCGTGTGTTGTTTCTAACTTGTCAAAACAGCTGTCCACTTTCCGGTTGCCTCAGAGGAAATTTATTAGTGTGGTTGCGTCTCTAATCTTCTCTTTCTCGTTCAGCTCCATCAGCACACATGGCGATTCTTTCTTGGCACATTTTACCAGAAGGCTGCTAATGCGAGAAAAGATTTACAAGGCCCAGAATTAATGCAGTATTTTCTCTTCAAATTTCACGGGCTGAAAATATAAATCACACTGTTTCTTCTCCCTTGAAGCAGCCAATGGGAACTGAGCTAGAAGCAAGGGCTCACAGCATCCCAAAAGGTAGTTCCTGCGAGCAACATGCTCAACTAAAGACCAACCACACAGAAATGCCAAGGAACTTTTCTTATTATGTAAGCCATAGAATTTCAGAGTTGGCAAACAATGGGAGAAATCTTATTATCAGCCCAAGCCCAATTAAGGCTTACTCATTCCTCAGAGTTGTTAGGAGCTGAATAGCAAGGCATAAACTTTGGAGATAGACAGATCTGGGTTGCAATCCTGGGTTTGTACCTATTCCTAGTTGAGAAATCACTATAACATTTGGCCTCAAAGCCTGGGTTCCCCATTGATGGCAGAAATGCTGGTTACTATCTACTGTCTATTTTGATAATTCAAAGAGGAAACATTTACAAAGCATATGGCCTTCATCCTGCTTTACATATTCAAAGCTGTATGCTTCTTTCTGTCTTTCCAAGCTCTGTAGACATACACTGCTTCTGATTTTTAATAGGCAATTCAGGTTGAGGAAAGCTTTTCACTCAGAAGTAGGTAGAGAATACAAGACTAGCCACAGGACATTGTGCATAATCCTGGAAGAGCGCTTCTTAATCAGGGGCACTTGGACTGAGAGTCTAACTTCCCCACCTTAAAAAAAAAATAGCGCAGGAATAAAACAAATCTTCAATTGTTTGTTTTATATTAAAATCAAATCTTTTACTTAAATATTTAAGCACCTCTTGACTTCTGATGCTAAGCAATTGTTTACAATGTACTTTCTCCTGGCTGACGGGAGTCATGTGACTAAGGCCATGGGTCTGAAGCTCCCACTGCAAAATTTAGCTTCCGACTGTAATTCCCTGGCTGTGAAGTTGTCTGGAAGTGAATTCATCTTTTTGAACCTTGGTTTTTTTAACCCCTTCCTCCAGGGGACAGAGGACAGTTACCCCTTCTTAGAGTAGTTAAGAAGATAAAATGAGTTTATACAAATCTTCAGAACTGCCAAGCACGCAGTACATGCTTCAGAGGTGGACTTAACCCATTATTATCACTGCCGTCATAACAACAGCGAACGTTTATCCTCCGTCCTCTTTCTTCACAGGAACCAGACTTCACATAGAGCCTAAGCAGCCTCTTCCACCGCATTGTCTGAAGGCATACGCCCATGCTTGTTCATCAGCAGGCTCTATCTACTCCTTTCATGATTAGCTTTTTTTCTCTAGTGAACATACTGTTCAGAGTTTAATAGAGGCTGGTGCTCTAAATGCAACAAAACCGGGTGGGTGATGTCACACCTCCTACTCTGCCGATGGGTCACCAGGACCAGGCTCTCTGAAGAAGCCAGGAATCAGAGGTCGGGGCTGATGACGCGTGGAATCTGTGGTCAATGCAAGTGCTGTTGTAACCGTGCTACACAAGTCAGGCAAGTCCACCAGAGCAACGGGGTCTCTAATAAGGAAGAAACTCAAAACCTTTAGGTTCAAACAAAACCAAGAAAGGGGCAATCAGTGAGCCCTGAGAAAGGGGGTTCAGCCTACACACAATGGGATGGAAGGCATGCAGTGTGGAATTTGGTAGGGAAAATAATACACATGACACACCTAAGCCCTTTGAGCCCAGTGGTAACCCTCTTGTGTTGTCTTACCCTCCTGACCTCACTGTGGAGACCACTACACTTGTTCCCAAGTCCCCAGAGAGCATCCCCTTGCTTTGAAAACCAGATTAATCCCCACTCCTCGCCATCATCCCTGCATGGAGCCTGCCTTACAGCGTTTACTCTCATTCCTTTCTCTCTACACCAGTTCAAGAATTCCTTTTCCCCTCCTCCTCAATGCATTGTGTATGGCTTCTGACTCGCATGGCCCCAGGCAGCAGGCTCCTCCACCTTCCCAAACACACTATCCTGTTTCAAAGCCTCACTACAGGCTGGGGTTCTTCACAAGCTGCTCTGGGGCAGACACTCTAAGGTGACTAGATGATGAGGCCAGGAAAGAGGGAGGGGGAAGCAGTTGGGGTTTCCACACCTGTTTCCAGGGTCCCATGCTTTTTTAGAATCTTTGACTAGAGTCTACAAAGTGTGGTTCAGCATTCTTTTGGGAATCTAAGGATTAAAACATAAGTATAAATAAAGGTTGGGGGGGGGCGGAAGCAGTCTTCTGGTGCTTCTTCTTTGTTTGGAGCATCTTTTGATACTTCTGTTTTGTTTGGGGCTTCCAAGAAGACTGTTAGGTGTCAAACAGTCTTTTGTTGCTCTAGTAACTTTCCAGATGCTGGCTACTTAGTATCTCCACTATGAGGCTTAATCTGTTTCCATCTGAAAAAGGACATCAGCTGCTCAAATACTAGAGCTCTAGAAGCAAATTTCTCATTCATCTCTCCTCTGTGTTCCAAAACCGTGTCACCCTCCCAAATTTGCTGAGTTCATCACTGTTTCTCTCCAGCAGTCTCTGACGTCCCCCAATTTGTCACCAACCTCACTTCAAATGTGTGTCACCTCAGTGTCCGATAATAGCTTCCCATGCTCCCTAACCTTTGGAGTGTCCACGCTTTCTGCTCACTCTTGGTTTCCTACAATCGAGTATCTGTCCACGGTGCTCTACAATTTAACATCATGGGTGAAAACGTGAAGAAACGGAGCAGGAAAATTGGACTCAAAGTAGCCCATTCTGTGCAAAATGAACATCTGCTGGACAAGAGTGGACCCATGACTCAAGGCAGTTCACAGAGTAACTGTGACGTCTTCTTACATGATACCAATAAGAGTTATGATGGCTTTATTTTAGCCAGAAGGTGTCTGGGTCTAGTTTTATTCACAAGAGCTAAGTATGAAGGAGGGCTCTCATGAGAACTCCACTGAATCAAGATTCGGCCATAAACTGTAACAAGAGTCTTGGTTTCAACCAGCCAGCTGCCTGCCAACCTTCTTCTAGAATACACATAGATCAATGGCTTCCTGAAAAATCACCGAGGCATCCTCTAGATGTCACCTTGAGAACATGCCAGGGTGGAGGAGACAGCTTTGAACCACAAAAAAAAAAAAAAAAAAAAAAAAAAAAAAAAAAAAAAAACTTGAAATAAACAGCTCTGAAATTCTGCATGCAGGACTCAACAGGCTGACAGAAAAATACTTCACTTTTTGTGGACATTCATTTTGGTTTTACTATTTATTTGCCAATAAATACTTGTCCCAATAAAGGTATGGTTCATAAAATGGTTTAATTTACTTTTCTGGCATTTTTCTTGTTGGTTTTTTTTTTTTTTTTTTTTTCAAAAAGAAATTTTAGGGATCTCCCACCAATCAACAGAAACACAAATCCTTGAAGACATGTTTCTGATTTCTCTTGAATATATTCCCTGTCCCCAAAGTCCTCTCAGTGTCTGAGGCACCTCAGGTTGCCACCTGGGCGCTGTAGAAGAGAGGAGGGCGTTGTAAGTTCAGAAGCAGCAATTAGTTGTTTCTGGGACATTAAGAACATTTGCTTATGGATGACTACCCAGCAATTGTTTCTCTCAGACCAGCTCAGACTCTGTCAGGTCAATGAGTGACTTGATTTACTCGAGCAGTTCACTCAAACCAAGGGGACTGTCAGGAAATTCATTCAAGTTTCAAACACCTTTGAGTGAGTTAAATCGGTCTGGAAACTTGGGAGGAAACAAAGATTTTTTAGAGTGACTTCGGGGAATCCTGGATTATCTACTTAGCCTAAGGGTGACATTTTCAAAATTTACCCCAAAAAATACCTGAGGAGTCATTTTCTTGTTAAGAAAGTCACCTGTACTGCAGAGGGGTTTGAAGCCAGAGTCATGGGACTCCTAAGGGGATCTGTTCCAGCAACCAAGAGTTGTGTTAAAAAGGCCCACAGTGGTCCTGGGGCTGGAGCAACAGGGACCTACACAGGGCACAAAGAATGAGCACTCACGAGCTCACAACATTAGCTTTCTCAACTCCCAGAGGCACTCCACTGAACTCCATTGCTGGCACACAGCCTTCCTGGTGACCATGCACAGCGACTCCCATGTGTGTTCTGATTACTGCCTGGTAACGTGCCACGCTCTGTGCAGATGCTGCCAGTTGAAAAAAATGACAAATGAGCCCCAAAGCACTGCTTGTTCACCCCAGTTCGATTGGGAACTACTTCTAAATGCAAAAAAACAAAAACAAAAACAAAAACAAAAAAAGTCCCGTGTTCCTGGTGTTCAAAATGTGGCAAGGAGGAATTAGGCTTGGAATAAAAACACATGGTGAAGAAATACCTTCTTTGACAGTAGGTGTTTGCCACCGTCAAATGAGCAAACACACGCAGTTTGTGAAAGCATTTGCAGAGATAGTTTTGAATAGGTGAGAAACCTCGTTTGTACCAAGTCCTCAAATCATCCTACTTAGGAAACATAATGGAGAAAATTTTTATCTCATGCAAATTCTAAAATGTGAGAGAATACCCAGTATTTCCTAGCTCCTTTACAAACCAGGTATCTACTCCAGCATTTCAGCTACTGCCAGGACAGAGGATTAACAGCAGCAAGTTTCTATCCTCCAAGTTTAAATTTGACCACCGCCCTCTATAATTATAAAACTTCAAAAGCCTGCATTTAAAGTGAAAGGTAAATAGAGCTACATAAGGAATATTTTATACATATAAAATGACTTCGTATATTAGGCCAGGTCTCAGAAATACTTGTGCTTTTCTATTATTTCCCTTCTTAATAATGACCATTCCCCTGGGTGCCCTACAGTCTTGTGGGTCTCTCTCTGGCCCAGTGACACACATTTACAAACGCACAATAGTTGTGTCCAATGAGCCCAGGAGCACCAGTCCCTCAGCAACCCAGAGCTGGAAAATAAGGTTTTCAGTCTTTAACTGTAACTGTCTATCATCTCTTTGTTTAGGGACTAAAATAAAGAGAGGAACTTAAACAAGAGTTTTATTACAGTCACCTTTTTCTTTTAAAACCCAACCTCTCTCTCACAAAGGTAAGTGACTGTAGGTGAGTCCCAGGGCTAACCTTGGTTTATTCCCTTTCTGTTTATTACCAGGCCCTGCCCTAGGGGTTCTCACACCGCAAGCAGGTCAGATAAATGACTATAAACCTGGACACAGGTGAGAGCTGTCTCTTGGTACCTGAAATGAGCTATCTCCCTCTCTCTCCATACTAGCTCACTCTCCTGTCGGGCAGTTAAAAGGAGTGTGTCTTAAGCATCCCCAGCTCAGTCCTCAAGAGGGATGAACTTTTTCACAGCCCCACAGTCAGTCATTGGACACAAGGACCCAATGAGCTGTTCTGTCCATAGGGTCAAAAGGTGAGGTCACACAGAGAAAGATCTAGATATAAACCAAGAATAAGATTCTGCCAGGTGTAGTCACAGAAGAAAGAAAGGACCGAAATGTTAAAAGCAAGTCAACACAGGCAAACTGAAGGCCCAATGCTGTTAGGTGGGGAGTCTGAAAACTTGAAAGGCATCCTTGTCATTAATTTCAATACCATGAAAGCCCGTAAAAGTATGCGAGAAGCAACATCAAGACTTGGACATCTACTCACACTAGAGGTTCAAAGTTTAAAAGAAAAACAGCCAACCAACTAAACAAAAACATAGAAGCCAGTAATGTGGTCATTTTTACCGGGGTTACTGTAAAGCACTCATTGTGACATTAACCTTGTACTACATAGAAGCCATTTTATTTGAAAGGTGGTTGTCACCAAAGAGGAAAAGCATTTCAAATGGAAGGTGGTGACCCTGCAGGGGTCATCATTAATCACCTGGGGTCAAAGACCTTCAAAATTGTAATAGGAGGCAGGGGGCAAGGGAAAGAGGGGGAGAGAAAAGATCAAAAGGCCTTTGATGAGGGTTATCTACCTACACAATAGCACCTGTGGAATGGAACTTCCCTGCAGTTGGAAGCCTCCCAGCTTCTAAGGTGACAGGGTTTCTGTTCATTAACTCAGCTTACTTTGGAGACTATAGTCAGCAGATGGCAGAAGAGGCCTAGAGGTCTCTCATGGCTGTCACTTTCATTGTGACTCAGTGGAGCACAAGGCACTATTTTCTTGAATAAGACGGAGGTCTACGAAAGGAGGGGAAAGCTGTAGCTAAACAAACAGCAGTGACCTGACACGAAGTACCTTGCAATTTCCCACTTCAGTTTATAAAAACATCCATATATGCTCTTTGCAAAAGGCAAGCATAGACAGGAAGTTGGGGAGGAAGGGTACGTTTCCTCAGGCGAAGCCAACAGAATAGAAGGGCTGTAGGACTGTTGGTTCAAAGAAGTGGGCACTCTTTGCTGTTAACACTGTTTAATGAACCTCACATGTCAAAGGAGCAGGTGGACAGAAGAAGCAGGTGGACAGATAGACCACTGTGGCCACTGTGGGAATCAAATCCTTTCTCATGAAGGCAGGAGGCAGCTAATTCAGGATGACTCGGGCCAGCAGGGTTCTAGAGAACACTTGGTTATCGGCCTGACACAGATTTCCTGATGCAACAGCCTTTGTGCCAGCTCTACTCGCTCATTCCAAGACCTTCAGTGGCTGTTAGACCGTAGACAATACTAACCTTGGATGTTCCACTCTTCCATATATATGTAGTGGAATTTACAAACAAGACACAGCAAGAATTGAGTAACAGTAACATGAACTAAACAACCATAAACTATGTACAGTAATTAAAGGCATGTGAACGTGATCTCTCTCAAAGTAGCATAGTGTATTGTTCTCAGTCTTCCTATAATAAATAATGCGCATGCATACAATGCCTTCGTGATGAGAGGGAAAGAGGGTAGTGGCTGTCAGATGCAGCATTAAGATGCTACCAACCTGGCGAGACACAGGCAAAGCAATGGCTGTATTTTGGAGCAGAACCATGAGCTAGTTCACAGACTATTCACAGTTTGTGAGCTGCTCATTTCTGAAGTTTTCTAGTCTGTATTTTTTGAGCATGGCTAAACATGAATCACTGGATCCATGGAAAGGGACACTATGCGGCTGGGGACCACTGGCCATTCAGACTCAAAACTCTCAAGCAAGGTTGTCTTGTTCCTAGGGTGCCTCTCCCTGGTAGATGGGGACTGGAATACTTCAAGAACACAAACAAGGAGTCTTTCAAATCTCACTAAAAATGTGCATAAAAAATAATTTATTATTTTAAGAAATCGAACACACAACGGAGCAATATAAATGGCTTTCAGACTATGGGCTGTTTTGATTAGCCATGCCCTACATGCAGACAGCCTACACCCATTAGCATGGATAATTGAGAATCCGCTGGATTTCCATCTGAACACAGGCTCTCTAATTCATTTCAGGCACTGAGATGGGAAAGCAAACCCTTGGCTAGGATTCCATGTGCACCAACCTAGCACTATTCCGGCTCTGCCATACGCACCTCTGTACAGTCCAAAAAAGCCTTCATAGCGGAGTACTTTCTTAAAGCAGTCAAAGCTGTTTTTATACATGAGCTCTCCCACGAAGGAGCCGGTGGATCGCTGGTTCTGCATTCGAGTCTTCACAAGATCGATGGGATACACCGCAGTGGCTCCCACAGCTGAAATGAAGGCATAGCATCACCTCAGTCAGAACTAAGGTGATTTAGGTGAAAGAAGCAGGCGAATAAAAATCAAAGAAAGGACTGAGAAGGGAACATTTTTTATGCATAGATCTACTTAAGTAACCTTTGCATACTCTTAATTTGAATGTTCCCTGATAAAAGAATCTCACTAGAGTTTTAGTTAACAGTGCAACAGGAACGGCTAACCTCACAGAAGGAAGCAAAAATGATCACTTGCAGGATGCTGACCGTGCCCAAGTGTAGGGAAAGTCCCTTGGCTCTGGTCCCTCCTAATAGATACAGGTTGATAACTGACTTAGGGAACAACCACTGAAAGCAGAGGGTGGAAAATCAGGGGAAAGATGGACAGAAAGATGGACAAAAGCGATACTCATCCATGACTGACCTCCAGCAATGGAACCCAGTCCAAACCTGTAGGCCGACTCCGCGAGCTGCAGAAGAAAGGGCCGAGCAGCATCACCCGAGGCCTTCTGCTTCGTGAGTGCCGTGGGCGGGAAGCAAGCAAGCCGGGAAAAGAGCAGAAAATGCATCCGGTCACTTAAAACACCACTCACTGGACTCTAAAGCTAATATAACTCAAATACGAAGAGGGGAACTAGGTTCCAGTCCACCAAGTTCTTATCAATAAAAGTGTTTACTACTAAACATGACTGAAATCACATTGGGACATAAAATCACCACATGAAAAATGATGCTATAAGCGATTTTCGAATGCTTAAATCTCAGAGATCATTATAAAATGTTAGTGTTAAAAAACAAACAAACAAACAAACAAACAAACAAAAAAACACCACCAAGGAGAAGTTTGTTCTTGATTTCATCAAACTGGCTGAGCTTTTTATTTGAGTTTTGTTTTTGTTTCAAACGGTGATACTCGGATTAGTATGAACTATTAAGATGTTATCTCAAACTCATTGTTAAACCAAATGCGAGCTCTTGAAGCTCTAACAACATATACCTAAACACTTAAGTTCAGTCTCTGATGCTGTGATTCTTACTGAAAGCTGCTTGGGAGCCAACAGTGAAACACAGGGGGAAAAGGGAATGGGCTCTTTCACAAGCAGCGCTAGATGCAAATATTCTGGAGCCACACTGACCAATAAGAGAGGCTTAAAATACCGTCCCGGTGAGCCCCGGTGAGCCAGCATAGAGGTGGAGGCACCTTCACTTCCAGTGCTTAGGAGGCAGAGGCAGATCTAGGTGACCTCTGGGCCAGCCTGCTTTACACAGCAAAGCCAAGTGAACTAGGACTGCATAGGTATATTCCTGTCTCAGAAGATAAAATAATAAAAACATAAAATGCTACCACTTTTAAAACAAAAAGTGCATCACTTAAAACGGTAGCCTCGGAGAAGATCAGATGCTGGTGAGGAAAAATGTTCACAAAATCGTTTCCTTTATAAAGTGAGAGAGGTGGTTCAGCGGTTAAAAGAGTGCAGGCTGCTCGTCCCGGGAATCCAGGTTTGATCCCCAGGCACCCACATGGCTACCCACAACCGTCCTTAACTCCAGCCTTAGGAGGCGTGTGTCACACTCATAGACATAAAAGTAAAGTCAATGCATTTTTAAAGAAGAAAGAAAGCTAGCTGAGAAGACCATGGTGAGTATGCAGGTATTTCTAATAGTCCTTTTACCTTTATTAATTGTTTGAAATATTTCAGGGCACTTTCTTTGTGTGTGTGTGTGTGTGTGTGTGTTGCCTGTTGTATGTCTATATACTATGTGTGTATGATTCCCATGAGGGTGCAGAACCCACAGAGCAGGAGTGAAAGATGATTGTGAGCCCTAGTGTGAGCGCTGGGGACTAAACCCAGGCTCTCTGTAAGAGCAACAAGTGCTTTTGACCATTGAGCCCTTTATAGTATTAAAAAGAATTTAAGAGAGTAGACTAGAAGTCTTTTGTTGGTGGTGTGAAAATTGTTTGTGGATATATGTATATTTCTGTGTGTATATGTAGATGTGTACACACACACACACACACATATGAAATTAGTATGATATTTTGGCATCTCTGTCAACTAGTGACACTCCAAATGCTTATGACGGCCATAACTAAGTAGATCAATTATAGGTGATTATATTTTTCTTCATTTTTGGCTGTCTTTCTAAAATTCATA
Organism: Micromys minutus; assembly: GCF_963924665.1. NCBI lineage: Eukaryota > Metazoa > Chordata > Mammalia > Rodentia > Muridae > Micromys > Micromys minutus. The sequence continues at coordinate 32,162,124 of NC_137958.1, forward strand.
TTTCAAGGCAACCAGCTGTTTTGTTGCTGCTTTTCTGACCCGTTATCGTTAGTATTACTGAGGCCAAACCGTTTTAGAATATTGCACTGCCCTGTCTGTGTAAATACAATATTAACTTTGTCCCACAGAGTTGTCAAGGGAGAGCGACATGCAGTTATCACCTAATAATACCTGTTGAATGAATAAATTCATTCGATAAAATTTGTTTTCCATAGGCACCGTAATTAACATCAGTGAACAATGAAAACAATCACCAACCTCAGCTACCCACCCACTGAATTTTAGCGGCTGTCAGTGCAACGCGATCCCAATACAATGAGATCGTTTGAAATCCCCAGTCATTTAGACTGAAAACAGCTCTGCGGAGAAACGTGCGTGTCTAAGAAGGCAAAACATCTCTTCCTCAAATTCCATGCGTTGCCTCTCCAGTTCCACCCCTGCAGTCCTACCTTCATGGTGACAGATGCATTCGAGGAACAAACATTATTTTATTTACATGCACGAGACCACGTGGTGCTGAGAGTGTTCTGGCATCCCAATAATGAATGAAAGTATCGAGAAGATGCTAAAGGAACCCCGTCACGACTGCTAATTCTCCCTGGAAGGGATGAGTATGTTCTTAAAATGACACGAGGGAAAGGAGTCCAGTTTCATTGCTCCCGTCTAGGGCAAACACCCCAAAGGCTGACGGGCGGTAGGACATGCCTACTGCCCACAGGTAGATGACCTGGCTTGCTTGATTGGTCAGGTGCAATGGGGATCATGCATCCAAGAAATAAAAAAATAACACCCCAGAGCTTAGGTGGGGTTCCGATGAATAGCTCTAAACCTCTGAACATCGGCCAATCACTTCCTACTGTAAATCTCGTCAAATTCCTCTAACCCTTTTGAGGCCAGTACCAGCAAGCACCCGTTATAAAGCCCTCCGAAGCGGCAAAGGGCACGCAGGGAAACGAAGAGGGGGCTGCTGCCAGGAGGGAAAGCAGGGGAGATCTGAAACAGCCCCTCTACTTTCCTTAATCCCCAAATTCCTACAATAGCTGGTGCCTTGCAGACGAAGAGATCATTATCTCAGACACAGCGGCTGAAATCAAAGGGAGGAGAGAGCAAGGCTGCTTCCTCCTCTGTCCGGGATTACACAGTTCTTTCTCCTGCACCAGGGGGATTCGGCTTCCTCTTTTAACCACAGCCAGCTGGTCTCCCAGAGGTGCCTAGTTAGGATTTACTGAGCACACACCCACCGCTTCCATTTCGCTGCGGCCCTTGGGTGGGAAGCAGCTAAAGGGAGGGGGGAGTCCTGGCTCCAGGCCTGACAGTCCTAAAAATGCAGCCCGAGTCAACCCATTGTGGTCAAACTGGCGTCTCTGTTCAGACCCAGAGCTCCAAGCCAAAAACAGTTAAGTCTCATAAGATTCGAAGATGGCTTTGCCTTAAAGGAGGTCTTTTTCTTAAAAAAAACTTTCTGTCTGTTCATGGATTTAGTTTACAAGCGCCATGCGGGCATAGCACATGCCATGAAGGAGTCTCTCGGGCCCAGCTTCAGAGCCGAGCAAGAGTTAAGCGAGGAGGGCTTGTGTCTTAAGTTTCTGACTCCCACAACTTTGAGACATGGGCTTCTGTTAACCATAAAATAAAACCTAGCATTCCTAACATTGTTTCCACATAGCTTATGAATCCTTTCACAGAGAAAATAGGTCTAAAAGCCTCTGAACTATGACTCCAGACTAAACAAAATTATCTCATTTTGATACTCAGAAACACGGAAGGCATGGCTGTTAGACAATGCTCTGACAGAACCCCACTGAGGAGCAACGATATCGTTCACTTAGCAATGCCAGATGCCGCTGGGGACAGTCACAAGAGCCAGCACTCCATGCCCACATCCCTCAGTACCAGATGTAAAGAAGAAAAGAGCTACTGGCTTTTGGAGTGTTGGGGTTTGGAGCGTTGGGGCAACCACCCTGTCTTTCTAAGAAATACATCCTTTATCTATTCGCCAGAAGGTTGCTAAACAACTTCCCTGTCAGCCTCCTCAAAGTGCCTGCATTTGGGGAGCAGACTTAGAAAATAGTTAAGTCAGAAACCAATGCTGGAAATCCAGTGAAAGTGTCTCTGTGGAAGGCACCAGGAGGGAAGTCCTTCCATTCACTCACCTGCCTCTGGGCCTCAGCCAAGTTGAAGGGCAACATTCCTTCCTCTAGCGGCGCGATCCGCTCAATGTCTGCTAAGGTCAAGCGCCTGGACAGAAAGCAAGCAATGATGAAGTCCCAGGTTTCTTAACCTTACATTATGGAATTCTAGAATGTTCCTTTCATCGCTTCCCATATTTCAGCCTGGACCTTCATTAATTGGTTTCTGTCTCTCCTGCTGAAATCTCCCTATACCTAGCTCCTAACCTTATTTTATTAAACTAACTTAAAAAAAAAAAAGCCAACTTACCCCCTTTGCTCATATAAATCTGCTAACTGGAACAAGATGTCAACTTCCATGGGTGTAACCTGACCAAACTTCTGGGCTGCCAGAGCGAACTCCTCTGTATGAAAGAAAGAGAGAGTCAGAAACGCTAAATTCAGTGTTCAGCCAAAATCCTGGAGCAGTGGACATCACAGCACGTTATCATGAAGTCAACCCTCCTTCTCCCAGCTCTTTCTCCCACTTGTAAAAAGAATGCAGAACTTCATCCCAGCCAACACCCTGAAACTGAGGGAAATTCGAATGATCTAAACAAACGACACCGGGTGGGATTCAAACTTCATTGGCCTTGCGAGACCCCAAGTTATTTTTCTAGGTTTTATTTTTGATCCAATTGACTTGCTGATCACACCTCCTTCGAGTCCACGGATCACAATATGCTATCATAAGTACCGGTTTGTGGAACCCTCACGTATTTTTGAGGGTCACTGCCCGGTTAGCTTAAGTTCTTGTAAGAAAAGAAAAGATTCAACAAGTCCTGTATCTTCTCTCCATCCACAGGCTGTCTCCGGTTTTCAGAAACTCAGTGTAGGTTTGCTATGCTTGCTTTAGTTTGTCTGATCATCGACTGGAGGACACACATCACCAATTAATTTACCAGTATGAATGGGACAGGAAATTCTAATGTAAACCTCAGGCGGTCTTCCTCACTCCCCATCCTCTGCTCGCTAGCACACTTGAAACAAACATTCTGATACACTCACTCACCCTTAGTGACCTCCACATCTTTCCTGCTGCCTGCCAGAGTGCTGTAGATCTTCCTAATGAGCTCCATGTTGTTAAGGAGCGAATTAAATCCATTAAAATAGGAGAAACTAACTTGATGGGACCTGGTGCCTCCAGCAGCCTTGGAAAGTTAAAAACAAGAGAGAGGGAAAAAAATTTTAAAAGATACAAAGGCAAAGAGGTTCCAAAAGTACACATATTTATCCCTGTTTTGGAAGTAGCTGGGAATGAATGTACCAGAAAATGACCGCAGTGTGTTTCTTTCACTTTAGAAAAAAAAAGCAAGGAGTGAATTTCAAAAGTGACTGCAACTAATCACAACCAGGATCGGTACCTCCATACACAACCCTTGGAACACTAAATAAATACATGTGTAGGATTATAACAGGACCAGTAGCCATTTACAGAGCTCAAACTTCAGTTGGTGATGTTTTATAAGTTCTTTTATTTCATCTAATGAGCAAATCTTAAGGCCTTAAACATACAAATGGTAGCACACACATACATATGTTCACACACGCAAGACTGCATACTGTGAGAAGCAGCTAGTGCAACCTAAATACCAAAAGTCGTTTCAATACTTAAACCAGTGATAAATAATCACCTAAGTCCTGAGACTTGGTGTACGAACAAGTGTGTTGTGGTAAAATTTGAAGATAGCATATGCTCGGGGCTCAGGAGGGTGGTGGTGAAGCTGATCAGAATTCTAATAATCAGAGTTTTAAGCAAACATTTTTATTCTCAGGGGATGGGAAACAGATAGTATATCCACAGTGAATGGAACTTCAGTTTGGGGTTTCATGTTCTATCCTTCCCTAACGAGGCAAACTATTTTTATTAGGAAAGAGTTTTTTTTTTTTTTTTTTTTTTAAAGCAGCCACATAAATCTTCACTTAGTAATCACTCAAAAGAGCTGACATGAGAGTTTACCTGGGAGTGGTGGGGGGCAGGGAGGGAGTGGGGGACATGGCCAAAAAGGAGTGAGATTAACACTGTATCAGAATGGGAAAGGCCATGTATTCAAAATGGAGTACCAAGAAACAGACTAGAAAGGCTCGTGGTCAGCACTGGGGGGAACCCAGACGGCTGTGCATGGTCTAGCAAAGGGAGAGTTTCCAGAGAACTTGCTCTCAAATCGTAGGAATCAGCTAGAAGCTTTAACAGTTAGATACTGAGATGTAGCCACCCGTGGGTGGTGCATCGAAAACCTACAGCAAACCTGGATTTCATCTGTAATGATCTTCCCTGGTGATCTAGATTGCTCATGACCAAGGCTTGGAACCACTACCAAGCATGCTGCAGGACACTTCAGAGTTCGAAAAGGTGGCAAGGATATCAGCTGGACATTCTTTGGAATGGGACAACTATGACACATAATGGCAGGGCTCTCCCTATCACAGGCACCACTGCAACCCCAATGGACACGGAGAGACGATGAGATCTATCTGTGACTCCAGTAAGACATCCAAGTGTGCATGCCTGCAGAGGTGCCTGCCCGCGTGTCTCCTTTTCCTTACATCAGAAACACGAAAATCAGCACTTGACATCTTAAAATTTAAGGCAAAATGAAGATGAAGTCATAAATTTATTTTTGTTGTTCCCCTTTTCCCTAATTAGTTATTAGCAGATGGACCCTCTGCATTCATGAATTCTACATATGTGAATGAACCTAACCAGATTTTTGCAAAGATTTTTGGGAGGGGGGATGGGAATTATATCTGCATTGAACTGATTTCTTTCCTTGCCACTATTCCCTGAACAACCTGGCAAAACAAAGACTTAAAAATACGTACACTGCGTTAGATGTTACAAATCTTCTAGCCATGATGTAAGGGACAAAGAAAATAGATGTACATTGTATGCAAAGACGATGTCGCGGTGAAGAAATGGTCTGAGGATCTGCAAACTTTAGTATATGAAAGCATCCAAGAACAGGCCTCCTGGGACACTAAGAAACACCCGAACACACCCCCCAAACATGCAATCCAAGACATGTTTTGGTTTTCAAGAGTAATAATACACACGCTCACATTAGTGTCTCAAACAGGAGGATTCCTAGGAAGGGTTCTTTACTATTCCAGCTAACTTGGCACGAATTAGGGAGAATAAACTACTTCATTGGGGTGAAGCACAACTTACAGCTACTAGACATTCTTCAACAAAAGGAGTCAGGACATGGGGACGGATGGTAACCATGATGTCCCGGAAGTCAATGGCTGTGACTTTTCCCGTCTTGGCATTGTCTCGTTGCACAAAGGCTTGCTTTGCGTGCTCCAGCTGTATTTCCTACAGTTGGAAAAGGTGAAATGGTTAATTTGTGCCTCTTTCTCAATGCCAGTGACTGCTC
>NC_137958.1:32167868-32180368 GCF_963924665.1 Micromys minutus
AAAAGCTTGGCTGGATCCAGGAAGTAATCGTGACCACACACTAATATGTAAGCACTCGACTTAACACCGGTGAAGAAGTGTTCTCTGCTGGAAAGTGCTAATCCTCAGCACTGGTACTACTGATATTTGGGGCAGGTTAAGTCATTGTCACAAAAGGCTGCCCTGTGCCAGTTGATCCTCCCAGTAGCGGCTGGTAACTTCTCCACCCAAGGCTCTGAGGGTCAAAAATGACGCCACATAGAGCCCTGTGTTCTAGAATAAGAAGGTGGACAGTCTGTGCATCAGAGGAGGAAAAGCCATAGCAGCACACCTGGATACATAATTTGTATGACCAAACTCCAGCAAGAATCATAGCTCTCCACAGCTCTTCCCAGGAGATAAGTGTAGGCATAAGAAAACAAACACTGCTTCCCACTGAGGCTACTTCTGTAGAAAGTCTGTTATCACCTTCCTTAGCACATTGCCTACCTTCCAAACGAACCTCAGAAAGCTAATCTGCACGACACTTAAAAGTATCACCAAGGGGCTATCAAGGATTCGAAATTATTTAAGATGAAATGGGGTTTCACTGGTAAGGCAACCATCTCTTAGCTTTGGTAACAAGATGACACTAATTGTTCCACGGGTTACTGCACTTTGAATGACAGGAGTCTGTCTGTCTGATGACACTGTGACCGTTTTCCTTTGCCCCGCAGGAGAGATAGGATGAAACTTGATTGACAAAATCTTCATAATGACTGGACCTGGGTAATGAATATAGTCATGAGCTATGCTTTTCGGTCTCGTTTTTTGCACTTTAAAAATAAAAACACTGGAATTTTAAAGATGAATGACTAAGTAAGAAAATGATACTAACTTATTGACAGTTTCTCCTTAGTTCCATACAGCACTGGCGACTTTTAGTGCCAATGAACCTTTGTGGCCCAGATCCTTCGAGAGCCTTGAACTTGATCTTTACTTAAGATGTGTCCCCCACCCCACCCCAGTCCTCAGATGATGCTAACTCTGCTTTTCAGGAAAAGTGCTACCACAAAACATCAAAGATTTCTTAGGAGCTAAGGATTAGTGTTTGCCTCCAAATCTCCCTACTCCTACCTGCTAGACCAGAATTTCTAAGAATACATCCTGTATCTTATAAAGGCCATAAAATTACACCTCACTAACCCCACTATTAATGGTCCCACCCAGGACTCAACTGTGGTCCCTTTGCTGGGTTCAAAGCTTAGTTATTGGCATGCTAGTTTCCCAGTGACACCACCTGAAAAGCTGTCATTTTCAATTCGGTGAGATTCCTTTCCCCAAGTGTGAACCAGTTGCCAAAGTATGCTCCCCCTGCCTTTAAAGTTCACTCAAATGAACCTTTCCTTTGCAGACAGCAGTGGCTCATTGCTTCCTAGTACCTGGCTTAGGTTCTCTGATGGCCCTGTCAGTCTCTGAGCACGGCAGTCCACCTTGCCTGCGCCCTGCCACCTTTCAAAGTCCCAGACCAGCCCCCTTTTCTCAGCAGACAGATCCAGTGGCCTGAATCACAGACTGATCTCCAACAGAAGGTTCTCAGGATTCTCGGGGAAGTACGCAGGGTAACAACATCTCTGCCATGCAGACCCTTCATGCAACTGGAAAACTCATTTTGACCCCTGCACTAAAAACTGGTGCCCTGTCATGTGGTTCTAGACATATTTTGAGATGATATTACACCTTACATCAGAAACAGAGTCAGCACAGTAGACTTTCCTACCTCTGCCATGAATAAAATGCCACATTCTGCTTACATTTCCCCCTACCTGTTCGAGTTCTAGGTACTGTGGACATTACCAATGACAGACAGTTCATAAAGCCAACTGAACAAACAAATCAGCATCTACTCAACAAAAATAAAGTTGTTGTCTATCCAAGAGCCTCCAATTCAACAGGAAACAAAAACAAAAAACCCAACCACTCAAGGTCCGTAGTGAAAAAATGACCACAGTAGGTCTTCCATTGAAAGCAAAGAACATGGTATTCAGTTGGAAGGAAGGAAAGGACCAGATGCACCACCAGTGCTTTAGAAAGCCAAGGATCCTCTGAGCAACAGCCGAGGTGACCCGTGGGTATTTTCTATTTTCCTAGGTAGAACTCTGTCAAAAGGACCCAGAAGTAGCTTCACAGGCCGCAGCAGAAACCCAGAACATGAAGACCAGCTTGTCTGGAATGCCAAAGAGAAAAACAGATGCCCAAGGTTGCAGAGGACCCATGACGGACAGCCCACAACTCCTTTGCAGACTACATAGTTCATTTGGAGAGTTGCCAGCAGGAATCATACAAATAGGCAAAACAAAGACTAAACAAAACAACAGAAACCGCTTCTTTTATCCTGATGATGGACAAATTGAGAGTTCATTTTAACAGCTCCTAAAAACTGGAGACATTAAAATTCCATGCTTGACCTTGAAGCTATGCCAGTGAAGAAGGTTTAGGCTGGTCCTTCTGTGTAAGCTATAATTACTAAAGACAGGGCTTGCTCCCTCCGTAACATCTGAGGGCAGGGCCTGATAGGTAATCTAGGCTTGACCAACCTTGAAACCTCCGAATCCCCCTCCCTTGGTTACTGTCATCAGATGCACCATGTAGGTCATAAGCATTAACCTTACTGCATCCAAGGGAGAGAGCTGAAGTTTTCCTGCCAGGGGCAGCAAAGCTGGAGCTCAAGCCTGGTTGTTCCTTACACACACACACACACACACACACACACACACACACACACCACCCCTCCCCAAGGACAAGCACGTGCTTGCCACCTGACCATGGTACATATGAAACCCTGGAAAACTATACCATAGAGAACTTGACGAAAACTACACTTGACACTTGGCAATCTAAAAAGCTCTAAAAATTTTATTGTATGTACCTATGTATTGATTTAAGACAGGGTCACATGGAACCCAGGCTGGGCTCAAACTTTCTACATAGCCAAGACAGACTTTCCACTTTCCTTCCAGTTCCTGTGCCTCCCGAGTGCCGGGACTATGGGCGTGTGCCGTCATGCCTTTATGCTGAAGACCGAACCTAGGGCCTCACGCCTGCTAGGCACGCCCTCTCCCACGTGAGCTACACCCCCAGGCCCGCTTTGTATCACTCTCCATGCTCCAGATTTTGCCTCTGCCTAGTTTTGTGAGACTATTATAAGGTTCCTAAGTTTCCACCAAGGCAGAAGGCAATGTGCCCGAAATGCCTTGCTCTCCTTACTGATCGTCATGGGGAGGGCGAGGCAAAACGTAGAGAGAGGCGACTCTTCCGTCATGTTCTACTCTCCTTTCAGCCCTAATAGGAGTCCAGAACAGGGTGTGGGGTGGGAAAGCCTGCAGGGTCAAGCATACAGACAACTCCGCCAAGAATGTGCTAACTTAGAAATAAATGTCTGGGTGTAGTACCCACAGCACAGGGACTTCAATCCCTTGACAGTATCTCTATCGCTCGCAAAGAATATCTAACACGTATGTAAGGGCCGCCAAGAGGTTGGCACTTCCTATATGTGTGGGACAGAGGACACAGACAATAACTCATATCCTAAAGGAAGGGAACGACGGGCGAACAGAGCCTTATAATAAAGTGTTTACAGGTTAACTGGCTGGCAGGTTAAAAGTCCAGGGAAGGAGCCAAGCTGCCTCTCTGTGTTTCTTTTACGAGAAAATCAATGGGAAGAAGATACTGGGGTAGGGTGCAGCACAGTACAGCGGCCTCTCACTTCTAAAACTAGTGAGCAATGAAAGGACACATCTCCCACAAGCAAGCGTCACTGGTAACACTTGTAACTCTGGGCAAAGGGACACCTGTGACAGATTTCTTTTTTCACTGATGGCTGGGAATGGCAACCATGATGACTCCGACACCGCCATACTGACTACGTGGTGGAGCTCAGATGAGCTAGCTGCAGTCTTAGGCCCCCAGGCTTTCTCCACAAAATGCACATGCCAGGGCCTGCTGTCCCCGCCGTGTCCGACAGACGCTTGGTAAGTGTTAGCTTTGATTTCTGTCGGGGTGAAGGGCTTAAACACCCGGAAGGTCCTTTCTTTTTTTTTTTTTTTTTTTTAACAACTTTATTTTACAAAACAAAGATAAATGTACAGATTTTAAGCATTGTTTGCATAAAATTATACAATACATTTTTGTCAGTACTTTTTTTTCAGATTTTAAAATAATTTTCACATAAAACTGTATGAATATATTTTTTAGTCAGTACTTGATTTTTTTAAAGGTTTGATAGTATGCATTGAAAACTTAATAGTTACAATGAGCATAAAGTACATGTAAAACAAAATGTAACATGGAAATAGTCAAAGTTTTCTTGTTGTATAGAAATTTTTTTGTTTTGTTTTGTTTTGTTTTCTTTATTTCTTGGACTTCATACAGTCTGTGAGTTGTTTCTGGGGCAGTGCGAGCCTCTGGGGTTAGCATCCCACTATCAGTGACTGCATATTATGTCTGTTCTTTTGTGACTGGGTTATCTCACTCAGGATGATCTTCTCTAGATGCAGCCATTTTCTTAAGAATTTGGTCAAGTCATTGTTTCTGGTGGCTGATTAGTATTCCATTGTGTAAATGTTCCACAATTTTTGTATCCATTCATCTTCTGAAGGACATCTGGGTTCTTTCCAGCTTCTGGCTATTATAAATAGAGCTGCTATGAACATTGTGGTGCATATATCTTTGTTGTGTACTAAGGTGTCTGTGGGCGGAAGGTCCTTTCTAATCCAGAACTGCTGAGTCTTGAGAACCAGCCACAGGCACAGAAAGATGGACACACAGACATGGCAGAGAATCACAGTAGCAGTTGAATACTAAATATTTACTGCCGGCCTAAGGTTGAGGCCGGGTTTTATTGAAGCCTTGTTTCAGTAAACTGGTTACCTCTGTTTTACAGAAAGACACGTGAAGAGGGAGATGGGGGTGGGACGGTGGCTAAGTTACTGCTAACTCAAAGTCACACAGCAGCTGAGCGGAGATACACACTGAGCCTGGTGTGACCCCAGACAGAGTCCTCACGGCTGGCTATGCCGTCCTGAGAGGGAAAAAATCACAGTGGGATCCTAACAAGGAAAAAGAATTTCAAAACAGTTTTGAGGGAACTTGAGGAGACAGTCCTGTTGGAAAAGTGACTGACTCATTCCCAAACACACACACACACACACACACACACACACACACACACACACACACACACACACACACACGGTGGCGAGAATCTATGATGATAATTTGGATGCTAAAGAAATGAATCAGGCTATACATTCAAAGAATTCTCACGAAGGATGACAGGAAGCAAGAAGACTCCAGCACAGGATAAAAATGCTTTTATCTGTGAAAGAGATGCAGCGGGTGGTCAGAATACAAAACCCAGAGTGGACAGTTTATGTTAAAAATGAAGGTTAAGCTTTCTACAAAAGGAACATTGGAAGTGCCCGTGGAGTATACATCTGGGAGAGTCATATGGGCTCTAAGTCAGGAGAAATAGAAGGTAAGCCTTGTGCTGGGTGTATGCTTCCCCCTGGGGCCTTGCCTTCTTAAATGCCAGATGCTGTGGACTTTGTGACTTTCATTCCATAGATGGAAACATGAAGTATAGTGCTTGAGGCTAAGTCTGGTCCTGGAGCCTGCTTTGTGTGTGTGTGTGTGTGTGTGTCTGTCTGTCTGTCTGTCTGTCTTTTGCTATATAGCATCAAGCTTCTCTCAAACTTAGAATCCTCCTGCTTCTACCTGTGAGCTGGGGTGGCAGAAGTGAGCTAACACCACCTGCCTCAGAGCCACAATCTTAAGCAATTGGCTGATTATCTTAAAAGAATGTCTATTTAAAAAGAAAAGAAAGAAAGAAAGAAAGAAAGAAAGAAAGAAAGAAAGAAAGAAAACTAGAAGCCAAAAGTACAGTTGTAGAAAGAGATGTGATTATCTTACAATACACAGGTAGGGGAAAGAACAAGGATCAAATTGATGCTTAAACAGAGTACTGAAACAAGAACCGAGAGACCTTGAAGAAGCGGGAAAACAACAAAGAGACATAAACAGGCTGTGAAAAGGGCAGGCTCTGAGAGAAGGCACATCAGCCTTTGGCGGTGTTCCTCATAGGCCAGGCCAGGGAGGTTTGCTAGTGTGAGAGTTTGCGACTGGAAAAGAGGGACAGGACCTCTGTCACCTAGGGCCAGAAGGTCCCAGCCAGGCCACCTGCAGCCATCTCTTAGGCTCTTCTGCTCAAGTGCCAGTGAATGTTTCCTGTTCCCTCTGCTCTGCCACACAATGAGAAATGGACAGGCTTTTATTGTAGCAGATTCCAAAGACTTCAATACCCATTCCCATTGCTGTGGGAAAAAAAAAGTCAAACTCCTCAAAATGGCTGCCTGGACAGAAGTAAACATGTATGGGGGTTACCCTGATTCTGGTCTACATTCATGCTAACAGTTCCAGTTCTGTCATTCCCTTAATCATCTCCAATTTTCGAGTGGGCATATTTTGAATGTAAAAAATGCTTTTTGCCTCTATTCAGACATGCCAGTATATCTGTGCTTTAAGTCTGGGAACAATTTATTCGGCAGAACAACAACAAAAGTCTCCAAAACACAAAGTAGAGCGACTTGAGCTATAAAGCAAAGACCGTGGAAAGATAAAACAAAATGAACCGAAACCTGGTTCACTTTTACTTTTGTGGGTTTTTTTCAAAACTTAAAAAATAGATACAATTTTAATGAAAACAGACCCCAAAAAAAATTTTTTTAAACCTCTGGTGGTAGAAAATGCCAGTCAAAACAAAGGTGAATGTGAAAATGAAGACTAAAGATGAATCAAGAATGCTTGACCAGCTCTCTACACTGTTTCATGTAAGTGCTCTAAATTTTCATAATTTTAAGCTAGTTTGAAAATAACCTGAATTAAGATAAGGATAAACAGACATAGTGCATGTATGTATGTGTACTGTGTGTGAACATGCATGCACAAAGGTCAGTGGGGGATGTCAGGCACCTGCTCTACCATTCCCTGTCTTATTCCTCAGAGACAAGACCTTCCGAGCCCTCCTGTCTCCAGCCCATACCACACTGGAATGAACGCCATATGCATAGCTAACTACCCATGGCCTTTTACATGTGTGCTGGGATCTGAAGTCACGTTGTCATCTTTGCACTCTGACAGACTGAGACATCTCCTCCGGCTCCCGCATCTACACACGGTTTAGAATGAGGTAGAAATGGAACCAAGCAATGAGTACAGGGAGGGCGAAGGCATCTCCGTTCTTCCCTTCTCGTAAGCACGCATTCAGCCACGCAGTCCTGTCTGTAGACTCGTGGTGAAATTCTGCCCCTAGGTCCTTGGGTTGGACCATCAAGAAGAGCCTTCAGAACAACGCTACCTCATCCTCCAGGAGTAAGGCAACAGCAAATGGGAAACAAGAGCAGTGCGTCTCTGTTTCCGGGCTCTTCTGATTTCCTGCTCAGTTTCTCAGTAACAGCTGCGGAGATGCTCTAGACAAGATGCTCTCAGCGGGGAGCTCCTATAAAAGCCAGCTCAAGCTGTTGACAGGAGGGCAGGCTGACCAACTCCAGACACAACACAGTGAATCTTGATTTCCTTTGTCCTGAATGTAAAAAGTGTCTGAGAAATGGAACCCCACTACCCAAGTGAGCTGGTTCCACACAGAGGTGAGCTGGGCAAACAATGTCAGCTTCCTATACACCTCCTTCGTCTCTGGGAAACTACGCTAATCGTAATTATCAACCAGTACCAACATGCATTACATATTCTGTCAGCAGCAACTTACAATCGACAGGAATAGGTTCACATGTTGCAGACCAAAATGCCCATATGGTCTCTGGCTATCAAGGATTGATGGTCTTAATACTTGCATTAACCCCAACTTCAAATAGTTCCCATCTGAGGTCGGCTGCGGTTTCACTACACTCTCAAGTGCATGTACGTGACAGCAATTCCCACACCTTGCCTGCTCAACAAAAATGGATTAGTGAGTGACCTGTCTCCCATAAGTCGTAATAACGGTACAATACGTAGAAAACAGAGAGGCAAGCAATATCTACACACTGAATCGGGTGTAAAACAACAATTTCCAGTTTCTCTAAAGCCTTTTTTCTTTCTTCTCTCTCTCTCTCTCTCTCTCTCTCTCTCTCTCTCTCTCTCTCTCTCTCTCTCTCTCTCTCTCTCTCTCTCCCCCTCCCTCCCTCCCTCTCTTCTTCCTTCCTCCCTCCCTCCCTTCTTCCTTCTTTCCTTCCTCCCTCACTCCCTCTCTTCTTCCTTCCTTCTTTCCTTCCTCCCTCCTTTCCTCCCTTCCTCCCTCCCTTCTTTTTTCCTCCTTTCCTTCCTTCCTCCCTTCCCCCCTCTTCTTCCTTCCTTCTTTCCTTCCTCCCTCCTTTCCTCCCTTCCTCCCTCCCTCTCTTCTTCCTTCTTCTTTCCTTCCTTCCTTCTTCCTTCTTCTTTCCTTCCTCCCTCCTTCCTTTCTTCCTTCTTTCCTTCCTCCCTCCTTTTCTCTCTTCTTCCTTCCTTCTTTCCTTTCTTTCTTCCTTCCTCCCTCCCTTCCTCTCTCCCTCTCTTCTTTCTTCCTTCCTTCCTCCCTCCCTCTCTTCTTCCTTCCTTCTTTCCTTCCTTTCTTCCTTCCTCCCTCCCTTCCTCCCTCCCTCTCTTCTTTCTTCCTTCTTTCCTCCCTCCCTCCCTCCCTCCCTTCTTCCTTCCTTCTTCCCTCCCTCCCTCTCTTTTTACTTCCTTCTTTCCTTCCTTTCTTCCTTCCTTTCTCCCTCCCTTTCTCCCTTCTTCCTTCCTTCTTTCTTTCCTTCCTTCCTTCCTTCCTTCCTCCTTCTCCTTATTCTTCATCTTTTTGGTGTGGTGGTATTGGTGGCTTATTTCAAGACAGGGTTTCTCTGCGGAGCCCTGGCTGTCCTGGAACTCACTCTGTAGACCAGGATGGCATCAAACTCAGAGATCTGCCTGATCTGAATGCTGGGATTAAAGCCATGCACCACCAACCAGCTTCCAACTTTTTCTTAACAATCTCACAACATCAAAATCTATTTGCAAGGCGGACATAAAATCAAAGTTTTGCTTTAGGAGACGAGAACAGAGGCAGAGAGAGAGAGAGTCTTACGGAAACACACCCATTTGCCTTTAATCCTAGCACTTGAGAGACGGATGCAGGTGGCCCTCTTGGGTTCAAGGCCAGCCTGGTAGATATGACAAACTCTAAGTCTATAAGAGTTACCCTGTCACAAAAAGAAACCCCAAAATGACATACTTTAAAAACTGTTCATGATGTAGAGATGAAAGCATTACACATAAAAAAAAATCAGCCAACTCTGCTCTAGTATAAAGGGAGTAAGTTATGTGTCCCCTACCTTCTTCTGTAGTCCTTTCCTAGAAATGAGGAAGGAGAATCTAAAAAGTAGGTTTTCTGCTACTGTTGTTCAGTCCTGCATTTGTGAAATCTATACACTACGTACAGACAAGAGCATACACATAAGCTCATATGAGCTCTGATATGACCTATGACCTCAGTGAGTGACACTTATTCAGACCAGGCATACTTGCTTAAATAGAGCGCAGACTTTATTAAACAGAGGGAAACACACCGGAGCCTGCAGAGAGTGGTACAGCTGAGCAACCTGCACAGCATCATGGCTACCGTCCCCGTTGGCTTGAACCAGCTGAGCTTGTTCCTGGGAACGTCAGTATTTCCCTGGTTCCCTGAGGCTCCTGCCTCATCAGAGACAGGCAAGAGAGCACATGGTGACAGCTTTCACATCTGAAATAGCCAAGCATCTCTGTGCTTGTACAACAGAGACTACCTTTCTGAGCTCTCTGCCTTAGGACAGGAAAATGGGTGTGCCTGACATAGCAGACGCCTCAAACCCAGGAGAGCAAGTTCACTGTCTTAGAGGTTCTGTCGCTGTGATAAAATACCAAGGAGCAAGTTGGGGAAGAAAAGGTTTCATCACCGAAGACAGTCAGGAGAGGAACTGGAACGGGGCGGGAACCTGGAGGCCGGAGCTGATGCAGAGGCCATGGAGGAGTGCTGCTTACTGGCCTGCTCCTCATGGCTTGTTCAGCCTGCTTTTAAAAAATAGAATACAGGACCACCAGTGCAGGGGTGTCCCACCCAAACTGGACTGAGCCCTCGCCCATCAATCACTAATTAAGAAAATTCCTTATGGCCTAATCTTCTGGAGATATTTTCTCAGTTGAGGTTCCCTCCTCTCAGGTGACTATAAGAAACCAGACAGCACACTCTCCTGCATTTCAGAAGCTATCTGAATCCACTACCGAGCCCAAGAAAGAAACCAAAGGGTCCAAAGTAGGGGCCGGAAGTTCAACCCGACTGGAGTCAAGAGCTCAAAGGGAGCAAACAAAAGATCTGCAAAGAAGAGAAGTGACTCAATGCAGTCCTCGGAGCCAGCGCTGAGGGAAAGTTTATCTCAATTCATCTCCTCGGTCTTTCTGAGTCTGCAGCTGGATTTAACGCAAAGGCCTT
This sequence comes from Micromys minutus, assembly GCF_963924665.1. Lineage (NCBI taxonomy): Eukaryota > Metazoa > Chordata > Mammalia > Rodentia > Muridae > Micromys > Micromys minutus. The sequence goes on from NC_137958.1 coordinate 32,178,361, forward strand.
GTCCATATCCTTAGGTGTGAGAGTCACTTCAAATTAGTAAAGGTTTAAGGCATGCTTTTTTTTCTTGCTCCAAAGGCAAAGTCATCCCATGCAATTCGTGACTCCATGGGACGTTCCCATTAACCACCCCAGGGTTAGAGTCAAGCTTAAGCGAATGCCTACAAGCTGCAGCTGGAAAGAGACAAGTAAGTCCTGAGTCACTTAGTCTTGGACTCGGGCTCTGTGGGGAGTTACAGTAGACAGGATGCAGCCAGGTTCACACTAACACAAAGGTGGCAATGCGATTACCCTTACTACTGCTAACATCCCACAAAATTAATTAGGCTGTGTTCCACAAAGTCAAGTTGAGGCACCTTTCTCAATAGCATTATTATAATTATTCCTCATCAAATAACACCGCCTCTTACCATGTGCCAGAGTCCTGTGTAAACAGTGGTAAGAATGAATCTACCTTGTGTTCCATTCCCTACATAAATTACTGAACTAGGTTTCTGTGTATATAGATAGAACTGAAGATGGAGATTTGCAGACATTAACATGTGTGGCAAAGAAAGAACAGAGCCAGAGGAGAGGTATCTTTACTTTTTGCTTTTCTTGGTATGTATATGTGTGTTTATTGGGGGGTTAAGGGGAGGGTCAGTGAAATGGAAGTCACTCCATATCCTAGCCTGGCCTCGAACCTGCAGCAAGCAATTCTCCTGTTTTAGCCTCTCAGGTGCTGAAATTACAGGTTTGACCCAACAGCCCTGTTTAAAGTACCTTTGAAGCTTTGTCCTGAAAGTAACAGGAAACTTGAAATATTTTAGCAGCATTATTAAAAATTTAAGAAAGTCAGGGAGATGACTCTGTCAAATGGATCTGAGTTCATCTAGGAAACCATGGTAAAAATATGAATAATTAATATAAGCACAGCACAATGGGACACATTTGACCCCAGACCTTAGCACAGCTGATGCCATGTTAAGGACACCATTTGAACCTTAAAACCTAGCATGCAGGCCCCGACACCTGCCAAAACAGGAACAAAGACTAATCCGTCACAGACCTGGTACACATTCCAGGATCCAGGAAAGTCCCTAAATATATTAATCTTGTCTTTTGGCTTCTTGTAGTTCAGCTTCTTGCCAACTGAAGTATATCAACATGATACTTTTTTTTTTAATAAAAGACAAAGAATTGTGAAGATCTGAGCTGCATGATTTAGTTAAGTTTGCCTGTGTAGTTACTGGCCAGAAATAAAGAGGTCCTACTCTGCCTCACGAGTGTCTGTGTGTGTTGTCCGGTGAGCAGCTGGTGAGGTGGAGTTTGGAGTTTGGTGAATTCCTGGGTTTGGTAGCCAGCCATCACACACACACACACACACACACACACACACACACACACACACACACACACACACGCATACACACTCACGCACACACAGTCAATATATACTAGTCCATGCCTAAGCACGGATGCTGAGAAGTGCCTTTAAGGGAATAACAGTGGGAGGGGATTTGACTGGTCCCACCCCCGGCATCTGGCAAGATCTGGGGCAAGTTAAAAAAACCAGAGGAGTTGAGAGACTAGCAACACCTCTGTTCACAAAGGAGATTCCCTGGCGGCTTTTCTTCAGGCTTGGAGACGAACTCCCAAGGGAATAACATCCATCACTGTTTTTTTTTTTGTTGTTGTTGTTGTTGTTTTTTGTTTGTTTGTTTTAAGTAATAGATTTTGTAAAAGAAATAAGGTTGCTGAATAAAGTAAACGAGTTCATAAAAACCCAAAAGAAATGGACTCTTTATTGAAATTTGTCAACCAATAGATATTGATCCCCAGTGACTAAACCTAACGGTAAAAATTAAAATGTTTTTCTTAAATGACACTTAAGGAGAAAAACCCAGACATAATCATAATTTTATTTTTTTAATTCACTCTTAGTTAATGTAGAAGAGATGAGATTCATTATAGCATCATCGTAGAATAAGAACTGTATAATCATATTTAAATATACTGTCGGGCTGATCTC
>NC_137958.1:32785368-32970368 GCF_963924665.1 Micromys minutus
ATCTTGTCCAATAACAGGTAGGCATTTGGGCTGTATACTTGAGTAGTGAGCTTTTAAAGTTTGCTAATTACATCTTGATTTAAAAATAGAAATAAAAATAACCCTGAAGAAGTATAGACGCCTCATAACCCAGGTAAGTGGGTTATCTGCCTCCCTGAGTCTTTATGACTATCAGATAGCATCTGCTTGGCAAGAGATAGGAAAGCTGATTATATCCATAGCGCTGGTTTATCAAATGCTTCATAAAGGGCCAATTCCAGCAACAGCGTAGAAATTTGTCTCTGTGCTATGATGTGTCAGTCGATAGCTGTGTGTGTGTCTGACATTGTACTGCTGTTTCTTACTAAGATTTTAAGCATCCGGAAAAGGAAAAGACTTTAAGCATCTAAGAAAGTTAAATTACTTGACCAGGCCCACATCTGGGAAGCTGTGGATAGGAAACAAAATACCCCCCCCTTCTCCAAATCATAGCTCTCATGACTTTGACATTGCTACCATTAGATTTGGAAACAAGGGAATCATGGTGACCATGGTCTGAGCACTTCCCATGTGTGTCCCTATATCTGTTAAATACAAATTTTCTCATGCTATTCTTACCAAATCTCCACTGGGTGCTCACTGCACCCAATTTACATGAGGAAAAACTAAGGTAGACAAAGTTTCAGTCATTTTTCCAAAGCCACACAATGAGTAATTGATGAAACCATGAATTTGAACAGAGATGCTGAGCACTAAACCAGTTGGAGATCCAAACGAGATGCCTACAGAGACTGTAATAAAATAATGTGAAGTTCCCCAGAACCTGAGACATTTGTTTGTATACAAAATAACATGGGCCTACCTCTTCTTTATAGCAAAGTAGGAAGACCTCTCCCTGCACTCCTTCTGTTGGGGTTGGTTGGTTGGTTGATTGGTTGGTTGGTTGGTTGGTTGATTGATTGGTTGGTTGGTTGGTGTTTGATTGGTTGGCTGGTTAGTTATATGTTGGGATAAGAAATCTTACCATATAGCTCACTCTTGCTTGAACCTTCCTCTTTAGCCCAAGCTAGTCCCAAACTCATGTTCCTGTGCCTCTGCTTCCAGGTTACCTAGATCATGGCAGTCTAGAGCTGCACCCAGCTCCTAATCTTTCTTAACATAATGCATAAAGCAATGATAAATAGAAAATAACATTTATCTCAATGTTGGGGATCCTAAAGGATACAGAAGCTGTGGAAAACTGGAGAGAATCCAGTCTATCAAAGAGGGCTTTGAAAGGCAGTTGCTGAAAAACCAACAAAACAGGATTGTTACCGTGTTTTAATTCCTGTTTTAAAAGATAACAAGGATTGTACAACTCAATGTTGGCCTGCGGCAGTCACGACCCATCCTGTGTAACCAAGGTACAGGACCTGCAGAGAAACAGGAGTCTAGAATGGAGGGGGTGTGTGCAGCAGGAGCTGAGGATTTTTTCTTCCATGTGTCAGGGAAAGCCAACAGCCTGGTCACTTTGTTTTGTTGAAAAAGAAAAGGGGATCAGATCAGAAGACATTTCTGGTAGTGCTGTGAAAACTAACTAGAAACGCTAGCTGCAGGAGTGATAACAGAAACAGGAGACCACTGCTGCAGTGGACCTCAAGCTGAGGCTGCAGGAGTGACCTTAAGAGAATGAAATAGTGGCAGAGATTTCCTCAAGCAAACTAAGGTTCTATACTTGCGCCTACTCTCTCATGTACATGATATAACGTGAATGTGTGTGTGTGTGTGTGTGTGTGTGTGTGTGTATTTCTAGAATATAACTTTATTATTTTTTTTTAAAAAATCTTAAGGAAAAAAGTTAACAAAAATGAGGGGGAAAAAAAGCTAGGGAAGGGGGCGGAGCTTACAGGACAAATGTGTGTGGAGTTTGCCTTGGCATTTAGAAAGGAAAGAAAAAGTTCTTGGCTAGAAAGAAAACAGTTTTAAAACTGTCTCCTAGAAAAATAAATGTGAATGAGAATCATTAACACACACACATACACACACATATGTAGGTGAGGTATTAAGAAATTAGGAAGAAATGTGAGAAACCAGCAAGGGGAAAAGAAAAAAACAAAACAGGCAATGAACAACAGTAAAGTCTCCCAAAATCAGAGTCAATGCAGAGAGGAACCAGCACAGGCATTTTTAAAACATGTTGTCATGAGGATACCACAGACGGAGATCGCTTTAGCAGAGGCGGAACTCAAGAACACAGACCACAGTGGAGATATTTAGAATGAACAGAACGAAAGGAGCCAAACTCTAGGAAAGGGTTTTGGTTACTGGAGACCAATGGGGAAAGATGAGTCTTGGAGATGTCAGAGAGGAAAATATGACAGAATTCTGGAATGGCCTCAAAGCAAAAAATAAAGCTTATTCTGTAGAAAAGAAATACAAGTTCTCTCTCCACAACTGCTTGAGGAGCAGTCCTGAGGAGAGCCAAAGATAACACCAACCCTGCGTTCCAAGAGCATGAGGAGGAGGCTACAGTTACCAGAAAGCCCCAAAGGGAAGGAAGAGAACTTTGCAGTCTTCACCAGGCTTCCTTTCCTTTGGCGACAACATCACCCAAACCGGAATAAAGTTTCAACAGAACCAACTTTTGTGGGGATAATCTTCCGACTGTCCACAGAATTCTGGGAGGGTTGTAGTAGACAAGAAGAGAGAAGGAAAAGGGAGGCATCGTCACTGTCCACGTGGCCCAGAGATTAAACGGAAACACCACCAAAAGTAACAGAGCATCCTAACTAAAAGCATGAAGCCAGACACTGCAAGGGAGAAAAATTCTAAAAGGTGGGAATAGAGCATGATATTGAGTGCAGCAGGAACTATTACTGACCAGTCTGCTCTGTGCCCCCTGGCATTTCTCCCACCGTTTCCTATTTACATTCTACAATAAAGTCACTTCATTTTTCCAGAAACAGAAATTGTGGTGCCTATGTAAAAACTTACCATCTTACCATGTTGTCTGTCCACTTCTGAGCTCCAGTGATCCTCTGACCCCAGCCTTCAAAGTCTTGTCCATTCCAGGCCTGGATTCTGGACATTCTCTACTAAACAGACCATTGGTCTCTGGTTCTGTCTGGATGATTATAGAAAGCTTGCTAATCCAGACTCTCCCATTTTCAATCAATATATCATCTGAATGAGCTTTCTTTTCTTCTTTCTTCTTTCTATTTCTGAGACAGGGCTTCTCTGTGTGGCCCTGGATGTCCTTGAACTAGCTCTGTACACCAGGCTGGCTTTGAACTCACAGAGATCCAACTGTCTCTGCCTCTGGAGTTCTGGGATTAAAGATGTGGGCCACCAGCTCTGAAGGATCTTTCTAACATTAACATTTCATTACAGTACTAACTTTACTCAAGACCTCTCAGTAAATGTCCTTTAATCTTAAGTAGAGGTCAAACTGATTAGCACAGCCTTCAGTGTTCTTCAGGACCTGGCCTTGCCTACTCTCCAGGGTTCATCTCAGTTTCTCTGCCTGCAGGAGACAATTCAGTGACTCTGGGTAGATTTAAGTCTCTGGAACAAACCTGTTTATTCTCCCCTCCAGTCCTCTGCATTTTGCATATTTATTTAATGTATATGAGTAGTGCATTACAGATGGTTGTGAGCCACCATGTGGTTGCTGGGAGTGGAACTCAGGACCTCTGGAAGAGCAGTTGGTGCTCTTAACCACTGAGCCATCTCTCCAGCACCCTCTCTACCTGTTCTAAGGTCTCCAAACCTCTTCCACCATATGGCTCATGAGAAAATATCCTCATTCTACCTCTGCTATCTTTGTTTCCTCTGTACCTACCATGCACCTCAATAGGTGGTAGATACTGACATGTTTGTTTTGAACTGGATGAATACATTTGATAGAGTGAGGATAACATTGGTTACTGAGTTAAATTCTCAGAATCCTGCTCCTACACTTTAAAAGACATGGTCTTCCTATGTAATTCCATGTTAACCATTACGATTCTCCTGCCTCCGCTTTCCAAGTGCTATGGTATGGTGTGCCACCACATCCATGTTCCAAAGCCTCTAGTTTTAAAAGTAGTAAGTATATTTTATGTGTGTGTTTGTATTTATTTCATATTATGTCTTTACTGTGTATTCAGAGGCTAGCATGGTCTACAGAGCTACAGAGCTAAGGTGGTGCACACCTTTAACCTTAGCACTTTGGAGGCAAAGGCAGTCAGATCTCTGTGAATTCAAGGCGGGATTGGTCTACAGAGTTAGTTCTAAGAAAGCCAATCCTATGCAGAGAAACCTTGTATTGAAAACAAAACAAGAACAAAGCATGTACACCACCCAAGTGCCTCATGCCCTTGGATGCCAGACAAGGATGTCAGATGCCCTGGAATTGGACTAACAGACAGTTAAGACCTGCCATGGAGGTACTGGGATTGAAGACCAACTCTTCTGGAAGACCAACCAATGCTCTTAATTACTGAGCTATATTTCCTGCCTCTGAAGTCCTATTCTTGATTTACTTCCCATTACCAAGGAGTTTTTCTTAGATGTTTCAAACAACTCACTAATATTTTGTAGAACATGTTCTCTGTGTGCCTCCTGTAGTCTGAATTACATCTAATTTCAGAAGCAAAACTAGGTTTTTGCCCTAGTGTTGAGAACAAATCTTCATTTTTTGCCACCTTGCTATAATCAAGGATCCTTGACAGCCTGTGAAACATTTGGAAATTATCATCTGACCCTACAAGACCTCAAAGGTCTTAGTAATTGAGACTGAATTTTGTTTATTATCATCCTAGTGTGGGGTGTAATAGCGGGAATAGAAGAATCTGCTTACACTACATGAATTAGGAAACACATGAACAATCAAAGCAAAACCAAGTCTTGGATTAAGCTTTAGACTCTGGCTGGGCAACACAATATCACATCACTCTGGAGGCAGAGGCAGAGGGAATCCCTCAGCTCAAGTACAAAGAAAGTTCTGAGATAGGCAGGGTTGTTACACACAGAAACCCTACCTCAAAAACAAAAATAAAAACAACAAACAAACAAAGCTTTACAAACTGGGTCAGAGTTTCAGAAGAGATCTCCATTGCTGCACAATCTAGTGACACAGCACCTAAGGTATCAGCCCTGAAGAAACACACACACACACACACACACACACACACACACACACACACACACACACACACACCAGAGGATAGGGTCTATAAGATATACAGTCAGTGTAAAGAGAGGCAAGACCTAATTTAGATGGCACCAGACCTATTTTCTCCCCCATGGGCTAATGTTCAGTAAAACATTGTGAGGAGGCTATATTATAAACAGACTGGGATTCTTCTGGCCCGTACAGTCCCTACTTGCCCATTGAAGCAAACCATAGACTTCTATTTTATCAGAAGATAAATAGATAGACGGACTAATAAAGTATCCACCACATACTTTTAGAATCTTCTAGAAAAACTCTTTGGTGATGTATTATATATCAATTATAGGAATGAATAAAGGTCCAACTGAAACAAAGATATTAGACTAGTTCCTACTCCTTTCTAAGTTAGAAGCAAACATCCAGAAATCAGCAGAAATATCTAAACAGCATCATTTCACACACATATACTTTGAAGTTTCCTTGCTTGCTGCCAACTTGTTAGTTATTTAAATAAACATTATTTCTGCTACATGCTTTAGCACCAAATAGTACCTTGCAGTCAGTTTTAAAACCTTTATCAAAGTTGGAGTACAGTATTATTTTGACACTAGACAGTCCTTTGCTTTTGTGTGGAATCACTATGTTGCCTGAACTGTGTATGATTTTCGCTTTTGTGCAGACAATCAGCAGGTCATTAGTGTACCATACAAATCGCCCTGGACTCAGGATGGAACCCTGGGGGACTGAAGCCATAATAGACTGGAACGTAGATACAGTGTAGCTGACAGTTACCTCTGATGGCAGTTCAAAGATAAGATTGCAGCCACATGACAGCCTAAAACAACAGATCCCCTGAGCTGTTCACATGGCAAACTCTGATTCCTGGTGTCAATAATCACTGTGAATTTTTAAGTCTTCTGAAGCACTATATTTCATCCTACTGCCAGAGCATGAAACTACACAACGACACAGTTATCTATTTATTAAATGAAATGTTTTATCATTATTTTGCTACTGTTGGCTTTACATATTGGTTAACATGAGTTTACTCAGACACAGGAGGTAAAAGGCTTTTGCTGAGTATTTAGAAGGCTCAGGATAAAATTGACTATGTGTTATGCTGCAAGTCTATATATGAACTGGAATTTTCCACTTTTACATACACACGAGTGCGCGCGCGCGCACACACACACACACACACAACCACCCACCCACCCACCCACACACACACACACACACACACACACACACACACACACACACCCCACAGGTCTATTTCACTCTATCCACATCTGGTAATAATATGGGCATAATGAAAAGATTTCAAATTCCCTCCAGAAAGCCCTTAGGCTACAAGCATCCTACATCTAATAAACCCATCTTAGATAGATCTCCCATATGGCAAAGTCCTGTTTTGTTTTATTCCAACAAATTGGCCCATGGATTCCTCTCATGGCTGCTGCTACTATTGTTTAGGATACATCGTATCCTGGCAACACTCCAGAGGTCAATGTGTAACAGATTTAGGATATCCCATCACAATGCTGTGTACTTATACAGTGATGTCACCACCTGTGAGGATGCCCAGATACCCAGTAAATGTAAGGGTAGGGTACATAAGAGCCGTTCAACTAAAGGAGCTAGGAGACAAAGAAACCCAATCACCATTATCAGGACACTTAGTGCTAAAGGAAAAATCGAAGTTCATTTCTAAGCCAGATTATCCTTTTATTTCTGAGAATTTCCCCTCCGTTATCCTCCACCTCAGTTTGGTTTGACATGAGAAACATTGGTATCCCTGCACTAGAACTGGGGTGGGATGGTGGGGAGACCGTCCTGCTGGGGTAGCAAACTGGGAGTCTTTCTAAGGCAAATGCAGCTTTTCCCTGTTGCTACAACATTTAGAAAATTCACCATATGTACCATATGAACACTGCCAATCTGTAAAAGAAAAACTATGCTTTTCTTACTTATGACTTCAGTTCATTGGCTTTGTATATGTGGGAAGTTTCCTCTTTAATTTATAGCCTTCATACATAACAACAATTACTGTTTCGTTTTTCCGCATGTCATGCCTAGAATCAGTATATCTTGTCAATATACTAAAATATAAGCAAATAAGTTAAACTGAATGCTTCAAATATAAGGCCTGCTTAATAGCAAACCTATAGATTGAATTTATCTGTTGAAAACAACTTTACAGCCATCACCAAGAAATGCGTCTGGAATTAAAAATCAGCAATATGAGCAAAATGTTAGCCATTGTTCCCAATATCTAGATGGTCTGTGAATTCGTGTGATCAGTCTGCATGAGTCCCACAGACAGAGTCCCACAGCACTTTGACTTGTGCGTCATTGTCAGTAGGCTCAATGTCAGAGGTCCTTATACTTTTTCCCATGTCCTCCCCATTCCCCTTCCGATCTCCAACAAGTTGTTTATAAACTCTAAAAGAAAACATGCTACCTGTTCTATATTGATCGGAGCTTCCTGTTTGCAATGTAGGAGCTAACTCTGCCTCCATCCCCTCCTTTCCTATGGTCTTTCCTTGGCAGCAATGCTCTTCCCTTCCCTATTCCTTCCGGACCCTCCCCTGCCTCCACGTTTTGAGTATTAATTATGAAGCTCTCATTTTCTATGCTTTAAAGAAAAAGAGGATGGATTTTAAAATAGAGGGTAGGGTCAGGAGAGCAAGAGATCGTGAGAAGATAACATGGAAGCTCCTCAGCCTATGACTCTCAGCTTCTCTTTGTGTGAAAGTCAGAAATGGCTGCACGTTCTAGAAAGGCTGAAATTAAAAAAAAGACAGTTGAAGAGAGGTCCTTCTAGAGAGAGGATGCTCTTAGTTCATCCCATCCCTCCCCACACCTTATTTCTAGTAACCCTAGCTCTCCTGCACGGATTAAATCCATTGGAAAGTTTTAAAAGTACATATAAGATGATATGGTAAAACCCCACTTACAACACCACCACCACTGCATGCATACACCCAGACACACGCAGTTCTCCAAGGCCTCTTCATTCATTGCGTTTCCCATTGTACCCCACCTACTCTTCCAGGCAGACACATACCACCAGGTCCACCTCACACCTGAACTTCTGGTTGAGCCAGAAGAGCACTGGAAGTTTGGAGGCAGGGCCAGGAACCCAGCCGAGCCTCAGTAGGCACACCCACCATCTGTGCAGTGCTGGAAACCCATGGCCTCTACAGCCAGCCCTGGAAACTTGGGTAGGAAGGCCAGCCTGGAAGGCCAGAAGCAACTTGGGTTGGCGCTAGGCAGGATCTCAGTCATCTTCCAGTGGCTCTAGTCCAGGCTGCATTGTTAGAATGTCCCAATTCCAACTTCCAGTTAAACCAGAACCTGGACATTTAGAGGAGGAGCCAGGAATGTGACCAGCCAGCTGTAGGGACATTTCTGTCACAGTTCTCACTGTTTCCAAGCATGATACAAGCCATCTAATAGTGTTTGTGGACAAAACATTCAGAAATTCTGTTTAAAAAGAACATCTTCTGTCCTAGGCTTCTATAGAAATGATCAATAATATGTCATTTTTGAACACTTCCTACACATGGGCTATAAGTCACTTAATCCTAACAGCCACCCAGTGCAATAGGGACTGTGATTATCTCTTCATACTTGAGAACTGAAACTTGGAAGAGTAAAATAACTTAATTCCAGCTACTAAAAAGACAGGTGCAGAATTCCAAAGCAGATAAGGCTGACCCTTCCCATGTTTACCCAAACTGTTTAGAAAGCCAAGGTTCTATACCTTTGAAAACATTCTTATTAAATAGGATTGTAAAAATCTTTGGTTAAGGGGTAGAAGAACTGAGTAGCAGGAGGCTCATAGTTCTTAATTCTGTCTGTCATGGTGCCTGAGGCCAAAGGCAGATCTAAAACAATCAGATAAGCAGGTGGCAGAGATAATCCACTTTCAAAACAGAATTGGAGGGGACTAGCTTGTAAATGTCCACTCTTGGCTCGGTCTCCCACAGAGCTGTTTTGCTCAGGGCTCAAACATCTCCTTCTTTTGGAGGGGTAACCAAAAGATGGAGTGAGAGGAATGACATAAGCTGAGTCAGCAAGTAGAGACTCTTCCTGTGCAATCCTAGTGACCTGGGTTTGATCCCCAAAACCCACCTAAGGGTGAAAAGAGAAAATGGATTCCAGAAATTTGTCTTTGACCTCTGCATATACCCCATGGGATACGCCACACACACACATCACACAAGCAAAATAAATAAATGAATATATGATTTTTTTAAATAATAAAGATACTGAAAATATAACCACCATGACTCCAGTCATAGCTCCAAACAGATAAATGCTAATAGACCATGTGTTAATATCACCCACCTAGCTCTGAATTTTCCATGAATCATTTTTCTGAGAGGTGCACACTTGAGCCAAGGAGAAACATAATAAAGTCCCAGGAGAGTTCTGAGAACTTTGAAAAGGAAACAATTAATTTTTTCAATGAGGACAGAGACTCAACAGTACCTCAAAGTCCACATGGCTCCTAGATCTTAAAATAAGAACACGCGTAATTTTATAGTAATAGCTATAATAAATGTAATTGATCATTTAGCACATATATGATATATATAGAATTAATATTCATCTCTTCCCCATCCCCTCACAGCTGAATGTCATGGCTGTGCTTTCCTAACAAATTACAAGTTGACAACAATATTCGTTTGGATACCCTACTATGTATGTAATCACCACCTGTAAAATCAAGGATGAAAAATCTCAGGCTCTGGCTGCTCTGATCTACAACCAAAACAGCCAGATGAGGGGCTTGCCTTTGATGGCAGCCTTTGGGGGCCAGAGGCAGGCAGGTCTGTGAGTTCAAGGTCAGACTGATTTCTGACCAAGTCAGATTTCTGGACCGACAGGGCTTCACAGAAAAACCCTATCAACAAACAAACAAAACAAAACAAGCAAACAAAAATGCAGTCAGGGGCCTGAGATTATATCACCTACAGAGTGGGACAGCTTCTTTTTTGTTTTGTTTTGTTTTTTTATTTTTCAGTTTACATCCCACTCACTGTTCCTCCTCCTGGTCACCCCTCCCACAATCCTCCCCCCATATCCCCTTCCCTCCCTCTGGATACCCCCCACCATAGCACATCAAGTCTCTGCTGGGCTAGGCACATCCTTTCCCACTGAGGCCAAACAAGACAGCCTGGAACAGGCAATGGCTTTTGGGACAACCCCAGCTCCAGTTGTCCAGGACCCACATGAAGGTCAAGCTGCGCGTCTGCTACAAATGTGTGGGGAGGCCTAGGCCCAGCCCATGGATACTCTTTGGTTGGTGGTTTAGAGTCTGAGAGCCTTTTCCTATCCCCTTCGGGGCCACAATCCTCCCCTCTACTCTTCCATAAGAGTCCCCAAGCTCCCCCCATTGTTTGGCTGTGGGTGTCTGTATCTGTCTGAGTCAGCTGCTGGGTGGAGCCCCTCAGAGGACAACATGCTCCTGTCTGTAAGCCTAACAGTATCATTAATGTTGTCAGGAACTAGTTCTTGCCTGTGGGTGGGATCAGCCACAAGCTGGGGTGGTTATTGGTTGGCTATTCCTCCAGTCTCTGCTCCATCCCTGTGCCTGCATTTCTTGTAGATAGGATAAATTTTGGGTCAGAAGTTTTGTGTGTGGATCGGTGTCCCTATCACTCCACTGGGGTTGCCATGTGGCTACAGGAGATGGCCTCTTCAGGTTCCATATCACCAATACAGGGAGTCACAGCTAAGGTCATCCTTGTTGATTCTTGGGCACGTCCCTTATACCATGTCTCTGTCAGGTCCTGGAGATGCCCCCACCTCCCCACTCCTGTCAGTTTCAGTTTTCTATTCATTCCCATGGCCATCTCTTCTGTCCCTCCCACACCTGATTCTGAACACCCCCCCCCCGGCATTTCCTTCTCCATCCCCTCTCCCACCCAGTTCCTTCCCACCATCTGCCTCTTACGACTATTTTATTCCCCCTTCTAAGTGAGATTCAAGCATGTGCCTTTCTTATTGGTTACCTTCTTTGGGTCTGCGGATTATAGCATGGGTATCCTGTATATTATGGCTAATAACTTACTTAGAAGTGAGTTCATACCATGCATGTCCTTTTGGGACTAGGTTACCTCACTCAGGATAATATTCTCAAGATCCATCTGCCTGCAAAATTCATAATGTCTTTGTTTTTAATAGCTGAATACTATTCCATTGTGTATACTCCATATACCATTTTCCATTTATCTATTCTTCAGTTGAGGACCATCTAGGTTGTTTCAAGTTTCTGGCTATTACAAATAAAGCTGCTGTGAACATCACTGAGCAAGTGTCTTTGTGGGATGTTGTAGCATCTTCTGGGTATTTGCCCAGGAGTCGTATGGCTGGGTTTTGAGATAGAACTACTCTCAGATGTCTGAGAAACTGCCAAATTGATTCCCAAAGTGGTTATACAAGTTTTCACTCCCACCAGCAATGAAGGAGTGAGTCTGCTCTTCTGGAGATCAAATGTTACAAAGATACATGTCTAGTTGTTGTATTGATTTGTTACCAATACTTACTGAATGTATGCTATCAGAGCATTGAGCAATGGGCGTTCTAGAGTCACAGAAAAAAAAAATCTGCACTTTTGTCTAAACGGTTAGTGAGAGGCCATGCTCTGGTCAGAAGAAACTTACAACCTAGTATCCTATGTATTCCTTAAGATCCATCTGACTCATCTCAAAGTACATAGCCCAAGGGAAAAGATACATGGAAAGATAAGTGCTGAGAAGGGTGCAAAAGGTCCAAGACAAAGCAACTATGAGGAAGATGTCAGAGATGTAGACTGACTAAACAAGACAACTAAAGAAGCTTGGCTCTGTGTTCCAAGCTGGGTGGTAGGATAGTTCTGTGGAACGAAAATAAAGGAACTATTGCTAAGAATTCAATCTGTGTCACCTAGGGTCCAAGTCACTGCCAAGTTTATGAAATTGCTGTCAAGGTTGCTATATGTTTTCTAGGGCATCTACAACATCTCATGACAACTTACAGTGTGGGGAGGAAACCACACAAAATGTGGATTTATAGGGTTTGAACCTGAAGGAAAGCAAAATGTGGTGGTTTGAGCTATATTTTTCTTGGAGTTCTTTTTTTAGGTATTCAGGCATAAAAAATCCAAAGACAAGCTTGGGAGGTCCAACCTGAAACAATAAAACATTTCACACTATACTTTCAGTAACCACATGGACTAGGTGGCCAAGAGATGCTACATACACAAGCTTGTTTGAGTATCTTCAGCAGGGATCTGAGATAAGCCAGGTAGGCCAAATTTATTTGACAAAAACCAAGTTTGAGGTAAGAAGATTGTCTTTTTCTGAACTAATTGTTACATGGGTTAAAGACAGAAGGTTTTATGCATGTTGTCATATTAATAATAAAACTCCCTAATGAATGTTCCTTTGGCAGAAATACCTTGGTCAGCCTGCTGAGAGAAAGTCCATAGGTTGACTCAGAAGTGAGAGTGGGCAGAGTGATTGTTTCTATTACATGTCTGTTATTAAACCCACTTCAAATCATTCATGGAAAGGTGCAGAGTATAAATAAATTGGAAGTATCATAGAAGAGTCACAGAGACGGAAACCTGTGAGGCCCAACTCTTTAGATATGCAACCAAACTATACATCTACCTCCTTCAGGCTGAGGATAGCACAAGTTCTTCACTGACAATGGGAATTCTTCTTTCTCACAAAGAAATGAAACTTCATCTTCTTTTATGATTGTTTTGATTTCTTTTCTTATAAACATTCCCTACAACTCACATGACCAGAAGAGGAGGAAGCCATCCCTTTTAACCACTGAATGCAAATATTTATAACTTATTCTGAAAGTTCGTTGATGTGGACCCTATGTCTTTGACACATTTAATAATCCATGATGGGGAATTGGTTTAACTGTTCCTTTGGTGGAAGAAAGAGAGTTTACAATCTAATTAAATTAGCCTTGCAGGGGGTGATTAATCTTCTTAAGAAAACAAACTGCTTTCAAACACTCCAGTAACCACTGCTTCTGGAGATTAATGAACTAATTACCAAGAGTTCTGGCCTACATATGAAGCAGAGCAGTTAGAACTCTCAGAGGAAGAGCCTTTGTCCCTGGCTAGCAGAAATGTGTTCTGCACCATGAATAACCGCATCCTATAATTTTGTTTTTGTTTTGAATTGCTTTCATTTAATTTTGAGACAAGGTCTCACAGTGGAACCCTAGCTGGTCTGGAATTCTGTATGTAGCCCAGGATGACTTCAAACATTTAGCAGTCCTCCTGTCTCAACCACCACAGTGCTAGGGTTAGTCCTTAGCCACCATGGCCATCCACTGTTCTATAATTTGCACACACATGTTTATCCTGGTCTGTCCTCAATTCAGCCTTCCATAATAATGAATCTTTCCTGTATTTCTGTTTGAGTTATTCAAACTCGAGGAGCCAGTGAGGGAAGTTTAAATAATTGTTGTTGAAGATGTTTGTGGTGGCCCTCTCCACCAGAGCAAGCAGAAGCAAGATTTCAAATATTTAGTCAGTCTAGGCTACACAGTGAGTTTCTCTGCAGCCAGAGCTATGAGATCAGGAGAGGGAGAGGGGAGGGAGAAGGGACTTGTTCTATTAACTGCTTTTACAAATACATAGGACCTTCATTCAAGGATATGACTTACTCTGATCTGTTGATCTTTATAGTGCCCATTTGGCCAGGGCACTATAAAGCTAAAACATAACTATTAATATTCATATAGATCAGTGTAATAACCATGGGCTGGAAGGGTGGACAGGTAACCCAACTTGTCCACAAGGTCTTCAATTAAAATAGGAAATTCTCCAAAGAGAGTTTGTTTTGAAAACATCAATTTACCACAGAGCCATGATTAAAATTCTTTCACAAAGTTACTTATGGAAATAATATGTTGTTTTCCACTCTCCTTAATGAGTTGATGCAATTTTCTGTGTAAAGAAAATTCAATTTAAAAGAATCCATCCAGTTATACCTGATTTATAAATATATCCAAAGGCAGAAAGTAAAAGGCTGAATGTTTCACGGTGTTTATTACTCATCAGACTCAGTTGTGAGCTCAAAAAAAAAAAAAAAAAGATAAACGCTGTAATTTATATTCCAGGGAAGGAGACAGGGAAAGCAATAATTACAACAAAACCTGTAAAATGCTATAAACGAAGCAAGCAATGAGTTCTGGGTGGGGTTGAAAGCAAGAACTTAATTTGACGTGTCAAAGTTTTCAAGACCCACATCCCTTGAGCTGAATTGGAGAGGTTTTAAGTTAGGCAAGGGGGCAGTGAGCCAGAGAGACCTCCCAGAGCAGGAGGTATAAAAATCTAAAAGCATAAACTAAAAAGTCTTGATAAAGACCCCATTTGATGTTCATGTGGAACATTGCCTCGTACTCTCAGAACATTCCCTTTTCATGCCACACCTTGTTAAGAACATCCTAGGCATTTCTCTTGTCTAATTTTATAGTCACAGCATCAGTTGGTTCTATTCCAATCATCAGTGTTCCAATCGTTCTGAAAGGAAACTGTGGCCTAAAAAAGCAACATAACTTGTTCAATAGTACCTAGCGGTCAGGCTCCAGAGACCACACTGCTCAGAGCACCCTACTAGCTCCCAGGGAGTCTAGAATAAGGGGCTTGTTTTGTCTGGAGGCAACAGGAAGCCACTAAGAAATTTAGGTAATTCTCCCTAAAAGTTAGGTTTGGGGGGGTGGCTGAGAAGTGACTTTTATTCTTTGGCAATTTTTCTTTTCAATCCTTTGGATCAATGCTTGATTATCACTAAATTTGATTCCCATCGTTGTTAGAAAAGATGATTTAAGAGAGCACTTTCTGGGCTAGAGTGATGGCTCAGTGGTTAAGAACAGTTTCCAGATTCTACACCACGGCTCACAACCATCTATAACTCCAGTTCTAGAGGGGGAACAGCGGACATGATGAGATATTAGGGAGGCATGATGGCCATGTCACATGGTACACATGCACATGCGTTCAGACAAAAACTCCGCTTAATATATAAATGAATGTTGTGAGAAAGGGAGAGAGAGGGGGAGGGAGGGAGGGAGAGAGAATCTGTTAGTCACTCATCACTATTCTCAGAAGAGAGTGAAAAACAGTGATGTGGTTTCCAGAAGTGGAAACTTGTCTTATGTCACTCTAATATATCATACAGAACCAACATGGCTGTCACACCACACCTACATGGTGAGGTCCATTATTATATCTACTCTCATAAAGCAAGAATCAGATTCCTAAACCTAATGTCTTCGGTTCAGAATTTCCCAGCAATCTCTGCTTCATAATTGATGGTTTTAAAGGGCAAGATTTGCTTAGAACCACGTAAAAGGCAGAAGGGTGGAACTACCGTGATCTAAAATGATTGAATTTTCTAGAAAATTACTACTTTCTACAAGCTGTATAAACTTTAATTAAGAAGACAAGGAGGTCTATTCTTTCTTCCACATACATGAGACTCTTGAGATCCTGGTTGAGTGGGGCAGGGAGGGACTGAAAAGATTGTCATCTCTAACAAAACTCTAAATATAATTAAAGTCCAATGTCTATTGCCATGTTTAATGTCCAACAAGGATCCAACATTTGTTTCTTTTTCATGGAGAAAGTTTTAACTTCAAGTTTTGTGTAAAGTCAACTTATAAAGTGAACTCAGAGCTATGCTAAGTTGTAAGACAACAAGCCAATCAGGTCCTACAAATATGATATCCTGAGCTAAATATCACCCAAATGAGCATGTCTGTGATATTTAATGTAATGCTTTTGTTTCTGTATTTAAACACAATGTCCCCAACATCTTACAAAGGAATATCTTGATCGTGCCCACCACAAGTTCTCCAGAATCAAACTTAGAAGAATGTTCCAGAAAAAAGAGAAGACTTAGAAGACAGCAAACACTGACTCTGGAAGTATCTTCAACAATTCATAAGACACATTAGGACTGAAAAAAAAAAGCCTTCACCTAAATAACTGTGAGTACTGCTCTCTCTCTTTCTCTTAGAGTTCCCCTGCTCTAGGCTTTAGACTTCTTTTCAAGCTTCATTCCCAAACCAGTGGGCAAAGTAATTTCAAAAGAGCATGTTTGGTTCACAGCAATTTAATGTACTTTGTCCTGCTTGCAAGAGGGTTTAGGTAGCTTGGGTGTTAGTGATTTGGGCTGTAGTCAAGGTTGGCCCATTATGGTTGGATGAAAACCAACTTAATAATGAGGATCTGCAGTGGACTCTCTCTCTCTCTCTCTCTCTCTATCTATCTATCTATCTCTCCACCTTCCCCCCCCCCCCCCGTTTGTGTGAGTTAAATTGAAACATGCTATCATGCTTTAAAATTTACCCATACATATAAGCACAGTGAAATATGGCATTGTATAAAGCACTCTTGTAGTTGTTTGTTTAGGAACACATTTGGATGGAATCAGTTCTTTAACAATCATTTCTCTCCAAGCTACATAGGCATGCGCACACACCACACATAGAATCACACTTTTTGGGTTTACAGTTTATTTGTGTATTTATTTTGGCAGTTCTTTTATCACATCCGTCATCTCCTAGGTATTGCTTAGCCCAAGCACTCAGACCAGAAATTTGAAATTGTCAATTATTCTCCTAATCTTTATGTCTTAAATTATCTAAGAAGCTTAACTACCATCCTTCTATGCCCACAGTACTTAGAGGCTAAAAAACAAGGAAAGAATTTTTGTTTTCTTTTTCAGGCAGTACGTTCCTGTGGAGGTTGTGTGGGTGATGTGTGGTAGGCACATGAATTTATGTAAGTAACCAGGTAGACACGGTGAACACATTAACTCTGTTTTCTACATCGGAAAATGGTTTCCATCCTGCCTTAATTGCCCTGATGTTATATCACAACTTACTCATGGTCATATTCATACTTTGTCATTTGTCAACCTGGGGTGGATATTCTGAATCCAAGGAAGGTTGTAGAACTCAAAAAGGAAGGAAGGAAGGAAGGTAGGAAGGTAGGAAGGGAGGAAGGAAGGAAGGAAGGAAGGAAGGGTGGGTGGAGAAAGAGAGATAGGGCTCATTTTTTCCAACAGCCTGAGTGGTGACACAGCTTTTGAAATCAAAGCAGAATTAGTTCGACTCTTTACTGTTTGTGCTGCACACCTCAGAGTTCTGGAGACTTGGGCAGTAAGTTCCAGAACACAGGTGAGGTGAAGCTTGAGTGGGTGGGTTAACAGCATAAGGGATATCTGATTGCAGAAAGTTACTTGGAATTTGGGAGGGAAATGGGGAATTAAAGTGCCTCTAAGCACAGTTGCTCCCCCCCCCCACTCCTTTTCTGAGGCAAGACTTTTTCCTAGTTGAGGAGGCTGGCCCTGAATGTCATCATCTTCATAGTCTCTATAATGACCTTCTAGCTCATTTGGAATGTTTTTGCCTCTCCTCATACACATGAAAAGGAGAGAGACCCCTGCTGCATGTTTTCACCTGGAAAGCACTTTCAAGTAGCTACAACCAGGCATTTACACATGGGATTTTAAAGGGGAGGGGGAAAAATCTCTTAAAATATCAAAATGTTGAGCTTTTGTGTTTCCACTGCATTGGACATTCCTGGATACTAGGACCCCTAAAGCGTGAGTGCTTCTACAGTCTTTCAGAATTGCCTGTCCCTTTGTTGAAGAAAAAGGCAAGTCCATATTTCTGGGATCCCAGAAGGTGAAGAATTTTTTTCATTTGTAATGCTTAGCTTACCGCCCTGCAGGGCTAGGGCGGAGGGCGTACTTTCCTCCTCCAAACTTGACTGATTTTAGTTGCATTTCGTGGAAGAGCAGGGCACAGTGTAGCTCAAACAAGCATCTATAAGTAGACTCCAAAACTCCCCGCACAACAGGATCTTGGGGAATGGGGGATGGGGTTCCGTAAACCTAAGGAAGTGAGCCCAAGGTCTCTGCTACAGTTTCAGTGCTCAACTTTCCCACAGCTCCACTGGCTGAGCAGCACCAAGACACCCACTTAACAAGAGAGGTCAACGTTTACATTCCACTCCATCAGAACCAAGTTAGAGATGCAAGGCCTGATCTTGTACAAACTCTTTCTGCCTCTGCCCAGCCTGAGAACGCACAACAAAGATGTCCAGCGTAGCTAGATTCTAGTATAGGTCTGGAAAGAAAGATACCCCAGGATTGACCAGAAAAGGGTCATGGCACAACCCTACAAAGGGATCAGCCCTGAAGGACAGGACAGCCTGGACATTCTAGAAGATTTTTACCTCCTATTGACAGTCTATACTGAGCATCCAGCAAGGGCTTAGAGTCAGTGTGTTTCCAGACCAGGAGGTGCAGAAGTTGGGGAAAGGGCCCCAGGTTTTGTACCACCTCCCCAAGGCCTTGAGTTCTGAAGCTCCAGTTTCTCTCTGCTAGCTTCAAGTTAGCTGTGAAGAAGAAATTCCCTCTCTAAAAACCTCTTGAGTTGTCTTGGTGGAAAAACTTCTGCCAAGTGGGACTCTTCATTCTGAACACAATCCTCAAGGCCATGAGTTTGGGAAGGGACTCTCCACACGCCCAAACACTGTCTGTAATAAACGCAAGTGCAGTCCACTTTATAGGGCCAGTTCCTGGTTTTCTTTTCTTTTTTTTCCCCTTGATCTAGCTGCTTTTCTCATTATTATGCTAATATTTTAAAAGGGAATTTCTTATAGCTAACTTGAATAATTCTGTGGCCTGTAATGAGATGTCACAGCTGCCTGGAACACCCTACCGGAAAAGTTCAACACATCTTGATCACCTTTTTCCGTTTTGTGCAGCTCTTGTTTGCCCAACCTTGCCCTGTCTCTAGAACAGCTATGTACCCCAAAACACAGCAGTCTGAGGAGACAGAACTTGCTAGCACTTTTAATTGGGCTTGTTTCTTAATACCAGCTGACTCTCAAATGAGATTTGCTGTTGCATTTTAAAGGCCTTTATATTGGTAGATTTTTCTAACACACTATATTACTAAAAAAAAAAAAAAAAAAAAAAACATCAGTTAGAGTTCAATGAAAGATATTTAATCATTAAAACATACGGAGCATCCCTGTGGGGGATGGGGAGGGAGACAAAAAGGAAAACGGGGAGCCGGAAGGAAAGAGAGGTTAGTTGAGGGTTGTAGCTCTTAAATTTTCATTTTTTTTAAATGTCACATTTTGGTGATGATTCCTTGAGTTTCAGAATGTGATCTCGTGAAACTGGCAACGTGTCCAAAATCTAAGGAAGCACAGTGCAGACGTCAGCCTCTGCATTCTATCTTTTAGAGGCACGCCGCATCTGCTTTCAGCTAATTCTTTCAGCTCGTAGTTCTCAGTGTAGAAAAAGACTCTAAAGAAAGATGTGTTTGAAAAATTAACTTAAAAAAAAAAGCCAGACTGACCTTTATTTATTTAACTTTGTTTAGAGAGAAAAAAGAAAGTTTAAGGTAAAGCTAAGAGATACCAAGTTCAAAAAAAAAAAAAAGGCCCAGCAGCACAAGCAGCACAGCATCCTGAAATACATAAAGAGGGCTCTAAATCTTTCCCCATCTAATAGCATTCATAGATGTGTAACTAGAGCAAGGTCCATATGCCTAGCAAGTAGTGTTGCTTGGAAATTATATCCCATTGAAATGCTACTAGATTTACCTAGCATTGTACTTGGAGTTGTGTAAAGATGGGTTTGTATGTTATCTATGTATATATACTTCTTATACGTCATATATATCTAGACATACACTTCTTTTTAAGTGTTTATGTAGTTAGTCACTTAAAGAGTATCAAAATAAATTCCGCTTTGGCTTCCACGATCTCCTAGGTATTCCTAAACACTGATGAGCAAAACTCTTTCTATGGGAAATGAAGAACCTCCCGTTAAAGGGGAGAATGGGAAGGGGAACTCGATTTATTCTCATTTGTTTATCGCTAGACTCCCTCCCCCCCCCCAACTCTGCAAATTCATTTGAATAGCTTTCAAGCCGGAAAATGGAACCGCGGCTCCTGCCCTCTATTTCTGCGGCGGCGGCGGCTTCCTGGCAACAGCGCAATTTTCTATCATCAAGGATAAATGGCATCGAACAGAACATTCTGATAAAAAAAAAAAAAAGAAAGAAAGAAAAGAAAAGAAAAAAGAAGAAAGAAAGAAAGAAAGAAAAGCTTCAGCCAAGGAGTCCATGATTGCTGGCCTTCCTGTCTGTCATCCCTTTACAAAATCCTGTCGCAAACCTGAGCAGCATGCTGTCAGAGCTAATAACGTCTGCTGAAGGGGGTGAAGGGGCGCATAGTCGTCCCTGTACAATGTTCCCATTTATTAAATCGACGGCTTATTTTAAAATTGCAAATACCTTTGTTTGGCTCGGGGAAAATTAAAACCAAGATGTAGGAAGTTACACGACGCGACAATTATTCCTAGCGTTCCTACCAGAGAATCAAATCCCTATCTCACCCTTCTGGTGAAGGTTGGGTGAGGGGGAAGAGGGATCAGGGGGAGGAGGTTTCTGGTAGAAAAACAGGAACCCGTTGGCTCTGCAGGTAAACCAGGAGACTGCTGGAGGAGCGTGCTACAGATGATACCCAGAAGAAAGGGCTACTGGGAGTTCCAGAGCCTGCCGCGCTTTCAGGCCCGGATGCCTGGTGGGCCAGCTCTATCACAAGCCCCAAGAGTTCCTGCGGAAAGCTACAGATGCACAGTGGTTATTTCTCACCTAGGGATGTGACTTACTGTAAAAAGCCATTCCCCCACTCCAGTCGAAGGATCTCTGAAGTCTCTGTGCCTATGAGGGATGAAGATACCCCGGGTAACCTTGTCTCTTAAGTCCTTTATTAAGAGGTCAGGGACATAGCGGGACTAAGAGCATAATCCACACACCCATTGGGGACAACTGACTACAGATACACTTTTTGGCGGTTCCAAGCTCTTGTCTTCAGGTGTAGGGAGTGCTTGTTCAGTTCTGAGTCAACTGTGCTCTGTGCTTTGACCTTAAATCAACGTGCCTGGGAGGTTTAGCTACACTTTTGCTGGCTTGTGGAGCCGTCCTTTTAATACCCTTCTCTAAGATTCTTCATTCGGAGATGATGATGTGCCTCTAGGGGAGGGATGAAGAAGGGGCCTACAACTAGCAGGAAACTAGGATTTTGTGTCCTTTAAAGCCAATCAAAGGGAAAGGATACGCTGGATTCTAAAATTTGGGCAGCCTGTGAAGAAGCTGGCCCAACCTCTGGCCCAAAAAGGCAAAGCGCGAAGCCATAGGTGAGTACCCTAGAGACTGGGGACCATAGAAGCAGGTGATGATTAGGGAAACCTTTAATAAAGAAACCTAATTATTGCACACCTGGAAGTCTTGATCGCAACAACTATACGGAAGTGGTACCCGAGGGATACAACGCGCATGCCTTAGATTTGCATGTAAGAGTATACACGTGAGCCAACTCCTGCGCATCCCGGCGCTGTCACCAATAGAATCGGGCTTTTCCTGAGCCTCAGGGGTCACAATGACATCTCATTTCCCCTACAATAGGCCTTTAAAGCCCACTTTAGAAATAAAAAGGGTGTTTTAGTATTGATCTTCACCTAGATAGTGAAGATCTCTGTGGGAGACACACTTTAGAACTATAAATATATTTTCTACAAGCAAGGGTTAAAGTACTCGGAATTTGAGAAAAAGTTAAAGGCAGGAGGCGTTTTTTTTTTTTTTAGAGCCCAAGGAAAGCCTGGGAATTCTGTTGTCTTCTTGGAGCTTGGGCCTCATCTGTCATCTGAAAAATCATATCTCTTTAATTGACCAAATGAGCCTCACAAAAAGAAAATTAAAAAAAAAAAAAAAAAAAAAAAAACAGAAACATTACCTGTACGTGCCTCTCTTAGAAAAGTATTCTCAAAGCCCACTTTCCCCCCCAATCCTATCCTCAGTCACACGTGGTTACCAGGGTGATAGGAAGCTAGAACACCTGTGTTCCATCTCTCTCACCTTTGCTCAGAAACCAAAGAGGTCTGTGGTCTGAGACCCATATGTTAGCTTTCACATCTGTGAAATGGGGCTAATTATAGAAAGGCAGAAGACTAGAAAGGTAGATTCATAACAGGATTTCCACCCTGTCTGGGCCTGTCCTGACTGCTGCTAAGCTTGGAATGACAAGGTTGATTCCTAGGGCTACAAAGGGGGTGGGCCAGCTGGGAAACATTAATGTCCACCCCTTCTGCACACCAAAGCTGATGCCTGCCCTGGCTGTAGACCTTGCCAGTCATTATGAGGCCCCTTCCTCATCCTCTGCCCACCATATTATCCTTCCAGAATGTGCTGCCTGAAATGCGCCTCTCACACTGAAGGGGTTTTATACCCCATGACAAGAAAACTGCTTGTTCTTGTGACTGCAGTAAAACAGGAGGCAATTGGTACTTGCAGCTTCCTCTTTCTCCGTAACCCACAAGAGTTCTAACATAGGATTAAGCTGCAGATGAACATGGCCAGGAACACAGGGTTATATGTTCAGCTCACACCGTGTGATGCTTAGAGAGACTCCAGAAGTATCTCTCTTTATCCTGCCCTCATTTAAGCCCAATTACATGATGCCTTAAAAAAAAAAAAAAAAACAACAAAAAAAAAAAATAAAGGTAAAAATGGGGGCCACAAAAAGGTGACTTCTGGGTCTTACCTGCTCATAAAAATCCACTATTACTTGGTATTTGGTTAGCATTTGGTCAGCATATAGCATATATTATTCAATATCCATTTCAAAAAATAAAGGAAATCTCCACTCCATCTTCAGAAATGTTTTCTAGTACCTCCTGTTCACAACCACCCTTTTTACAACTGTGCTTTGAGGTTGTCTTTGCAAAGTCTTAAGCTTTCCCAATAAACCCAGAGCAATAACACCAGAGTGCTAACTTCAACCACAGAAGGTCAGGACTGCACTGTAGGCCTGGCACGGGCTCTGCCACCCGAGCCCAAAATATCCCTTGAACACTTTGGACCTGGGGTGTTCCTATAAAAGACTTACATTTGTCCTTTAAGAAATGGGAAGATGATAGTGTGTTTGAAATGAAATATAGGGCAAGGAAAAGATTTTATCATCCAATCAATTATTTTATTGCTACCAATTGGAGCTCAGCTCCTGTCTTCCAGGGTCATGGGTGGCTGGGATGCGTGAAAAGATTTTCCTGGTATTTCAAGGATAATTAAACCAACACCAGTCACAAACCCACAGCCTGGCCTCTTTCTGTGTTAGGCTTTTACATCAGCAGGTTAAGCATCTGGAGAGGATCACTTGAGGTGTGGGCTCCAGATTAGAACCAGAAAATCCAGCATCAACCACAGCTTCTTTTTCTGAAACTGCTCTTTTCTGGGACCTCCCTCCTCACCTACAGAATCTCTTTGTCTAATATTGGTGGACACTAAGTACCAACAGATCCTTCCCACCTATAACCATTTCTAACGGAGCTAGGAGAGGAAGTGGGGGGAGAGGAAGGAGGGGGAGGGAGAAAGATTTTCTTCCCATGCAGGGCTAACCCACTCTGATCTGATCAATTTCTGAGGATTGTTGAGGGCAATTACTTAAAAATGCAGTGCCATTCAGAGCTTCTTCCATGGGAGCTGTGTGCCCATTAATCAACTAGACAGACAAACCATGGAACCTCAGGTTTTGGGTCATTAGAAACAGGTACTGTGGGAGATTCCCTTTCTCTAGTACTTGAGAGTAGGACCAAGGAAGATATGGGACCTCTCAGAGGTCTTCCTTCCCTCTGGGGGAAGGGAACTGCTCTCCTTGAGAGTCTGGTATGCCTTGGGTCCCCCTGTCTTTCCTTCCTCTGGAGTCCTTTCCTAAGCCTCCCATCTTCTCTTTCTCTCCCCCCCCCCAACCCCTCTGCTAATATATTCCATAGAAGAGCTCCTGAACCTTGGATGGACACATAGGTACTCCATTCTGTTCCATTATGGCCTCAAGAGCCCACAAGTCCTTGAGCTGGCAACCGGACCAGCAGCGTGTTGTTCCGACTGGCCCGAGTTTTCAAACAACTTGAATTACAGACTATATCTTGAATATGAATTAGCCTTCCGTGCCGGTGTGACTCTGCTTTGAAACTCAACTTGTCAAAGTATGGTTTTAATTAAAAGTCTTCCGGCCTGGAAAGATTACATGTTTTGTAAAATATATCCTACCATGAAATTTACTTCCACAATCTGAAATTAGGTTCCTTGTAAATGTTTTTACAAAAAGGAAGAAAGAAATAGGAGGGGACGGGGTGTGTGTGAGAATGGTGCAGTTTATATTCACTGTGCTCCTTTAAGAACCTCCGGCACCCTGACAGGTAGCCAGCCTGGTCCATCCGGAGCTGGGACAAGGCCTCTAGCTCAACACCAGCTAGTAACCCGAAGCCGCCCTGGCAGGTGCGGCCCAAGCAGCTTTAGCGGTTGGAGACAGACAAGTTAATCCCGCACTGATTTGTTTCGGATCCATCTGCAGGGTGCAGGATACCCCCTAGGCTGCTGTAGGCTATAGACACCTGCCTCCCTTCCCATCCCCAACCTGGGATGCGGATGGATAAGAGACACCGGTGTTTGATACAGAATTGAAGACAATACACATCTCGAAATTTAAAGTTCTCTCTTAAGAACTCTTAGCTATTATGACAAAAAATAGACATCCACGAAAAGTGTTACAGCTGCTCCGGGTTAATCTAAGTGCTTGCCTTGGCTTAGAAAGGCCCTCTGAATGAGCTCTTTATCATTATATCTTGGGGACATTATATACTGCGCCCCCTCACAGCGTTAGGAGAAAGGAGCCCTACTTCCCAGCGTGGGGGCAGGGAAGATGCCTTCTCTTAGTCTCAGGATGCATCGTTCTATTCAAGGACAGAATTAAGATCTGGGTCTCCACAGAATTCTTCTTTTCCTAACAACCCTCTGTGGAACCAGCCAATTCTGACGGGATCCGCTGGATTTGAGAGTAAAACTTGGTGTGCACCAAGTGACGAGGAGAGCACAAGGGAGGGGTGCACAGCTCCTTTCTTCCAGGTAATTGGTACCCAAGAACCAAAGGCAGGGAGGGGTGACGCTGTAGGGAGAGTTATTTACCACCCTCCACCTGAAATAAGCGAGACCAATAACGCGCCTGGGTTTTCGCCCTGTTTACTCCATCCCTGTTCGGTGATTGGCAAAGCAGGCCCTAAAGGCAAAGGCAATAATTGCTCTGCTCTCCTTACTAGGAAAGTGTGTAGGCATTTGAAGTGTACTAAAAATAAACGAAGGGGTGAGAAAATGAAAAGGGGACAGAGTGACAATTTGCAGCAATTAAGGCGTCTGCACGCTGTTGCCTGAGGAACAGGGACCCACAGAGGTTTTTGTTTTCCCAGGCCTGATGATGTGACTAACTTGTTAGGGCATTTGCCAACCCAAGGTTTTGCATGGGGCATGCTCCTGTATGTATGTGTCCAGTCCGGATCTTTGAGAAGAGGGGTGGGGAGCTTTGGTCTGCGTCTGGACCCCTAAAAGACCAAGGAGGGAAAAGCCCCAAGAAAGAGGGGATCCAGATCTCCCTGTTTCTTCCATTCAAGGCTTGTTTCGAGTGAATGCCTCCCCCATGAGCGCTCAGCAAGTCTTCAGCTCTGAGGTGTCTAACCTTAGAGGGGGGGAAACCATCCCAACTCTAACACCTATTTCACAACCTCTAAAACGGGAAGGATGAGAGGTGGGGTTGGGGAGAGGGAGAGGGGGCAGCCAGCCAAATCAAAGCTTGGAAGACATTTTGACAGCAGGCTTGAAATATTACCCTTAATTTTTGGAAGATTTTCAAGAAGGGGGCGGGGAGGGGTGAGAGCCACAACTTTCTCCTGTCTGCCTCTCAGGCGGCCAGAGAGGGCTCCAACCTTCAGCACCCGCGGAAACACACGTTGAGAAATTGCTTCAAGATACAGTAGGGTTCTTTCTTCCCTATCCCCTTCACCTCTCAAGAGTCAAGAACTTTGCAGAGAGGGTGTTAGAGAACGGGGAGGCTTTGGGTGTCAGAAGTCTGTTCATTGCCCCCCTGAGATCAAGGGTTAGCCCCAGGCAGTGAGAAACCCCTGGGCCTGGCTCCTAGCGACCAAACTGCCCCCCTTGTTGATCAACACCCTCCTTAACCCCTATCCCACTTCCAACTGGGGATGGGGTGGGGGGAAGCCACCGCCTAAATCCACCCTAGCTGGCTTCAATGAGAGCTGGCAAATCTGGCGAGTCTCGTAGAAAATTTATTCGACCCTAATTCAATTTTAAAGCGGATTTTTACTATTAAAAATGCTGCCGAGCAACACATTGAATTAATCTGACTGTACGGTTTTAATTACAGTGAGGGTTTCTCTACAAATCTGTACAAGACAGTGGCTGGCTCTCTGAGGATCCCTGCCTGCTGAATTCCATTATCCTGCCCCTGGCTTTCCGCAGACAGCGGCGCGTGGGAACCAGCTGCGGGCGCGGGCGTTCCGCCTTCTCGGCTCCTGCCCCTCGCCCCTTCCTTCACCCCAGACCCACAGGATAGGCCGGGATGCCAGCCTGTCTGCTGGGGACTGCTGGACTGGCATCCTGAATCGCTGCCCTTGCTATTTTTAATTGTTGAGCCCAACACGTAAGAGCTTCACAATCTTGCTATTAAAGAATGGCTGGTTTTGTCCAGGAGAGGTAGCCTCTCGTAATTTTGGATGGGTTTTCCTATTACCTTGCGGAAGTGGTCAGTGTGACAAGGGAGGGGGCTGAGAAATAAGGAGAAAGGGAGGAGGGTTTAGGGTAAAAGACTAGCAAATGGAGCGCTGGTTTGGCAGGTCTAGCCCACCCACCTCCACCCCAAAGCCTCATTACTCCATGAGTAAATACACACCACTGCAGGGCCGGGAAACAGGACTACCTTTGTTAGTTTTAATTTTGTTGATTTGTTGTGAAACTAACATTGAAGTGCTGTGGTACCCAGCGAACAGGAAAACCTACAAACAAAGCTGGTTGACACTCAACTGCTCTACACGCTTAACCCAAACAACAACAACAACAACAACAACAACAACAACAAATCTTGTATTCTCTTTTATTTTCTGCCTTCCAAAGATGAAAAAGTCAAACGCTAGCTTGCCAAATGGACATGACCACTCGGTGTCTCCGAGGGAAGGAGCCCTGCTTGATGGTGTAAAGATGGCGAACAACATTTTTGTGCATAAAATTATTTAAAACAACAGGGGGAAATATTTTATCCCAAGGGTCGAAGGAATGAGTTTCCTTGCTCTTAGATTTGCATAAAGAGAATTTTTTTTTTTCTGAACAAAAGAAAAAGAAATGGCACAGGAGTAATTCAAAGATTTTTTTTTTTAATCCCAACTTCCAAGGGCTGGTAAATCTGTGGTCCTCTAGGGAAAGTTTCATTTTAAAAGCATAAGTAATAAACTGTCTTCCCACTTATTGGGATGTTCCAGAAATAAGTGTCTGTAAAAAAGATACATTAGAAAATTATAGAAAAACATATATCAAAAGATGGTCAGACACGGAGCACGACTTTTTTATTTTTCTCACTAGTGTTTTCATTATAACAAGAGGATGCTTTTCATCCAAGTTTCCCTAAAGAGCTGTCCCAAGCCTGCTCCCTATTAATATAGAGACATTTGCTATGACTTTATTGTTACTGCTGATGAAGAGATGAAAGAATTAAAGAGAAGATGCTTGCAGGCATTTAGGAAGACATTGGGCAGCTATATTAACTCCTTATTAAGCCTAAAAATAGTCTGCCATTTCCTGTTGATGCTTGTTCCCTGCCATTCTAGGGCTGTATTTACCCTATGATGGCCAGGGATCCTGCTTTCCAAAGACAGGTAAATGAAAGCTGACTTCTAGCGTTCCTTGCTGTCCTCCTTTTGCTCTGTTACATTTCCCAGCAGGGCAAATATGGGACAGGGGAAGATCAGCCTTGGTTTAGCCTATATATCGAAAACACAAACATGTGCATTTACCTTGTTTAAAACGGTTTAAGCACTGTCGGTTCTTAACCCTCTTCTTTCTTGAGCTGAGGGAAAATATGTTTATGTTTTATGTATTAGGGGTTAGGGTCTAATGTTTGCTGAGGGAAGGAAAGGGAAGAAGAAAAGAGAGGTAAACAAACAGGTTTTTTTGTCCAACCCCAAAACCAAGAGGTGGGGAAAGACTTGTTTCCAGCTTTCTGTCATTCAGTTCCCCCAAATGAGAAAGATCTGGGTGCTAACACATCCAGAAAGGAATCCAGGGAGGAGCCAAAGGATGGAGGAACTGGAGGAAGGATCTAGTTAGCTGTGCATCAGTTAACACCACGAAATCTCACATTTTGAAAAGTCTTCAATAGAAGCCTCTGGGTTGGGACTCGCTTAGTGATATGCTTCAAAGGAGCACTTTTAAAAACGCCGGGGAACCTCCTGGAGGCAGGGGCAGGTTGGGGTTTCTCAGGGCGTCTGTTCTTAGAAAACAGAACTGGAAAGATAAGGGCTATAGCCCCAAACTCTGGCCAACCCTTCTTTTGGATATGTAATAGATAAGCCACTTCTAATCTGCATCTGGAGAAACCTGAAAGACTAGGATATTAACATGGGCATTGCGGTTTTATTGCTAGAGGAAAAACACCACCAAACTCTCAGCATTTTCTTGCCTAGGCTGATTCTTTAAGCTACTCCTAAAGGTGGCACCATTAGCCTGTGCCAAGAAATGGAAAGGGGCAGTTTTCTTAGGGCTTTTACAGAGGTGTGTGTGTGTGTGTGTGTGTGTGTTAGGGGAGAAAAGGTTCTTGAGTCTCTAGGTACCCTTTCTTTACACAAACACTCATGCGTGCACATCTCATGCACACACACAGTGGGGGGGGAGAATTTCATGTTAAATGAGGAAAAAACTAGGAGGAATTTTTTTCCACCAATATCTCCCATTGAGAAGGGGATTCTTAATGTGGCTATGTAAATCAACACCGAGTTATTTCTTTGAATTCAAAGGCCATTTATCCAGGTCTAATTTCTTTAGAATTAACGTGATAACTGAGCCCAACTTAGCAACCAAACCCAGCCAAGTCCTGGACGGCTTGAATTTACTGCCACAGCCCCCACGAACACAGCAAACCTTCCGGGGAGACCCAGGCATTCTCAGCCCTGCACGTGTCTGCAAACACCGTCCAGAACCACACTGGGACGAATCTCAAAGCCAATGAGCCTGATCCTGAACACACCTATCCCGGCAAGATAGAAGCAGTGGGTGTTCAGAAGGCGGGGTGTTAGTGTTTCTTTCAGTTTATCGAGGACAATAGTTCACAACATCTCAACACCTTAAAAAAATAACATACAATTTAGGCCTCCAGTCCCGCTTCCTAAAACGTCAATGGATATAATTCTTACCTTACATTAACAGGCAAAAAAGAAAGAAAAAAAAACCGTTTAGGCCTCCAGGTTTCTAAGTTTACTTGTATTTTGAATGATAAAGGCTTCAGTGGCCTTACTAGCCCCCTCTCCCCTCCCACTGGCTAGAGTTGGCGGAGGTTCCCCAGAGAGCGAAACAAAGGGGAAAGAAGCCTGGACGGCGCAGGAGGCGCCGGGGCCGAGAGCCCCTGAGGTGTGCCCCTTTTTTCCCCCCTCAAGGCTCTGAAAAGCCCGAATTTTTACCCTTAACTAAAAATCTGGTAGCAGGTTGCACTACCGTAAAGTAGGGGTGACTTCTACTGTCCCGTTTCTCAGTTTAACCCAGACACCAGGCGAGGGGCCAGGAAGGAAGCTGCCCAACTTCAGTTTAAGCAAAGCTCTGTGCAAAGAACGCTGCACCTTTGCTGGTAGCAGAGGCCGTATTGTGCAAGCACTAGCTGCCTAACTTTGGGCCACAGTAGTCTTCCGCCGGCTACTCCCTGGACTGCAACGTGGGATGGTTTATTCCTAGTCTTCTGTCCCGAATGAGAACACTGAGACCGCCGTCCAGCGGCTTGAGACCCCCTTGCTATCACCACTCTGTCTCTCAGAGCCGAGCCTGGGTCACCCAGCAAATCTCAGCAAAACCTACACCATGCGCAGCTATCCTCTGGCTGCACATTTCCACTCTCGGGAACCGAGAGACACCTGAAGGGACAATTCCAGCCACCGCGGCTTCTTCACACTTTTAAACAAACAAGGGGGGAAAATCCCTTTGCAAACAGACGCTGGTGCGCCTTGGATCTGGCGCTTAAGCGGTGAGAGGACATTTCCCATCCCCACCACCATCATCCAGATGCTATCAGAGTCAGTGGGTAAAGCAGTGCACCTGCGAACATTACTGCAGAGACACAGAAACGCAAAGGGGAGAAACGCCTTCATCATGTTAACAGCAAGCTGCAGGGTATAGAGCAATAAAACTGCCATGTCTACCTGCTGGCTTTGAGGACATTATGAGCTGGGCTCGAAGCCCGGGTGCACCGCCGGGGGAGGGGGGTGCTACTCTTTCCCTGACTTCCCTTTCAGCAACCACTGACTACCTTAACCCAGC
The DNA here is from genome assembly GCF_963924665.1 of Micromys minutus. Taxonomy (NCBI): domain Eukaryota; kingdom Metazoa; phylum Chordata; class Mammalia; order Rodentia; family Muridae; genus Micromys; species Micromys minutus. The sequence continues at coordinate 32,815,955 of NC_137958.1, forward strand.
CTATCTTTCCTTGTCCTAGAAGATGTTGTTGTTTTAACTCACTGCCGATATGGAAACGCACGGATCGCGTTACAGGTTCGCGTGTTAAACTGCACCTCTTGCTAAAAGGGAAGGAACAAGGGGGCCACTTAAAAATGAATTCAGAGTTAGTGAACCGGTACCCGGGACTCAAGAAGTTAAGCGTGGCGGGCTGGGTAAAGGAAGAGGGCGCAAATGTAGCTGCGGGCGAAACTGTGGAGAAAACCGGCGGGCTGCGAGCCTCTGAAGGAAAGAAAGGAAGAAGAAAAGGCAACTGGCCTGAGGGTACCAGGAGACCGTGGGCGGGTAGCTGGGAAAATCAATTAGCATAAGCTGCAGTGACTCCAGCGCCACGGGAAATGGTGAGGCTCCGTCTACGATCACCCTTTTCTGGAGTTCCACTCGCAAGCAACGCCACTAAACCTATTCTAGGTTTCCTGAGGTCGTGTAGTGTATAAGCTCCAGGCGACGGACGGTGCAAAAATGTCCCGTAGTTTTTTTCCCAAAAAGACAGACTGGTCCCCTGCGACCTCTAGACACCGCCACACAGGGTTGCTACCTCACACATTTCTTGCGGCCAAAAGCTCCCAGTGTGTTCCCTGTACCCACCGAAAGCAGGCACTGAGTCCTGCGAGGTAGGGTGGGGTACTCGGATTTCGCCCACCTAGTCTCCATCGCCTGGCCCCGCGAGCTCCAATAGCCTACCTGCCGCCCCAGAACCCGACCCGGTGCGGCCTGGCTTGTCCTTCCCCAAGCCTAGAGTTGGATCCGGTTCTCCTACCTGGTGGCTGGGCCTGAACGTGGCCGCCTGGGCTCCGCTGTCCCTGCTCCGTAGCTTGACCTAAGTGAGTCTGCAGACCCGAGGGAGAAAGGCTAGATCCGTAGCACTGATCTCCTCCAAACTTAATGTCTTTCCCCAGTCCATCTTTGAAACAGAAGTGGCTCTACCACCTGGATGTGCGGATATAAACCCCCTTGCAAATAATAAATGGATTAATAATAACAAGGTATGAAGTTCTTTTTATAGAAAAAAAAAGGAGAGAATTGAAACTAAATGCGGCAGTTAGACAACCATTTTGATAAGAGGATAATTGTGGCGACACTGGTGTATAATTAGAGGATAATTTATGCTATATCCACTTTTATTCCACCTCCCAAAATAAACCCAGTCCATAATCATTACAGGCAAATTGTTCTGAATTTTATAGCAGCAATTTCGACAAAGTACTGCAGTTAATCATGGGAGATTTTTGTGTATTCCTGATTAGAACTCTAATTGCCTCCTTCCAGAAAGTAAAAATAACTGTAAAACGACTCTATTTTTATCATTAACAATGTTGACAATAAAATAAAATCAATTGGAATTGTAATCGAGAGACAAATTTAGGACGAAGGCACTTTTCCTTGGGTAGTTTATATTGTAATCAAGATTTGCCAAACCACTAACCGCACGTCTCATTTGCATATATTTGAAAGCATTACAGTAGCTTCTGTTTTCAATAGGGAAAAAAATGCATTACTGTCAGCCCTCCAAGGATTCGCTTTCAGTGCAAGCTGCTGCGTTCTGGGGGTGGGAGGTGTTCCTCCTCTGTTGGGGGGGGTCAGTATATAGGAAATAGGGCCTAAAACAGCAGGAATCTCGACAGAGCAGGGTCTGAATTTTTCTTTCTTTACTACCTCCCTACCCCTGTCATGAGATGAAGCCCAGATGCAGGGGGTTTTCTTCACTCCGTGGCTTCAATAAAGTACTTCTGGAAAAACCCCACAGTGCCAAGGCGCTCCCTTGGGAATAGAGTTGGGGTCCTGAGGGAGGGGGATGGTCAAGTGGGGGGGGAGGTCTGGCTTTAAATGCTAGGGCCACTGCTTCTGAACACAAGCAACCTGAAAGGGTGCAAATGAATTGAAAGAGATCAGCCTCCAGCCAGGCTATTTCGAGTCTCCAATCCTGGAAACAAGGGCTCTAGGATACGGGGTTGGAGCTGCGATGGGATGCGTCTGCAGCCTACCGGGCGCCTCCCTCCACCGCTGATCCCCTTTAGCTCCGGGCGGCCCCAGGTTGCAGCTCTGGGCTGAGCTTGTAGTCGCTTAAGGTAGGCGAAGAACTCCGCAAGCAGCGCACACGCCAGTAGAAGCGGTGCGCCTGTGACGTCAGAGGGCGATTGACCAATAGGGTGGCGCTGCCCTTTGGAGACAAACCATTCGACTCGTGGCGTCTGCATCAAGTCTGAAAGCAGACGCGCAACTTTCGCAGAATCCACCTTAAAATCTCTGCTTTAAACTGCACCAGCCCCCAAAAATCCAAGGGGGGAAAAGAAAGGGGGGGAGAAGAGAGCAGATTTCCCCCTCCCCCATCTCCTCTCCCATCCCTCCCCCTTCCTCCTCCCTTTGGGTTAACAAGGCCCTGCTCACTATATCTCTTTATATTAAATATATATATAGATATATATTAGAGAAGAGTGAGGAAGAGAACCACCTCCGCCCCCTCCTTTAATTTAAAAAAAAATTTTTTTGCAAGGATCCCGGGAGCTAAGGTGGCTGCAAAGGGGAGAGCGGTGCGAGCCAAGTGGGGGGAGGGTGAAGGAAACCCGGGAGAAGGCTTTCTCCAGCCCCCAAAGTTTTGATGATGACCATGACTACGATGGCTGACGGCTTGGAAGGCCAGGACTCGTCCAAATCCGCCTTCATGGAGTTCGGGCAGCAGCAACAGCAGCAGCAGCAACAGCAACAGCAGCAACAGCAGCAGCAGCAGCAACAGCAACAGCAGCCGCCGCCGCCGCCACCGCCGCCGCCGCCGCAGCCGCACTCGCAGCAGACCTCCCCGGCCATGGCAGGCGCGCATTACCCTCTGCACTGCTTGCACTCGGCCGCGGCGGCGGCGGCGGCGGCCGGCTCCCACCACCATCACCACCAGCACCACCACCACGGCTCGCCCTACGCGTCGGGCGGAGGCAACTCCTACAACCACCGATCGCTCGCCGCCTACCCCTACATGAGCCACTCGCAGCACAGCCCTTACCTCCAGTCCTACCACAACAGCAGCGCGGCCGCCCAGACGCGCGGGGACGACGCAGGTGAGAGGCCGCTTAGGCAGCTAGCTTCGCCCGCCTCCCCACTGCCTCCGACCCCTCCCGCCCCGCTCACTTCCTCCACGCCGAGGCCTCCCGCCGGCCCCCTCCTGCGGGCGGCCCCGCGCGCCCCCCAGTCGGGCCCCGTGCACTCCCGATCGCCTGGCGCCTGCCTGCCGGCCTCTCCCAGCCGTGTGCCCCTTCCCGCCGCCGTGGACCCCCGGCTGGCTCGCCCCGCGGCCCGCCTGGCTCCTTCGCCTCCTGCGTGTGCTTCCCACTGAGCCTCCGGGCCGTGCTCTAGTCCGGCCTTACGGCCCCCACTGCGCCCTCCAGCCCACCAGGTCTGTGCGCCCTCTGCCTCGTCCCTTCCCTCTCCACTGGGACCCGCGTTTGTCGGGACTGGAGACAGTTCTGGGCCAGGACTGAAGGGCTATTTAAGGCTTTCCCATCTCAACGCTGAGCGAACAGTGGCCTAGTTTGCGTGGGCACTTGGTACGCCTTGGTGACTTGGAACGAAGCTGTTGCGGCCAATAGATACTAATGACAATTGTTTGTTTGTTTGTTTGTTTTTTAAATTCTTCCCTTGTGAGCTTTGAGGTGTCCCCTGCGCCGAATCCTGACCCGGACCCCTTTCTCTGGGTTTTCGATAGTACTTTGGCCGCTCCTTTGTTCTTGGAGGTGAAGCAGAGGGCCTGGGGTTGATAGCTTTCTGTTGTCCAGAGTCCCAGCCTGCTCTGGAGCTGCTCGGAGCTCCTGGTTGTGTTTTGTGTCTGGGTTTTGATCCATGCGAGCAGAATCATTTCTAACATATAGAAGGGACTTAAAGCACTAAGCTTGCAGTCGGGTAACACAAAACTAACTGGACACGTAAACACCCGGGTGTCTCCGATACAGCTCTAGGCATTGGGGGGAAAAAAAAAAAGCTAGGCCAAGAAGCTGCTCTCAGGCCCGCGGACTCCGGAAAGCTGCCCGCGCTGTGTCCGCTCTTGCAGAGCCCCGGGCTTCCTAGAACCGACCACTATCCTGCATTGTTTGGGTCAGAGACATGGTTAGAGAGAAGCTTTCACAGCCTCTGTGCGCGCACGTGCCCACAGTGGTATAGCGGGGACGTTACGAGGAACCCTTTTTAAACTTGGGAGAAACTCCTTGCAAACCTTATCACATGAAGGGAGAAGGCAGCAGTGGCCTCACGGGTGACCGCTCCTCTGTGTCATTTGCTTACAGATCAACAGAAAACGACAGTGATTGAAAACGGGGAAATCAGGTTCAACGGAAAAGGGAAAAAGATTCGGAAGCCTCGGACCATTTATTCCAGCCTGCAGCTCCAGGCTTTAAACCATCGCTTTCAGCAGACTCAATACCTGGCCCTTCCCGAGAGAGCCGAACTGGCTGCTTCCTTAGGACTGACACAAACACAGGTAATTCCCTGGAAGCCCCTGAAACGCTGGCCCCGCTTGCTAACCGTGCAGAGAGTGGACCAGGAGGAATTCTTGGCCTAGTCAACCAAGGATGGAAGGAGCTAAGTGACAAATGCCCGTGCTCCAGTTGCTCACTTTCCTGGGATCTCGCAGTTTGGAACAAATGACGTGGTATTGAATGCTGGATTGGATTTGCATATACACCAACCCTCTGCGACCCCAGCTGAGCCTAGGATCTTTTGGTGAACAAATTCAATCAAACCTTATTCCAGAGCAAAATAACATGAAGTAGAACAAGTGTGAGTGCGTGCGTGCGTGGGCGTGTGTGTGTGTGTGTGTGTGTGTGTGTGTGTGTGTGTTGGGGGTGTCCAGCTAGGAAGCAAAAATAAGGTCCTTTCTTAAGGACCCTTTAGTGGCCCCTAGGAACTAATATGAATTTCAACTCATTGCCATAGGAAGGAAACTTATGAACTGAGACCAGGAGCAAAAGTTAACTAGACATATTTCCCAGGAGCTTAATAGTAGCTTAATAAAGGCATTCATGAGTAAGCCATTCACTCCAGGATGGGTAAGATATGCTTTTCTGAAAATTGCCCTAAGCCCTGCAGTTGAATCATCCTGGTACCAAACAGTGCAGGTTGATGCCACCACCCCCCCAGCACAGAACTTGACAGAATTGAGAAACAAAGAGAAATGGGGAGGGGGGAGCAGGTAACAGTCCTGCTGACCTGAAAGCTATATTGGACACTTCAGATTTTCCCAGAAAGGGGCCTAGAGGTGAGTATATCAGCCTGCATCTTAAAGCCAACAGCATGGGATGCTAAGGTCTCTTTTGATGTGCATCATCTTTATCCAGCAAGGGTCCTGAAGGTCTAATAACACAGTTGCCCAGGCCTTACAGAACGGTGTCTTCAGGCCACGTCCCTGAGCTCTTCTCAGTCAGCCTGGTTTCTATTGCCCTGCTGCCACTGAAAATATTTGAGGTTTGCTATAAGAGGGCTCTAGATGCTCCCTGACTCTTATTATTGGAAAAACAGATTCTGGAATTTTAAAGGTAATGCTACATGGTAGGTTTTCTTTCATCCAAAGGTTTGGGTGGTTGACTTAAATAAGCTGCCAACTGAGAGGCCCGACGCTGTAGTTTTCAGAAGCCTTTTGACTTTTAGTAGCTAGCCCAACAATCATGTGATGATTGATGACTTCTGTTTGCTTAAGCAACATAGGAGATAGGGGGATGGGAGGTGGGTGCATTTCTTAATCCTTGCAGGACTGGAGAATATTTATGTCTGGAGAAAGCTATCCCACCGAATGTGCATAGGTATGTTTGAGGTATTTTGTTATAAACATACAACTTTTAATCAGTGCACAACTGTTTACTACTTGAATATGCATAGCACAGTAAACTCGAGGGCTGGTGAATAGAAAATCTGAATAAACCAAAGGAGGTAAATCCTGTTGTACAATTGTGAGCTAAACTCTATTCCACTTAAAAGTCCTCCATAAAATTTCAGGTCCACTGATCTCATTTGTGATTTTTTTTTCTCTTCTAATTTTATGCTGATTCTTCAAAAATCCAGGCTATAGGATTAAACTTAAGAATCACAAGAACTGTAGGTATCCTAATAAGATATCTAGTAAGCCTAGAGGGGAGGGATGAAGATAGTTTGAAAGAGGTAAGGGGGGGGGGGATGGCAAAAGGTGTGTTGTTTGCCTGTTTGTATATTACTTCTTAAGTCTGGAATGACACCAAAGGCACCACTGTGATGTCCCATCCCGCCTAATGATTACTATATGTCTTGCAGGTGAAGATATGGTTTCAGAATAAGCGCTCTAAATTTAAGAAATTGCTGAAGCAGGGTAGTAACCCACATGAAAGTGACCCTCTCCCGGGTTCAGCAGCCCTGTCACCACGCTCACCAGCCCTGCCTCCAGTGTGGGACGTTTCTGCCTCTGCCAAGGGCGTCAGTATGCCTCCCAACAGCTACATGCCTGGGTATTCGCACTGGTATTCCTCCCCACACCAGGACACCATGCAGAGACCACAGATGATGTGACTCCTCTGAGTGAACAGCCTACAGAAGCTTCTGAAGGACTCAAGGAGGATCCAGGACTCTCTTGTCTGCCAAACAGCCTAAGCGCTGAGCTCAGAGGAACTGTCCATGGGATCTCTCTCTCTCTCTCTCTCTCTCTCTCTCTCTCTCTCTCTCTCTCTCTCTCTCTCTCTCTCCTTCCCTCCCTCCTTCCTTCTATACTCCCTTTCTTCTTCCTTCCTCTCTTCCTCCCTTCTTTCCTTGTTTTTCATCCCTCTTAGTCTTTCTTTATTTCTTGCCTCTCTTTCCACCTTTTCTGCAATCTCTTGTCTTCAGTAACCTTAATAAGTAACTTTGTAAACCGCTCGAGCTCCTGCACGCGCACACACATACACACACACACACACACACACACACACACACAGAGAGAGAGAGAGAGAGAGAGAGAGAGAGAGAGAGAGAGAGAGAGAGAAACTGGCTTTTGTGCCAGTGTTCTGGAAACCCATCACTGTAAGGATCTTTTCCTTCACACTCTGGGATCCAGGCCTCAAACCTCCTCTTTAGCACCCTCCATCCAAATGACTTTTTTTTTTTTTTACACACATTCTCCATCAGCAGAAGAATCTGCACACACATGGCAGCATTTTTACTTGTTTAATGAGTTTAAAATATTACGTGATGAAAGACAAGGATTTTGGACTCCTGAATTTTTATTTACCAATCATAGACTGAGAGGAGGAGGAGAAAGAGGAGGAGGAGAAGAATAAATGGAAGGACTCCCCCCCCCCACATCCCTTCTCTACAGAAAGAAGAAAAATTGGCTGTAAAACTAGAACTTTGCCACAAAGGGAACGATGCATGTCTTTTCAAAATGCAATCATCAGGAATGACAACTCAGCTACAAACAAACAGCAACAAGAAAGATGCTCTTTGCATAATCCACCTCCATACTCTGAACTGGGATCAAGAAAGACCAAGGAAACAACCAAAACAACCATTCTACTGCTTTGACACCTTTCCTAGGTGAAGAGTGGCATTCATTAAGCTAATAGGGACGTTTATATCAAGGAACATTTCTGTATATACTGTTGAATTTTAGTTGTATATATCCTTTGTATGTTTTTGTCTTCTTTCATATATGGAGTAAAAGCCACAAAATGTTGGGAGTGTCGTCCATTGCTCCATGTCTCTGTCTGTCCATCCTTTCTTCCTTCCCAACTATATTTCTATTTCTCTTAAAATAATATTTGTTTCCTAATATGGTATGCTCTATACATAGGTATCCAGTGCCTGAAGAGATGTTGGTTTGCACCACAAGCCTTTGTCTTAGATACTTTAACATAAGCCATGGATGTTTTCGCGGGCCTTTCATTTTAATTTTGTTGTGATTCATCCACATTTTTTTTTTTTTTGTATTTCTAAACATTAGAATAACTTAGACCCAGCTTAACTTTTAGACACCCAGTCAATTCCAGTACTGTACCTGAATATTCTCCTTCCCCTTTCCCCAGCTAAAATAGTACAGCCACATTTGCCTTTGGGAAAAGAAAAGGTAAAAAGAGAAAAGAATAACAAACCCAGAAAGCAAAGTGCACAATGTTGACTACTTAATGTTAATGTTGAAAACCCGTTGCAAGCTAGCGAGGTAGGAAAATGTTCTGTCCTGCGAGAAACACATCCTTCCGATCTTGTGGAAAGCAAAGAAATAATGAAAAAACGAAAAGTCCTTTCGTCATACAAGCAGGAAGCCCCATACTGTGAGAATTAATGGCTACAGACCTGGGCATCCTTCAAATTATGAACCTTGAAACCACTGAGCCATTTATCAGAAGTCAATAGAGATACTCAGAGTGCTCCATATAATGACAGCGACATACAGTCGTGCAAAAGGACAGTCACTATAATTAGACACAAAGCAAAGACTACTTACCAATATCCCGTTCCTTTTTTTGTTGAGCAACTTCCACGCTCAGTCAGTCTTCAGAATGGTTTAAAACCGATCAGTCTTGTCATTTTCTAGCATTCGCATTGTTACATTAGGAAAAATGTTTTCTTTTCTTTTTTCCCCCTTCCTACTGTGAAACTTTGGGTTCGTAGCTCCCCAGGATCAATTCTGAACAAAGCCTCCAGCTGCAGTGCCATCCAATTTGAAGCAGACATTGGGGACAATTTAAGGTTTTTATCCACAAGAAGGTTTTTTTCCATTCTCTTAAATGCAGCCATAATTAGAGTAATTTTTCATGTAGCCCGCTGATTACAGCGTTTTTACCGTCAAAGATAATTACCTGTAATTTTCTTCCACTTTTAATACTAAAAAGCCATCTTTATTTAGATTCAGGAACAGGAAAGGCGAAACAAAAGAGGGAAATTATTCTGTTATTCATACACAAATTGCAGAGACGTAGGACCTAAAATTGAAAATTAACCAAAATTATAATGCTGAAAAGAACAGAGGAGACTGCAGAAGTGCAGCTGGTAGTGGGGGCTTTGCTGAATTATTCAAATTATGGCAGCGAGAAAGCTACCATATATCCCATATATCGAAACCAACACTCATTTTTTCCTTTAAAAAAAAATCACCAAATATATGCCAAACCACCGTGAGTGTATAGAATTCCGAAACCCCGAAAATGTATGTTACTATGTTGGAGGTGGGGTACTGATACCCCGCACTCATCTTCATTTCTCACTTAACAGGAGCTTAATTACAGAGATGCTGTCAGATAATCCCCCTGGAACTCTGCTTAGAACCGGGATCCCTTGAACTTCAAGGGTTAATTTTCTCTCTCTCTCTCTCTCTCTCTCTCTCCTTTAAAACGTATTGACCCCCAAGGAAACTGGTTCCCCGAGGGAGGGATTGGTAGGAGGAGCTTGGGTGAAAGGCGTTGCCAGTGGAGGTGTCTATTACGCCTCCCCACGTTCAAACTCCCTACTAGGCTGTACAATTTGAGTTCCCCAGCCCTGTTCTGACCATACTAAGGGGTTGGGGGGGGGGTGCATAGCTATTGCGTAAGGATATAAGAGAGAGACAATTTCTCCTCCTCTCAAATAAATAAACACCACGTTATCTTTGGACACAACTTAGTGCAAAGGTTCTTGTCATGGTAGAAAGGCTGTTTTTTTTGTTTTTTGTTTGTTTTTTTTGTTTTTTTTCTGCAGGGTGGGGCAGTCAAAGACATTGTGGGATTCTACAGTAAGCACTTCTAGCTACTTATAAAATTTACAGGGTCAGGAAACAGCGTCATCTAGAGATAGAACAGCACAGCTTGTTGCCAAGATCTTCCTTGGTACATAGACTAGATCGGTTCCTTGGCTTCCTAAGCTGTTGGTTCTATGTCCCAACCAATCATCCCTCCTCTAAGCCCAGGAACACAGAATTTGGGTTCAGCAGGCAATAAGCCCCATAATCTGGATACCTTCCCCTCCCCCACTCCCCACCCCCCACAGAGACAGAGAGACAGAGTCAAGGACAGAGAGACAGAGTCAGAGACAGAGAGACAGAGACTACAGGTCGACGACAGGCCCTATGGAACAGCCTTGAAGGGTTTCAGATACCATTTATTCTATAAACTTTCCCCCAGCTGGAGAGAAGATGTCCAAAGAGCTGCAAAGCCCAGAGATTCAGGCACACCTGCTTTTGCTAACATCCCTCTGCATATCTGACTGCAAAGCAGCAAGCCACACAGCCGGTTCTCTTTGATCTCTTGATGCCTCAAAACCTAAAAGCATGGCCGTATGTAAAAACCCCAATGTATTTACTTAAGGTCGATTGTAAGTAACAATTTTCAGATAGATTTTTAGCTTGGACTTCCAGGCTTCTTCCACACCTCACAGGTACCCAGTCCTTTCCTAGTCCCCAGTCACAAACTACACCAAACACATCAGTTACACAGAAGCAAGACAGGCAAGTCAGGTTCTTAAGCATCCCATTCTCACCAGATCAACTCTTACTGTTAAAGGAAAATAAAGGGTCAGAACCCAAACGTTGAAAACAAAGTTGCAATTCAAGTAAAATCACAACAACATATTGTATACAGCTTTGGGGAGCAAGAGATAAGAGATTAAAACAATGCCTACAAGTAAAAAGTATGGCAGAAATAAAAACTTACCCCAGTGAATATCTCTTAAGCAATGATCAGGGTCTAGAAATCTATACTGAGCAGAGGCACAGGAGAGTATTTTTCTGAGTCTCGGGGCAGAAGCTCTGTCTCTATATTCTTGGTTGAGTGAGCACATCCAGGTGTGAAATTGTTTGCACACCCCAGCACCTCTTATATTGCCAGCAAAATTAGCTGTTATTACTGTCACTGTTTAGTGATGGTTAGCGTGATACAAAAAAAAAAAAAAAAAAAAAAGCTGCTGTAATCAAGACCTGGCGCATCTTTGCAAATTACAGATAATTGTAAACGTCCAGATTATGATAATAGCATCCTAATCCAGCCTGCAATATAATTATTACAGAGTGTTACATCTGAAACTGTCCAGTAGGGCTAATTCAGCCATTATTTAGACCCTTTTTTTTTTTGTACCGCAAATGGGTTGCTGAGTTGAAAATGTACGATTGTAATTTCGCGGGGCACTCAATGAGTAATGGTATAGGAAGAGGAAAATACAAAAGTGAAATGTGAACAGTAGCGATCAAATCAAACCCTGAAGGACAAAAGACTGTTTGATTCATATGGAAAAAGAAGAGCCAGAATTAAGAAAATAGCAAATCAGTGGTCTGAAGTATTATGTGTCCAACTCTTCAACAGTGCAGAGCTGATGCGTTTGCAGGGGTTCCTGCTGCTGCTGCTGCCTGCAGGCTCAAATATTTTTTTTTCTTCTCCTTTTTATTCCCTTTTAAAAAATACTCCCGTCTTTCTTTCCTCTACCATAGCATTTTCCTACTTTTAAAGGTGCCCTCCCCCCCCACATCCCATCCCCCACAGCAAAGAACACTTGTCAGCCCCGCCATTCTTTCCACCAAAGCCACCTCAGAATGTGCCTGTCATTTGTTTATGAACATATCCTTAAATGAATCTGCATTTGCTCTTGTCGTCAGCGCAAACTGCCCAGGCTGCTGGGAAGTGTGTCACCTCCACCTCCCTCTCTTGTACGACAAAGAAGCTGTGTTGTGTCCTAGAGGATATTAGCTGAACACTTATTAATTGGTTTTAATTAAATACAGCCAACTGGGAAGCTGTTGGTTTGACCATTTGTTTCAATGTCATCGTTAGCTTTATTAGTGAAAATCTCCCCCCAAATAAATCATTCCGGCTGCTTCTATGTCACAATACGCCTAACTGGGTAAGGTTCACCATCACCTTGAGACAGAAAAGGACAGGATAGAAAGGAGGGAGAGAACTGAAGAGAGATCGGGAGGCTCTTGCTGGTCCCAGAGTAAAATCCCCTTAGAATTCTATTGCTTCCAGTAGTATAACCGGTGCCCTAGCGGAGACTTCTCTGCATGGATTCTGGTAGTGACATCCCTGTCATAGATACCTAAAGACCCTGTATTCCAGGAGTTCAGTTTTCCTGTGTTGATCACAGAGAGTTTCCTTGGCCTCTTTTCCAGTTTCTAGGCCAATTGTGTTGATTTCCCCTCCTCCCAAGGACATCTTACAGACCAACACAAGCTGCCCAGCCAAGGCCACCCTGCAGGGTGACAAGCAAGCTCCCTAGCTCCTGTGAATTTAAGGGCAATAATGAAATGTCCCCTGTTTAGTGACCCCTGTTTATAGATGAAAGTTGAGTCCATATCCCGCACCCCCCACTCCACCCATTCTTTTCCCCCACCTTGCAAATGGCAAGTGGCAGAAATAGTCCTAGGTGACAATGAGCTTCGCTGGCAGTCTCTGTTTTCACGCCTTTCAAGGAAAAAAAATATGCTTTAAAATAAATCATAGCTTGGGAACTGCTTACCATCCCTCACACCCACCCACTTAAGAAAAAAAAAAAATACAGTAAACTGTGTATGGTGGATTCCACAGAGAATTGTTACTGAAACCAGGGGAGGGAGAGGCGGCGGAGGGGGGAGGGAGGGGGGAAATCAGGTCATGAAGCCATTTTCCCTTCCTGTGGTGAAAGGTCGTAATGTGTGGCATTTCACGGTTTTATATAAATCTTGGTTTAGGATGTTGAACAGACTCAATAATACATGTGCTTTTGGCAAAGACATCTATTCAGAACCCCATAAATCAGAAGTCTGAGCAAACAACAGCGCAGAAGCATTTAATTGTTGTTAAGAATCGGACTCTATCTTTGAATAGAGATTTGCGTAACTTCGGTTGGTATCTTCAAAGTTAGAAGTCAAAGTATAAAACAAACAGGTTACATTACAGGGGGCAGCCCTAGGTGACTGGAAGGGAAAGGCTCCTCCATCCCCCAGTCATACCTCTGGAAGTAGATACCTTAGATACTTTCAGCCCTGCACCACTAAGAAATCTAAAGCCCATCAGAGGCAAAAGAAAATGCCAGGGATGTGGGTCGCCAGCACTGGTTGCGTAGAAAAGATTTAACTAATACCACGCGTACCACCAAGATTTGGGCTATTTTCTCTTGGACTGGGACTGGGTGAAAAATATGCGAGACTTATGGGCAATCTGGAAATAAGAGGCTTGGGGTGGGGGGAGCTGGGGGGACAGGGACGGGAGTAAGTCAAAGAGCCCCCTCCCCTAACGCTGGGCAGTGAAGCCGGCACCCAGCAGACAGGGTAGGGGGGCTTGGGGGAGGTGCTTGAGAGTGGAGGAGGTGTGTGTGTGTGGGAACCACAGGCTGATCCTCGCGGGTGGCGCACTTCCCAAGGATGTCTCAGAGCTACTTTCAGGGTGTGCCTTCTCCCTGAGCTGGAGAGCTCTAGGTTGGCCAGATCCCAGCGACCAGTGGGAGGCGCTGAATCCAGGAGGTGGTGGAGAAGGGGCCGGGATGGGGTGGCTGAGTAGTCCTAAAGGTTCCTCTTTGGGAACAACAGGAAGAAAGAAGCAGAGGGGGAGTGCGGAGCAGTTTCCAGCAGGCATCTAGGGCAATTCGAGCTAGGGAGTGCTCGAAACTGAACTGTGGAGGCGGCTGTGTGCTGTAATGCCTGGCTCGGGCTTGCTGTGGGTGACTCTGAAAGGGTCAGCCAGGAGACCGCGAGCCACTGGGCGTCCGGTGCGATCAAAGGAGCCATAGGAGGCTAGCCGGCGCGCCTTGGGTTGTGGGATAAGGGGCGGGAGAGAAAGGGTTGTCCTTAGGCGGGGAGATACTGATCTGGCCGGTGTCACTGGGAGGGGATACGTGTACATCTTTGTGTGGGTCAAAGCTTTTCTATACAAGGCCGAGCCCCTAGGGTGGATCCAAGTGGGAATGGACTGACTCCCGGGTAGGTACTCAACGAGAGAGCAAGAGAGAGATCAAGGGCAGCGAGGTCTGCGGGTTCTTCAGTGTGTGTGTGTCTCAGGCCCTGTGGCTCAGCGCTGGAGCCGTCTGGCACCCACAGGAATGCAGCTTCCCTCGGATCCCCAGGCCGCCTCTTGTCCCACAAGGAGGTGGCCGCCAGGAAAAGGGGGAGAATGGGGGTAGAAATCCTCCTAGCCCAACCCAAGTCTCAAACAAAGACCAATTTATCTGATCTTCAACAGGATTCGGGAGTAGGGCTGGGCACCGAAGAAATCATTCAAGCCCTGCCAACCTGCCCTGGGCCTCCGAACCTTTGCGGGGAGGTCTCAAGATGGCGTTTTGGATAGTTGGGGGTCCACTATAAAGAAAATTAGTTCTGAAGTCGGCTTAATTCATCTTTGGGACATTAGACAGAGGACTAGGCAAATGAGGAACAGAATGGGCAGGCACATGCGACTCCTATTGAAGTCCTGGGCGAGTGGGGTCTACCAGCCCCAAAATGGAACGACGTGCACTTGGTACACAGGAAGAATGGAGAGAGAAGGAAGGTGAGAGGGAGGACAAGAGAAACAGATATTTTTAGTCTTTGAGGATCTGTTATTTTTACATCCTTGGGCGCAGGACTGCAGGGAGTTAAATTCCCCGGGGAGAATCCCCGCGGTGCCAGGAAAGCCCGTTGCGACTCACTTGCCAGAATATTTTTCTTCCCCGCTCCCCATTCAAGTTAAAAAACAACAACAAAAACAAAAACCGCTCAATTGAAGAGACTACTACTAGTGAGGCTCGCACGGGGGGGGGGGGGGGATCGTGAAACAGGGTCCTCACCCCGCCGCTGCTCTAAGCTTTTGGCTCAGCAGCAAATCAGCTTTGGTGTACTTAACAACCAGCAATGGGGTGAAGGGTGCTGATTAAAGAGCATCCCTTTTTTTTCCTCTGCGAGAAAGGTCTGGACCCGCCCTCCCTCCGCTTGGCTGAATCTCGGGGTCCGAGATAGTGAAGAAACCACACACACCCCCCTTTCCACCGGGGATGGGAGAAGGGAGATGACATCCACCCTCTCCGAATGCCAAAATGGAAAGAGCTTGTTCCAAGCACATTTTTTGACACTCTTGGGAAACCAGTGGGCGGGGCATATTGGCGGGGAGGGGTGTGTGTGCGGTGGATGTCCCCCCCCCACCCCCTTCCCTGCCACCCTTCACAAATATACACCCTGGGGTGCGAATAGGCCGGTGACCATCAGAAAGCCAAGTCCTGGAAATCCAGACCTAGCCCTCAGAAAGCTCTGGGCTCTTGGTGTGTGGAAACTACCGAAATCTTTGCAAGCGAAGGAAAAAAAAAAAAAAAAAAAAAAAAAAAGCAGAAAGTAGACACCTTCATTTTCATCTCTATTCTACTCCGTGCCACTACAGAAAACAAAAATGGGGCCTCCGGGCCTCCCCTAACACCACCATCCCCCACAGATGGAGTCGAGTGGGGACAGGGAATAACCTTTTTGGAGATAAAATTCTGTTCAGGCAGGATTCAGTAATCCGGGGCTGCCTGGAACTGTATGTTTGCCATCCCCCCAAGGTCCACTGAGTTCCAAACTGGTGGGTTCGAGATCACTTGGGGGGGAGAAAGGAAAGGAAAAGAGAAAGGAGAACAAATGGAGGTAGAAAGCTGATGGGAAGGGAGGGATGAGAAGAGATAGGAGAGACAGAGACTGACTCTGAAAATGGCCTCCGAGGGCATACAGCTTGCCTTTCCAGTTCTCCATGCTGGGAGGGTTCTCTCTGAAATGCCGAGATGAGAAGATGCAGTTTTTATGTTCTAGTCCTCCGAGTGTGCGTTTTTGTCCCATTTATGGCCCCGTACTTCCTAGCTGTGGAATATTTCCCACAAACCTAGCAGTTTCCAGCATTGCATGTCCCTTTGGTGTCATAAGGAAATGGATTCGGGTGGACCGAAGGACAGCCAGTCACAAAGATCCCGACATCTACAAGCAGAGGTGTTTGGGGAGCAGAGATCAGGGGCCAGGTTGCTGCAACTCCTATATGCCTGCCTTAAAGATGACCTCACAAAGAAATTCTAGCAAACATCCCATTTCCAAGGGTTTGGAACTTGCCACATTTTATGTCAAAGCAGAGAAAGGGCCTTGAGCTTTACAGATGCTGTGAAAGACAATTATATTAAGAACAATATCTCACCTTCTCACATGAAATGAAATCCATATAGGCCCTCCCTTTCTCCCCCCCCCTTTTTTTGAAAAGGAATGTTCCCTCCCTTTCTCCCCCCCTTTTTTTTTGAAAAGGAATGTTCCCCACTCCCATATTTCTCATTTGGCCTAGTGCTTTAGGTTCTGAATCCCTACGGTATTTTCTTGACTAAAAGAACCTGGCCAGATTTATAGTCCTACACATTAGGACTCCAAGGCTTAAGCTACCACTTGTTATGCCCCAAGCATTTCCAATTTTTTATTTTTGAAAAAAAAAAGTAATAACGGGAAGGAGAACTGATTTGCTTTTCTTCTCCTGTCTCATCCTGGAATGCTCCTTTCAAAAGGACGGTAATTTGTCTAATTGCAATACACATACTGGTGGGGGAGGGGGAGTTCCCCATCAGAAAGAATCACTTTGAGCTTAGAACTCCAGGTTATTGAGGGATTTCTGTTTCCTTTCCCCCTCACACGCCGTAGGAGAAATGTGTTTAATTTCCATATTCCTTCCTACCCGAAACCTTTAGGGTTATATTTAATATAATTTAAATGGTTTTGTGGTGGTGGTGGGGCATCCTAAACAGGACAGAACTATAGACAGGCCCTATGTGCAGACAGATACATAAAACAAAGCATCCAACACAAACACATTTCTGCAACCCTGTAGCTCCTGACTTCGGTTTTGCATTGTTGGATTTCGAGAAAATTCATTTGTTTCTGCATCTAACCTCACTAGCCAGTTATCAGGGGACCAAAAATGGAGCAGTTTTCATGGTCGAAATAATTTTATTTATCCAGAATATACAGTTTAATTCCTCTATCTACACTTATTTACATGGTTAAAATAACATTGAAAAAAGTCTTTTGAAAAGTTGAGGTCATAGATTTCAAGGCACCATTGATAGTGTCCACAGTTTCGAAAAAAAAAAAAAAAAAAAGGTTCTTTTCGTAAAAAAGGGGCGGGGTCCTTTGAAATGCAATAACTTACATGCAAAAAAAAAAAAAAAAAAAAAAGCTTTACACATGAATCTTTTTTTTTTTTGTTTCCATCGTTCAAACATCCCCGTATGAATGAATTCCTTTCTTTCTGATTTCTAAAACAGCAAAACACTGTAGTCCCAAAACTGAGCAAGAAAGAGTCGCCCATCTAATAAAGCGTCCCGGAAGCCAGTGCCAGCGGATGCTGCAAGGAGCCCGGCGGTGGCAGGTGGGAATTGATTGAGCTGGCTGCGCTTGGGTACCAGGAAGCCGAGTTCTCCAGGTAGCTGGACGCGGGGGACTGGTTGGAGGTCGGAGGGTGGGCATGAGGGTGGTGGCTGAGAGAGCGGGATGAGCTCTGAGGCTCCCATACCGCTGGTGACTGTGGCGAGTTACATGCCATAGGGTCGCTGGAGCTAGGGCTGTGCTCCGGGGGTATCTCCCCGTTTTTCATGATCTTCTTGATCTTGGATCTTTTGTTCTGAAACCAGATTTTCACCTGGGTGGGGAACAAAGGCACACGTTACCGGGACACTCAGAGGTTGCCCGCGCCTTTCCCTGAGCGACGAATGAAGAAGGTCTCTTCTGGCCCTAGACTATCCTGCCCTGATAACTACAGCAGCAAGCTGTGGATCGCCAGGAGGTCGCAGAGTTTCAGCCTATGCAATAGGAGGGACCCACGGAGGGAGCCCTGTCCAGCTCAGCTGGCGCCGGCGTCAGCAAGGCTTTGTCTTTTATTCGCTCTAGACCTGGTCGCACGTGTGGGCTTTGTGCACCAGTGCACTGGGGAGGGTACCTCTCCTGCTCGAAGGCTAGAGTCCCCCACGGGGGTGGGGGTAGACTGTAGGTGTACTGTGCCAAGGGAAAGGAGAGATCTCTCAAGCTCCTGCCCGACTCCCTGCAGTCCCATCGGCACTAGGAGACCAGACTCTGCCTGAAGCTCTGGGCGGCGACTTGAACATTCCTTACTCTAGGCCCCAGCGGGCTGGAGTGGGAGGGCAAAGTAGGGGGACAATCCAGGAGGGTTTCCTCCGTACAACAGCGCCCCCCACCTCGCCACCTTCCAGTTGCCTCAGAGACAGGACCGACCAGGACACTAGGATCAAGGCCTTTGCGTGGCTGGAGACCCATCACCAGGCCAATAGTAACTGGCAAGCTTCTCATTGTGAAGAGACCCAGACATTTCTCAAGAACGCGAGACGGATTCCCCCACCCCAGAGATAACCCCTTCTCTTGTTTTCACTATGGAACCTTGATCCCCA
The DNA here is from genome assembly GCF_963924665.1 of Micromys minutus. Lineage (NCBI taxonomy): Eukaryota > Metazoa > Chordata > Mammalia > Rodentia > Muridae > Micromys > Micromys minutus. The sequence goes on from NC_137958.1 coordinate 32,834,279, forward strand.
GCCCTTGGTAGCTAAAGCGGGGTGGGGTGGGGGCGGGGGGTGGCGGCAACTCAGGACAAACGAAGAATCCCGCGCCCACCGCCACGTGGACCTGGCACACGGAGGGAAAGATGCAACCGTTGGTGTCTTTCTATCTGTAAATTCCTGCAAAGTGCTAGAGAATCGGCTCCAGCCAGTCGGGACCGAACCGTGCAGCCCAGCCAGGCTTGCAGGCGAGGCGGGGCCGGTACCCGGCGGCGGCCGGATTTACCTGTGTTTGCGTCAGTCCCAGAGAGGCGGCCAACTCCGCGCGTTCTGGCAGGGCGAGGTACTGAGTCTTCTGAAACCTTCTCTGTAAAGCGGCCAGCTGAAAGCTGGAATAAATAGTCCTGGGTTTACGAACTTTCTTTGGTTTACCATTCACCATCCTCACCTCTGGCTCCGCCACTTCTTTCTCTAAATAATCAAAACAGACTAGGTTAGAGCTTCCGGGCAGACAATGGCTCTTGTGCACAGGCCCTCAAATCACCGAGGTTTTGTTTGTTTTGAAATATGTAGTCATCTTTCTCTTTCCACAACCTTGGCTTTTCAAACCCCGGTGAAATCTGTCCCCTCCTCAAATCATACACAGAAGAGCTGGCGACTCTCCGATTAATAGCCACTGCGTGCCGGGGACACTTGGTACACACCAGGTTCTTCGCTTTAGGGATGGAACCTTTTGGAGATGCTTCTCGCATTAATTTTTTTCCCCCTCACTGCATTCACCTTGTGCGTTTCTGGGACGCGAATAGCCACTCCACTCCCAGGGCGCCAAGCGAGGAGGCCCCTGGGCCATGACCCTGCTTCTGTCGGCGTCTGTTCGGTCGCCCGCAGAGGCTAGACGCTTGGGCAGGGAAGACGCTAGCCAAGGTCTCCAAAGTTCAAAGACCGACAAGCAAACTATGTTCCTTCACTACAGCGGCAAGAGGTCGATAGGGGCTGCGGCAGACAGAGAGCCGATTATGTAGTCCCCATAATCTCACTGCAGATCTGAGAGGGCACAGATGTGTCTGGTTTCTTTCACAAATAGACTTAATATGCTCTTGACCAAAAAAAAAAAAAAAAAAAAAAAAAAAAAAAATCCTCCCCTTCTGCACAAATACAGAGACAGCATGAGGAGCAGACTCAAACTTCAATCAACAAAGTATTGAAAAGGAATTTGTAAGAAGGATATTTTCGTAGTAAAGGGGAGGCAGCCTGGGGAAGAATTCTCACTGTTATAATTGTTCCCCTCTGGGGTCCCGTGGATCTGTGTTTTGCTAATGTGCCCCTAGGCCTCATGGCCCTTTCCCCCTTCAGTCCTGGAAGGAGTGGGGGAGCCGGTGTGTGAAGCTGCTGCCAGAGGAAGGGTGGAGAAGGAGGGCTGTGCTCTCCACTCTCTGGAGTAGGGATGCTAATATTAGCAGCCTTACTAATGTGCTGGTGAAGGGAGATCAAAATCGACTAGGAAAACTTCTTCACTGAGACTTTACGCCTCTGCTTTGCTGCCCAAGCTCTCTAACTCCCTGAAATTCTCTGAGGAAGTTTCAAGACGGACAGGAAAGGGAGGTTGTGGGAAAGAAGGCAGACAAATTCTAGGTACCCATGGAGAGAGTGCGCGAAGGGGGGGGGGGTGTCCCCTCTCACAACGTGAACTCTCAGCAACCCTCCGCTATTTTAAATGACTTTTTTGTATTTGGAAATACCTTGGATAAACCGCAAAGTTCCCTGCTCGCTTTTTCTCGGTCAGGCTGCAGCCCTCCGGCCCTCGGGCCACCCGGTGCGCAGCCCGCACCCTCCCTGAGAGGCCTCGGGGCGCTTTGCAGGCTAATCCAGACTAGATCTCACCAACTCAGCACGCTCACCCAGAATTCCAACTAACTTTCCTTTTATTACGCAAACACCGCTGGGGCTACTTGATTCTTTCTTCCCCCTTCCTCCCCTCCCCATCCCTAGCCTCTTTCCAGCCAAACTGGCTTTCAGGCTAGGCCAGCTAGGAATCCAGCTAAGGATGAACCCCCAAGGGGCGCCAGAGGGAAAACACCCGATAAAACCTTTTTTAAGGTTCCTCCACTGACCCCCCCACCCCCACAATTGCCTGTGCAGTCCCAGATCCCCACTCCCTTCTACGAACCTTCTGTGGGTGAGGACAGAGTGGCCCTCACCTACCACCCAACTTCACGCCCGCGGGGTTACGGATGCCCTGGGTACCTGCCTCCCGCCCCCGCGCTCCTACCTGGCTGGCTGGTGGCACTCGGGACGCGATTGTAGGCGCCGCCGTACTGGTGGTAGGGGCTGGCGTAGCCATAGTCCGCGTAAGTCTTGGCCGGGTAGCCGGCTGCGGAGCCGTTCACGCCGTGGTACTGGTACTGGTATGGGTTGAGCGCTTTGCCGTAAGAAGCAGAGGTAGGAGAGCAGTAGCCGTGCGGGGCGGCCCCGGCGGGACTGTAGTAGTCAGAATCGGTGGCCGAGGACTCGGGCAAAGTTGGCGATTCCTGAGACGGGTGGTGCATGGCGGTGGACGTCGGGAAAGGAGCTTGGAAGTCGCCGGATCGGATGCTTGGGACTCTTCTGTCAAACACTCCTGTCATAGCTCCCGGGCGGTGGCTGTCCTTCTACCGCGGCGGCCGCTGCTGCCTGAATTGGCTGTGGAGCTGCTCTGGTCTAAGCAGACATGGCTGTGGGAGCGAGGGAGGAGGAGGAAGAGGAGGCGGCGGCGGCGGCGGGGAGGAGGAGGAGGAGGCTGGGAGTCGTGGAGGCTCTGTCTCCCGCAGGCTGACTGCTGGCTGAGGCGCAGCACAGCCTTGGTTAAATCCTTAATTGCGCGCTTACGCACAGCGGGGTGGATCGGGTTCCATTGGCCAGGGCCTCGGGAGCAGAGGAACACCCTAACTCGTCCAACTAGTTTTAGCACAACAAAGCATTGCTTAAAAAAAGGGAAGGGGGGGTACAAGGAGTGTGTGTGTGTGTGTGTGTGTGTGTGTATTTGTGTGTGAGAGGGAGGGAGGGAGGGAGGGAGGGAGGGAGGGAGGGAGGGAGAGAGAGAGAGAGAGAGAGAGAGAGAGAGAGAGAGAGAGAGAGAGAGAGAGAGAGAGAGAGAGAGAGAGAGAGAGAGACTATACGTGTTGTTGTTGGGGGAGGGAGGGAGGGAGGGAGGGTCTCAGTCCATCTGTTTTTAGTGCATTGCTACTACAAACCGAGCTCTGTGCTGTTTGAAGACAACCAGTTCCAATCAGCAGGCTCAAAAGTACACGTTTAGAGGATGCGGCCCATGATGCTCTTTTCTTGCTTCACACCTACCTGTCCTCTCCCACTCCTCCGACGGAGACTGTACAACGGAACACTGCGGTGGGAAGGTGTGCGGAGGAGGGGGAGCAGTGGTAGCTTTGGCGGATGAGAACAAATGGAGAACAGCATTGTTTCAGTGGGCTGTTGGGAAGCACGCTGCAACTGGTTTGCGTTGGAAAACTGGAAAACAGATTGACGTGCAGCAAGCACTTTTGTAGGAGCCTTATTTCTCAGGGCTCCACAGAGATGTTTAAGAAGCTAGATGTTCGTTCAGCTGTCAGCTGCAACTGAAGTCCTTACAGGAACTCCTAAAACCAATGTCTTAGTCCTGAATACCTTGCCATCGCCGAAACTCTTAGTTTGCTTTTCTGAAGAGCTGAGCAGCCCTACTTTTGTTCAATATCTTCATCTTATTGGAGGCTTCTGGGTTGGCTTGAGTCTCATTCAGTAGCAAAAAAATAAAAAAAAAAATTGGGGGGGGGTTTCGGGTGTGTGACCTATAGTGTGCCTCTAGACCAAATGGAATATGAAGAACACAAAGTAAGCAGGGACCAAGTCTATCTGGGAGGTGGGGTTTTGATCATTGGTGACCTTCTGGCTCCATCACCTACCTACACTCCAAGCCCCTCTCAATTCCCTCGCACCCCCCATTATTTCCTGCCTACCGAGCATCTTAGTTTATGTACAAATGGAGCAGGGATCGAGATTCCTACATTGGTCACAGGCCACCTAAAGAAGATTCTTTTGTTCTCATGTGTTTTTCCTCAGGTTATGACTGACTGGGGGCTTAGGAATGTGTCAAAATTCACACTCCTGCTCTGCATCTACTCCAATAAAAAATGGGTTGTACTCTATTTTGGGCCTTCTTTGGTCTTTCTCCTGGGGGTCCCTGTCCAGGAACCTGAGAGTGTCATTGAATAATCAGGGTGGAGTCTCCTGGCTCCTCCTACCCCCTTTGCCAGGGGAAGAAGTGAAAATCTGCCTGATTTTTGTCTAATGTTACTTTTTTCTTATTTTGGCTACACTGCTCCCAAGGCATCCAAGCCTCTGTCAGAGAGCTGGAATCAGGCTGTCAGGCCCTCTCTGGAATCTGGAGTTGCAATTGGAAGCAGCAACTGGTGCCTCAAGGTGGACCCCATGAGCCCACAGTTATTGTAGCGTTTCCTTGGCTGGACAACAGCTTTTGTCTAAGCCAGCGTGCAGTAGGGCCACCCTTTTCTTCCATCTGGAGTCCCTACTTGCAACCTTCGTGTCTCTGACACCGAATGTGGGTTTAACAAATGTTTGCTGTCCCCTGGCCTTGATCTCATGCCTTTGAGTTTTATAGAGTCGTCCAGACCCTAGCTTTGTGCTGAGTGTCTTCAAGGAGGCAAACACATTGAGGATCTTACTGGATTACGATCATGATCTGCTCTCTAAAGATGCTCACCAAATCCATAGGCCCTATTTGCAGAAATCTGTCTTCCAAATCAATGCCTGGGACCGATCAATGTTAGGGGCTAAAAAAAAAAAAAAAAAAAAAAAAAATGGTGCAGAGAGATGGGTGGTCCCTTCTCTAGCTCCAATTCTGTTTACCAGGGATTTAAATGTACTAACCAAGAGGGAATAAAAGGTCAGCATGGCCATCACCACCAGGACGAGTCTAGCTGTGCTTTTAGAGAGAGAAGGCTGCTTCCCATGAGCCTGATACTGAAAACTGCCTATACACTTCATGTTATATCGGTAAGACAATTCTAGATCTTGCTAAAATTTATTTGCTGCTTTCTTTTCTGCAGGGGAAGTATACATATACACATATGCTTCTACACACATATATGATTGTACTTGCATATATATTACACATACATACACATATATGTATGTAAATATACATTACACACATGAATATATTTAGGAACAATGATTATATACAATATTTACGAAAAAGAATGGGTAAGGAGAAAAGGGTGCACTATCTTTATATATGACCTGAGGTGCTAAAACATTGGCCCTTATGCAGATGTGAGCCTGTCATATTAAATCCAGTTCAGGGTGAAATCACCAAATCTTGGTGCCTCTTTGAAATTCACCGGTCTCAACTTTCTTGATTGTTTTTCTGAGCAATATAAAATTGATTTATAATAATTTATAATAATAAAATTGAACTTTCTCCCCTTCCAGCCTTTCCTTTAATACAGTCAAGGGAGGGCCCCTATAGAAAGCCTGGAGTCTGCTCACAATATGTGGTCCTGTTACATGTCACAAATACACTCCCTGTGTTCTGTGTGTTTCTGGCCTTCGAGTCTGTTCAGCACGTTTGGACCCGTACTCTGGAGTTTATTCGGGCCAGGAACATACTTTTTGTCAGTTCTGTGAAGGTGAATCTGACACCAAGGCCAGTGATGTGACACTATTGCTTCTCAACTCCCAGCTGACCCAACGGTGGAGAAACAATCTCAGCATCACAAAACTCCTCCAGCAAAGCTCCCTGCTGGGTCGTGTAGGGAACCTGTGATTTCATCTTCCGTGTAGCTGAAATATGCAGAGGGCGTGTGGTGATGGGGAGACCCTAACGAAGTGCAAGCCTTTACCACGAGCGCCACCCAGTGTCCACCAGGAGCAGTGTGGACTCAGCTAACTTGCCCAGCTCAGAATCACCCAGGCTGGTCCTGAAAGGCCCATTACTACCAGGTGGTCAGCATGTTTTCTCTCAACTTCCTGTAAACTCTTTACTCCACCCCACCCCCTGTTTTTCCCTTTCTCTCTTCCATAGTTGTGAGGCCATTGGAGGACATGGAGAGTCATTCTCTTTCTAGACAATATGAGGTAACACTCCCCTTTCTACCCAAATGAGGGGCCAGGCAGGCTTCTGGTCCTTCACTATTCTAGCAAAAGAGGAGGACTGTGTCCCTCTGAGTCTACAGGGTCAATGCTACGTAAGGTGAGTTTGTCAGGTATGCCATTTTATTTATGCACTTATTTAGATACAGAGCTTTATGCATCCCAGGCTGACCACAAACTTGCTATGTAAAGGAGGAAGATGTGGTGCTGGTGATAGGTTTGTGCTTGCCTATTGTACCACCTGAGCTACCCCTTCCCCAGATCAGGTAAATTAAAGGCAACATCAGGTCTTTCCCCCATTTTCTACTCTATCTGAAAATGCCTGTAAGTGGGAATAGAGCATCCCTTAACTTTGGGTGTGAGACTCACTTCAGTGCACATAAAAATACCTAAGGTTTTTAAAGATGGGAACTTTAACAGTACATTTTGCACAGCATTCAGATGTAGGGTTGCATAAGATATATTGGTGTTATATAAGCACACTTTATATAAGCAAGGTTGTCTTGGTCTCAAATGTGTGTGTGTGTGTATGTGTATGTGTGTGTGTGTGTGTGTGTAACATGTGGTTTTTTTTTTAAGTCTTGTTCTTTGGCTTTTTCTTTACTTGCCAGGGAAAACTTTGAACAGGGAAGTTCTCTGTTGTGCTTTTTATGGATTATGATTCATTGAGAACATGTTTGCTTGTGTGAGACAGGGTTTCTCTGTGTAGCCCTGGCTGTCTAGGAACTCACTCTGTAGACCAGACTGGCCTCAATCTCAGAAATCTGCCTGCTTCTGTTTTCCCCTGCTGGGATCAAAGGTGTGTAGGCATGGTCTATTTACGTATTTATTTATTTCACAGATCTCGAAGACAAGACTGGCTAAGTCATGTGTTCTGTGAAGGTAGATCTGAGTGACCACTTTATTTTTAACAATGCTACAGCTATCTTCGAGCTAGAACAGTAGGATTGTTTAATAACTTAGTAAGGTATTAAAGGAATAGCTCTAAAGCATTCTGCATGATGGCCGAATGGCTGCAGTTCCATGGATGGGTATGATACGATGAAAGTAGTGACCATAAAAACCAAGACACAAGTCACTGATCATTGGTTCTGGTGACAGGAGTGGCCTGTGCCACCTACTCCGCTCAACAACTGACTTTCTGTGGTGGTTCTGAGTTACCAACTACTTAGTCTTCCATTAGGATCAAAGTCTTTGTCATATGTTTATGAGGCTTGGCCTGACTCAATATGCTTGGAAGACCATATGAACTGACAACCAACCCACCCTGGGAGGGATAAGGAGAAAAAGGAGCCCGAGAAGGCGATCGGAAAAACAAAAGGAAAAAATTCTTCCTGTTCAAAAACGAATTACAAGAACCTTCTTACCTTTGCATAAAAAAAATATGCCTGGAGTTAGAGATAATCTCCAACAAAATAACCTCGGAGGGCTCACTATTAGATAATTATATAAATATTCTAAATAAATGAGAAATCCCCAGAGGAAAAAAAACTATTCTCCACTTAATTTTAACCTAATAAGATGTTCAGTTTATTTTGAAAGATAGTGTGTATCATAGAGTTATACATATTTTGTTTTTTATAATTAGGGCATGAAAGTGTGTTTATTCATTTAGCTTAAACATAACTATTTAGGAAGAGACATCAAGCATCCTCTCAAATGTATTCTATATGAGATGAATTTGGCACAGCACAGCTGAAAGCACTTCAAGTTTATCTAAGCAGGAAGTAAATGGGGTCCCATTATTATACGTCTTTGCAAGCCCAAATTGTGGCACGTCTCATTGTGAGCTCAGACGATGATCTCCGTGAAAGCAAAGTTTGGTGGTGATACTATTTATATAACATTTATTCTCCTTAAGTGTATATGAATATTCCAATTACAAATGCACCTTGTACAGTTGTAGAGAAAGGAACCGAGAGATGGGAATTCAGTCACATCAGGCGCGTAGAAGTCATTTACAGTAGCATACGAATTCCAGGCTTCATTTAGAATTGTGAAATTCTGAGGCTCGGTAAACGGCTTGTTAAAGTGCCATTATGCATGGGTGAGACCTTGGACTGAGATCCGGAACACTCACTTAAAGGCTGAGAACGCTCCCACGGGCTTATGACCGAAGTGCTCGGGCGGTCGATCCCAATCTGTTGGCCAACTAACCTAGTCAGAGAATCTGCACAAAACAGAACAGCAAGCCAGACGCAAAGAGATGAATGAAGCAGACACATATATTATTAACCTCTGGCCTCTGCACAGGTACACATGTGTGCACACACACATACATCACAACACATATGCACACTCACACTGGTGCACAAACATATATATCATAACACACACTCACAATGTACGTCATAATACACACATATACATCATACCACATACACACGTGTGCATGCATGTATACATCATAAGAAATGTATTCACAATGTACTCACTAATTTGAAGCCTATTTTATGATAACAGCACCATGCAAGGATGTAGGAAACCATTTCTAAAGTCAGAGTCAGAGTACTCAAACACAGTGAGCCAGGTAAAACTTGCAAAGCAAGCAAGGTCACCAAGGTAGATTGAAGCTGTGAATTAGTTAAACAGCTTTGACTCCCAGCGGGTCTTGGGCACACTGCACCTATCCAAAAACTCTGGATTTGTGAATGAAACACATACCCGTGCCAGATAATTTTGATAGGCCTTGACTAGCTCAATGGATGGGAACTTCTAAACCTCCCTGTAGCTAGCACACACTTCCCTCTGGGATTCTTAAGTTAACACCTATTAAAATCTATATTTCATCTCTGCTATCCCGATAACTTTCGGGGGAGCCCCACCCCCACCCCCAGGACTGCCTTCCCTTTCCACCTACATTGCTGAATGTTTTCTCTCCTGCAGCTCTTAAACCTTACTCCTGTGCCTCCCGAGTCCTGATAATTCACCTCTCCTTTCGGTCCCTTGCCTGTGCAATCTAAAAGTTCCAACTCAGTCTCCCTGCCCAGCCATTGGCTGTATGGCAACCTTTATTACCAATCAAAGCCAGCTTGGGGCGGGGACCCTCAGGTCTGGAAGCACGGTGTCTGGGAGCCAAATCAGGATGAAGCATTAGAACCAATTCCCAACAGCAGATGATATAATTTTATGGAACTCCATTGCACTCTGCCTTAATTATATCATCTTAATAGACTAAAACAAACAAAAAGAAAACACCAAAACCTTTCTACAGCTGTGTTTGTTGCCTTCTGCCTTTTATAAAGGAAATAATCTTAGACAGGCAGCCCCAGTCTGAGGTAAGAGGTCCTCCTGCTGCGTTGCTCAGAGTAATCAAGGGAAGGCACAGTGCTCACCTGGACACACGTTCCTCCGTGTCCCTGCAGAAGAAAATGAAGGCAGCAGAAAGGAAACGTCAATAGGCCCTACGAGTGCAGTGCAGTGGACAGGGCCATGGTTTCTTCGAAAGCTAGGAGCAGAAACGATGGGTTCCTTGCTGCCAAAATCTTCCCAGTAACACTTGACTTAGCTGCAGATACTACATTCTTATATCCGACCAAGCTTCCGCTGAATCTCTTTCTGAAGAGAAACTGCATGATGAAGACGTTAGACTTTATTTTTTTCTGTCATTATTCTATGGGTATCGCGTTTGCATTGTGTTAGTCAGTCTGAGGGATTTAGAAAGATTGTAGATAGATTGTGGGCAAATAGCATGTGATTTTATATAATGATATTACTCTTGCTTGGAGGCTGGTCACAGCTAGATCAGGAGTGGGTGCTACAAACGCCTGGTGATGCTTATAACAAAATATTTGTAAATACATTCACTCATGTCAGTTTATTAATGCATGCCAATTCTTATGGTCTGCATGCACCCCCACTGGCTTGTGCATTAGGAAGCCCCACCCTCTCTGATGTATGCATTTCCACCAACTACTAAGACAACCGAGGAACACTCAGTTGCTGCTGTAGATTTTCAAGTATGTAGCTTACAGTGTTGTACACATCACTGCTAGTTCAGAACGAGATTTAAAGATGTTTGGATTTTTTTTTCTTACAAGTTTAGGAATTCTTGGAGCCACAGAGATGCAGATCTTTATGGAACTCCTGGGTTTCAGACAGCGACAGAACAGATGAAGACCACACACTAAATCCTATGGGAAAACTTTGAAAGTGTATGTAGGCAACAAATAGTTAAATATTGGACAAGGCCAAGAAAAGCTGTGTTCACATTGCGAGAACAGGATATATTACTGAGTTTTCTATTTCCCCTATAACTCCCCAACCTGTTTCTTCATTACTGGAGTCTCAGTGCTTTGGAGTGTGCAATCTTAGTGCCCCCCCACATGTTATTTAAAATTTCAGACACTCTTTTCTCTGATATTATGAGTCACTGAGCCAGATGGTAGTTAGTTAACCTGGATGGTAAACCTGGAGAGAGAAGCGGACTTTGGGTCTCTTTTGGTTTTCTTTTTCTTTTTTTTAAAACCAATTAATTAATTTTATGTAAGTACACTGTAGCAGACCAGAAGAGGGCATCAGATCTCATTACAGATGGCTGTGAGCTGCCCTTGGTTGCTGGGATTTGAACTCAGGACCTCTGGAAGAGTAGTCAGTGCTCTTAACCACTGAGCCATCTCTCCAGCCCCTGTTTTGGTTTTCAATAGAAGGTTTCTTTGGGAAGCCCTGACTATCCTGGAACTGACTTTGTACACCAGACTGAACTTGAATTCTGAGATCTACCTGCCTCTGTCTTCCATGTGCTGGGATTAAAGACGTGTGCCACCACTGCCTGGCGGAACTTAAAAGATTTTTAAAAATTGATGCATATATATGTGCACACCTCTGCGTGGGTTTGCTCAGATGTCAGAAGAAGGCATCAGTGGATGCACCCAGGAGCTTAAGTTATGATATGGTCCTGTTGTAGTTCTGGGAATTCCACTCAGTTCCCCTAAAATAACAATACATGTTCTTAACTGTTGAATGATTCCTCCACCCCCTGAGACATTTTTCTATTATTTTTGAGAAAAGTAAGTGAATCAGGGAGTACCTTTGTTACAGTGACATATTTTAAAGAGGCCCGTTAATTATTCATACAGCTGAGATCTGCTGTATGTTAGGGTGGAAGTACCTAAGGATTAAAATCGCCCACTAAGCTACCCGGTTTATAAGAACAATGAGTGAGATTGGAAAAGAAATGGAAAAGCAAGAAGCAGAAGCAGGAAGCTCTCTGCTCCTAAGTAATTACTGCAGTGATGACCGAGAGGTAGCTGCTTCCTTTCCAAAGCTCATTCTCGGGAGAACACCTCACAAAGCAGTCAGAATGGACAGGGCTGTGGATACTGATTCTGGAACACGGTAAAAACTTTGTCTTAAGGATTTGTTTATTCTATCTTGAAACGTTTGAGTGATGTGAGCGCATGGGTGTATGTAAACGGCGTGTGTGCCTGGTCCCTGCAGAAGTCATACCTCCTGGAACCGGAGTTGCGCATGGTTGTGAGCTGCAGTGTGGTGCTGGGAACCAAACTCAAGTCCTCAGCAAGAGCAGCAAGTACTCTTAACTGCTGAGTGAGCCGTCTCTCTAGCCCTGTCACACGTGGTTCAATTCTATGTGACTTCTGGGACATTGACCTCTCACCTTGTTATATTCCGGGTTAGGAGGCGTGTCCTAAACTATTGCCTGTTACAGGGGGCCTTCATCTCTGTTCCCAGGCTTATCAGGAGCATCTGGCATGGCTTCTGAAAAGTCTACAGATTTCAATTGCTTTTTCCCAAGCATGTTTTTCAGGTCTACTTTCACAGTGGCCTTGAGAAGCAGCTATGTTCAACTTCTGCAGGTGCTCCTCGGTGTTTATATATTTGCCTTTCATTAACTCAAATTGGCTCACCTTCCCCACTCTGGCCTCACCATTTTTGGGGCGGGCTGGGGCAGTGCCGTTTCTGCTGGCCTTTGAGGACTGGGATGCAGGATGCAGACAGCCTCTCCTGGCTGCCTCTCACTAGGCCTGTGAATTCCTGACTGAATTCCCCAATCTGAATGCACTTTCCACCTCCTTTGACACACCAAATCTCTTTCCTTACTATTGATATTCTTTTCTTTTAAATTATTTGATTTTATATGAATACACTGCAGCTGTCTTCAGACACACCAGACAAGGGCATCGGATTCCATTACAGATGGTTGTGAGCCACCGTGTGGTTGCTGGGATTTGAACTTAGGACCTCTGGAAGAGCAGTCAGTGCCATGTCTCCAGCCCCCTCATATTGATATTCTTGCAACTCTCTTTCTATGACTGTGGAGGTTAGACATTGGGATGTTTGTGCAATCTTTAGCTCTAGTTTGTGCAGCCCAATGTTCTAAGAGGATCTCAGCCCTTCTATGTGCATAAGCAATAAATTATCTTTCGACCAGTTTGAGACAGAGACAGGTTGGCCTCAGACTTATCAGGTGGCTAAACTTTGGGTCTTTGGACACCATATCCTTCTGTTTCCAGCCCCAAATGCTAAGACCACAGGTATGCATACTCATGCCTGGCTTTCAATTTTATTTTATTTTTTAGCTGTGTTGGATGAAAATCCTCTTTTTTCTTTTTCTCCTTTTCCTTTCTCTCTTCCTTCCTTCCTTCCTTCCTTCCTCCCTCCCCTCCTTCCTTCCTTCCTTCCTTCCTTCCTTTTGTTTGTCCGAAACAGAATTTCTCTGTGTAGCCCTGGCTGTTCTAGAACCTGCTAGCCCTGAAATCCACCTGTGTCTGCTTCCCTAGTGCTGAGATTAAAGGCAGACACCACCACCTCCCCACTTGGATATCTATTTCAAGTTCCTAGTTTTTTACTTGTTCCAAACAAGATTTCATTGTGTACCTCAGGCCTGCCTTGAAGTCACAATCCTCCAACCTCAGTTCAAAAATCTGGGATTGTAGGTGTGTACCTTTATGTCCTGCTCAAACACATTCATTTTGAATAAAAGGCATCCTTTGAATACTTGTTTGACTAATACAACAAGGTCCAAAGAACATATTTTAATAATAATTATAGCTGTTTTTGTTTAGAATTTTGAACTTCTTTTTTAAAACCCTAGAATGTAGGTGAAGAGATGCCTAGTAGCCTAGTAGATTAGAACACTTGGTGCCTAATGACTAGTGACTGGGTCTAGATCTCCAGCAACCTTACTAAACTCACTGTAAGTCCAGGACAGTGGTAAGACAGGAGGATTTGCCAGGTACAGTGAGTCTCAGGTTTAGTGAGAGCCTGTCTGAAGGGAAGAAGATAAAGAACAGAAAAGAAAGACAACTGATGTCTCCAGAAGGCATCAAGATACACACACACACACACACACACACAAGTACACATGCATGCACACACACACACACACACACACACACAGACACACACATATATATATATATAGAGAGAGAGAGAGAGGAAGAGGAAGAGGGAGAGGGAGAGAGAGATTGACTGAAGAAAGCGTATTATTTTTTTTAAATAAAGAAAACAAAGGCCACAATTAGGCATTCATTGGTGCTGCTTTGTCGCTGTCCTTTTCTGTTTGCTGCTTACAAGAGGCAGCACTGAACCATCACCATTGTCCCATGTTATAGAAGAACGAGAGGCAGAGAAGCTGCAACACTTGATTATGAATTCATGGCAAGGATGCTGATTGCAGGACAAGTTTGTGGCATCCTGGGCGTCTATCCTTAGACACTAGAATCACATTTTTGTTGCTCATCTATTTTTTTGTGTTGTTAGATTCTTACAACAGCATTGCATTTGCTGACAGTGATTGTTTATGGCCACAGATCCATTTTCTCTTAAGACTGTTTATAGCAACAGTTTCATTTTCTCTTAATAAGTTTCATTTCTCTCTTTGGGATGAAAGTGTTGGATATCAGCATCCTCTGAACTAGGACACTGAACTGAAGCCAGCATGGGGAGAAAGAAAAAGAGAAGAAACGGAGTTGATATATTATACCGTGTTTCTAAAGTGTGGGGCCATTAGAGTCAGAACAAGGGGAATTTGAGGGAAGATGCTCTAATGGATAATGCACTAATAGGTACCAGATCTCAGGAAGGCAAAAGGTCAAGATGAGGATGAATAGATGATGGATAAGGTACAGGGTGCAATTGGAATGATGGAAAAGTTTCCAGTGCTCTGCAGTGTACTAGGATAGCTGACAGACAATGACTAACCCTGAATTTAAAAATAGCTAACAGAATCTGAATGTTCGCAACGTAAAGAAATGATACATGTCTCCGGTGATGGATATGCCAATTAGCCTGATCTGCTAATTGCATATTATGTACATGGATTGAAATGTCTTATGGTATCCCACAAATATGTGTAGTTACTGTGTCAATTAAAAATTAAAAACTTATTTCAAAGGAGAAATCTTAGTTTCTTAGTTGGTGTTAAGTATCATGAGCCACTGGTCTCTAGCAGTGTTCCAACACACACACACAGAAGAGCTGGAGGACCAGGCTCACATCTGCCTCTGTTTCTTCTGGCCATTTGCTTATTCCATCACGTGCATTTTTCACATGTGGATTGAGAGATTGTCTTGACACACTGTTCACATTATTTCTTATCAAAGTTATGTGTTGGGTTATGATAAAATTTGGCATGCAAACCAGGTCATTTTTAGAAGTGAAGAAGAAACAGTAATGGTTATTACTCTAAGACAAGAGAAGGCAGCTGCCAAGGTCTTGGTCATGTCTTGCTTTGGGGATGCACTTTTAACATACAAAGTCCTTTAAGAAGCCATATCGTAGAGTATCCTGCCTGGTACCACAGCAAATTTATCAGGTTGGCAGTTCAGAGAGATTCCTAGATACCGAGGGACTGGGCTACATGGCCTGTTACCCATTAGGACAGTGAAGATCAAGACTGTGTGCAGTGTGCATGTTTGCCATGGTTAAGGAAGAAGGAGAGTTAACATTTGACCTGCACCATTCTAACATTGCTATGCGCTTCTGCTCCCAGAACATGACCGTGGAATCCCGGAGTTCAGTACACGCTAATCTTCATCTAGGTTTTCTTAAGGGATGATTTCATATACCTCACTTCCTACGCCCATTATCCAACAGTCTGAGCGGAAATCATGCCTCCATGTTTCAAAATTTTGCTTAATTAAAAACTCCTCCTTTAATAGAGAATTCAGAAACTGGAAACCCAAGACTTCCAAGTGTTCAATATTACACTTCGATGCCCCGTTTTCTGTTTCGGTTGAATGTTCTTAATGATTTTTTAAAAAATCTATTGTACGTAGAGAGAGGATAAATGCAACTCTCTAAACTGACCATGCAGTAAGGAGATGTGTCTCTTTTCCTGTGAAGTGTGGCCTTTGTAACAAAGATCTCACATACTGCCAAGGTTTCTTCTAAGAGCAAAACATTGAGGAATATTCTCTCCCACCAAACTTTAAAACCATACTCTCTGTCCCTGCAAAAGACATGATTATCTGGTGCAGTTGACAATGGGTCACATACCCAAGGAACAATGAACATTTCAAACACAAATTGCTGTTGAAAAAAATCACTGTCCTATTCTGGGCTGATAATGTTCATGGAGGAAATTAATAGAGAATTTTCATAAAAATCCATTGGATAAAGAAAATCAGACAAGGACTGCCAGTTTGTCTTCTAAGCTGCTTGAGTAGAGCTGTCATAACAGACCTTGCCCCAGATTGTGGAACCCTCTCCTAGCAACTTTTAATGGTAGTAGAACTTGTAGCGCCATAATCTCCTTTCAATTTTGACAGTGTTACATGATCTTTATAGACTTGCACTGACAGCATCATTAGGTCATCTCACCTGACTTCCTCATGGTGCACATCATTGCATTGTGATGGTGATATACAATTACCAGTGAAGTGGATAGAGTATTAACATGATTATTGGAAAAAGTTAGCATGTACAAATATAGAATCCCACTTCTGAAAGAAATTTAAGGCTATTAATTAGCCTGCCCAACTTACTGTTCTTTTTCTTTTTTTTTTTTTTTTTTTTAACCAAGTAAGATGTTGAGAGGGATGACCTATGCAATGTTATGGGACCATGCTAGGGTGTACTTTTCTTAATTTCCCTGACCATTATAAGGAGGGTAAGAAGGTTTGTGGTAATGAACCACTTCCATGAAAGGGGAAACATAGTAAATTTTCTCTCCAGTTGGGAAGCCCATCTTCCCCATTTTCAATTTATGATGATCATGGCAACAAATGAGAAACAATTTTAGATTCTGTGAAGACTTTGGTCAGATAAGTACTGGGAAGTTATTTAAACATTTTATCTTAATGAAATAGGATTAGTTTGTTACAAAGAAACCCACTCAACTTACAAAAAATATCTCAAGCATTATTTATTTATTTGTTTGTTTGTTTGTTTTGTATATGTGAATGCCATGATGTATATATGAAGGTCAGAGGCTCACCCACAGGGCTTGGTTCTCTCCTTTTACTATGTGTGTCCCAGAGATCAAACTTATATTTACCAAGCTCCATGGTATATTTATTTTCCTGGTGAGGCATCTTGCCAACTGCAAATACTCAACTTTCTAGTTATTATTCAGAAAATAACAAGATGCAGTGATAATCTTGGAAAATCTTTAGGACTATAAAAAAATCTTAAGTACTGAGCCTCAATATTTCCTTCACCTCTTTTCTAAAACATTATACAAAAACAGTCCCCTCACTGATGCCACGGACTTTGGTAAGCAGCAGACAGGATGGGATGAGATGCTAATTGCCCTTTTTTAATTGTTTAAGAATTTCAGATTTATAAGATCTCGAATTTTTTCAAGTGATGAAATAAATCAGCTGTGTGCGCTGATGAGAATTTTGTAAAATTTCAGAGCTTCCGTTTTCTCCTTTGTACCCTGTTAAGTAAATTTCATAAAGATCATCAGGAGGATGGAATGAAACAACAGATGCTATTGCGTTCTTGGCTTGGGTTTGGGCCTAGTAGAGATTCCTAGAGAGAGTACAGTTTCAAGTAGCTCAAGGGAAGTAGGGCCTATGAACTAGGGCAGGAACTGTGGTGGTTGACAGTGTTTCTTTCTGGGACAGTTATTTTCTATTTTGTCCCTTCTTCTATGGGCTAGAGGAATAGTCCAGTTGTTGGAAGTTTAATTTTCCCATCAATTCTGCAGTCGAAGACAATTGTGTCAGTGTATAGAGTCATAGGATTCTTTATATAATATAATTTTACCAAATCTTCCCCCACTCACCCGACAAGAAAGATATCAAATGGGAAAAATACAAGTATTCATTTTAAATGAACTAAGTCGGAACATCTGGAATGGCATCTGTATCTGTATACACTGACCTATTTATAGCTATAACTATTCTGTTTTGACAAACTAGCATTTTTATATATTGGGATTTTGTGGGGTGGTAGTGGGTACGTATGCATGTGTGGAGGTCAGAGGATGACCTTAGGTGTCATCTGCCAGGTTCCCTCCTCCCCTTTAAGACAGGTTTTTAAAATTCACTTGAACTTTGCAACATAGACTTGACTAAAGTATGCATGCAGAAGTCAGTTTGTTTCCACCTCAAATCTCACCACTGATAAGATTTCAAGCTTGTACCACTTCGCCCAACTTTTATGTAGGTTGTGGGGATTTGAAATCAGGCCTTCATGTACATTTACCAACCAACTGAGCTATTTCTCCAGCCCTAAACTAGCACTTAATAATAATAATAAAACCAAATGAGGTTTTGTTAGCAATACTGGATCTTTTATATTTTAGACACAATCTTCAACCTCTCCTTATACTTTGAAATTTTATCTTTCCAAGCCTAGTTTGCATATCTAATCTCAGGTCACCTCATTCTACACAACTGTATCAGTATCTTTGATGGTTCTTCTACATCTCGTCTCTGGGGTCTTTAGAGATGCTGTACCAGGGACAGTTATTCACCATAAGATGAATTTGGACCCCACCTGACTGCACTAAGGTTTCTAGGATCTGCCTTAACCCTGCCCACCAGGGTATCCCCATTTCTGGTCTGTGCCTGTTCTTGTTCATTCAGCCCATTTGATTTCTTTCATGTTCTTCTGTCACACTTTCCACCCCTGCATTTCACCTCTGCCCATATGAGGACTCAGTGTAACCATCAAATATAACTCTAGGTATTTCAGGTAGAAAAGGATGCAATACAGGAGATGGGATACTTACGGTGTCAGAGGCTGGAGGGGGAAGGCTTAGTGAGTTGTTTGGATACTGCCCCTGGAGCGCTGGGGAAGGTGGAGTGTGAGTGATTGAATCCAGGACCAGGTGCGGGAGCAACAACTCAGAGATGCAAGACCGCTGTCATCATTACAGCTTTCATGGAAAGGTATTTGAGGACAGAAAATACAACCAATCGAGCAAAAAACCAAACCAAACCAAACCAAAAAAAACCCCAAAACTAAAACAAAAACCCAAAACTGTTAGAATACATTGGGGGGGGGGGGTAATCATCTCAAATTCATGTGTCCACCTCCTGTCACTAACAGTGAATAGCCACAGGGGATCTAAAACTGAGCTCACCTTCACATCAGATTCCTATACTGAATGTAAGGCATGCCTTTCTTTTGTAGTATAGAATCCTAGCTGCAGAGACGTCTTGTGAACAGAGAACAGCTAATGATTAGGTAGACGGAGTTCTAGAAGGCATCCTTGATTGTGACCCATCCCTTCTTACCTTCGGACCATCTTCCCTCTTCCTTGTCTACTGAAACTTTACTTCCTCGTTTCAAGGCTCAGTTCAAAGGTCTCCTCCTCCAGGAAATAGCCAATCGTGTCAATGACAGATCTCTTTCCATACTTATCATCCCTGGATCACATTGCAGAGATGGTAAGTATGGGGTTCACATGACCATACCCTGGTTTCTCATGCTATTTCTGTCTGTCAGCCTACTTGATAGGTGAGATTAAAGCATTAGATTTGCTTACCCTGGAGCTGGCCTCAGAATCCTTCTTCCCAGAGGACCTAAGTCAGCCTCCACAACGAATTGGAAATCATGTTTTGGATCAACCCAATTTCTCTCTCCTGACACCCATGCCACAAAGCATCTGAACCACCTTTGAGGATATTACATGCAATGCTGACTTGGTTATTCCCTCTAACAGAATCATAGTCTGCAACAGTGATAACTGTGGATTTGTGGGTTGTGTGTTGGGTTGATGTTTGTAAGCAGTCTCTGGATCATGGATACTTAATCTGGAAAAAGCATCAAGAGAGAACCTGTTACAACTCATTTATGTTACTTGGGTTGAAAAAGGAAATGCAGCTCAAGAAGAAGGAAGACCAAAGTGTGGATGCTTCTTAAAAGGGGGAACAAAAATATATTCAGGAGTAAATACAAAGTGTGGAATAGAGACTGAATGTAAAGGAGTGAGCTGACTCCACGTTACCGTGACCTACACACACACACACACACACACACACACACACACACACACACACACACACTGTGTTTTTTAATGAGAAAAGGATTAGAGGCTGTGGAGCTTTTTGTCTTTCATGTTGAACTTTAAAAAGAAAAAAAAGAAACCCTTGCTTTCAAGTATCTATTTTTTTCTCTTTGGGTTTTTTTGTTGTTTTAAAAGATGCTTAAAGCTCTCTGCAGCAGGAAGTTTCCCTAGACCCGTGAATTTTCTTACCATGTGCTTCTCTTCAGGGCACGGGCCGCCTTTTGGAACTATCAACTGTAAACTGCTCACCAGGATAAACTTGATGACCTCTCCTTACCTTATTCCATATGGTCTATTAGCTTTCTATTGCTGGAAAACAGATTACTACATAAAACATGGTACAGCTTAGTAGTGTCTGTAGGCCACAAGTCTGGACTAGGTCTCATAAGATAACTCATAAAAGCAAGTTATTCCTCCTGAAGGCTCTTGGGGAGAGTATTTTTTGCTTGGGTGATTGTTGGCAAGATTCAATTTTTAAAAATTGCATGAACAGGATACATTTTCCTGCTAGCTGTTAGATGAAAAGTGCCTCTATCTTCTAAATGACCTAGTGCCCCTTAACTCAAGGTCTTCTTCCTAATCTTCCCTTTTGTTCTACTGACACACTGTTGTGGACCACAGTGATGGCTATCAGGAAGGTGTGGCCTCTTCATTCACTTCTGTATGGTGGTCCTTCCCTTACACTTCTGACCATGCTGAGTTTATATAACTAATTCACCTGCCTTCCTGAACAAGTAGCCCCATGGTGATGGTCTCTAAATAGATTATTCAGCATTGAGATTTTTCTACATAAGACTGTTAATTCCATATTTCTTTGTTATTTATATATTTATATATTTATTTATTTATTTATTTATTTATTTATTTATTTATTTATTTATTTGAGACAGGGTTTCGCTATGTGGCCCTGGCTGTTGTAGAACTCACTCTGAAGACCACGTTGGTCTCAAACATACAAAATTCTGTCTGCCTCTACCTCCACAGTGCTGAGATTAAAGGCATGCACCACTATACTCTCTCTACAAACAGTATATTTGAATGTATGAAATAAAATTACGCTAGGTATGGTGGCTCATAGTACTTAGAAGGCTGAGACAGGAGGATTTCTGTGAGTTATAAGCTGGCTTAGTCTACACAGTGAATTCAAAGCCAACCATGGCCATAGAATGACAGCCTCCATGGGAAAAAACTACCACCACCACCAACAAGAACAACAAAAGTTAACCAATTGAACTTGATGATGAAAAATAGGCATATGGCTCCCTGCCCTTCATCCCCCAGGCAGTTGGCCATATTAAGACGAAACTAAATATTATCTTCCTAGCTTCCAAGTATCAGAAATTTATTGAAGTGACAATGAGTGTAAGCTTTGCATTTTCTATGAGAAGTACAGAAAGTAGCTGTTGATGTCCTGGGTGAAGAATGGAAGTGTTATATGGCCCAAATCAGTAGTAGAAATGAAAGAGTCTCAACCCATCTGCTGTTCAGTAAGGGGTATTCTTGTTATAGACCTAGGAGAATTGGAGACAGAAAGCCCAAGTCTGCCAATCTAAATGATCTCAACATGATTATATAGCAAAGGAGAGAAGGCTAGTCCTGGATTATCAGATACTACTGTGCCTCAGTGGATAGGACCCAAAGGAATTGGCAGAATCAGAAAGCTTTTCAATCTCTCCAAAGAAGACGGTGTCCACCAATATGCTGTCAGAACACTTAAACAAAGAGTAAGAAGCCCAGGGCAAGAGCACTGAAGATTCAGCATCTTGCCACACCACGTGTCCTTCAACACAGTGTCAACATGTTGTCTCAAGAAGCAACACACTAAGAAAAGGAAGAGGCAGCAGAATGTGTTAAACTTTTGGCCAAGAGAATGGAGGAAGTCGAAGAAAAATGCCAGAAACAGCTCTTTCTCTCGAACCATACGGCCTCGGCCATCAACAACACAGCAGTGGCCAAGATGAAGGCTCAGGACATGTGCTGCAAGAAGAAGGAGGAGCTGTTGAAACAACTGGACGATTTCAAGGTGGAACTGTCCCAGCTTTTCATGGCCAAAGCGATAGGCCAGAGTTCAAGTTCTCCAAGTTACGCAAATCCATTGCCTGTGTCCTCATGGTCATTAACCAGACTCAAAAGGAAAACCTCAGGAAATTCTACAAGGGGAAGAAGCACAAGACCCTGGACCTTCAATCCAAGAAGACTAGAGCCCTGCACCGCCCACTCACCAAACATGAAGAGAAGCTGAAGACCAAGCAGCAGTGGAAGGAGCGGCCATACACACTGCGCAAGTGTGTAGTCAAGGACCGAGACGATAATGACAATAACGTGCTGAAAAAATACTGGAAAAATTGCCAAGACACATAGACTGTCCTTGAGGAGAGCTCATACTTCTGAGTCCAGTCAAAACTACTTCTTTAAAGGTAAGAGGGAGATGGTCAGATCTTGGTGGATGGGGTATAAAGCACATAAAGTTAGGAGGGAGATGTGGTGCTGGGAATCTGAGGGAAACTAGACAAGCGGACCTGGATGATGGATTTGATCAAAACACATTGTATAGATGCATGAAACAAAATAAAAAATGATTAAATGAACAGCAATAATACCCCCAAACAAAATCTACATAAAATATTATAGTGAAAATTACTTGTGTTGAAGTGTATATGGTGTAGTCATATATGTTTTTACTTATTAATGTATTAACTTCATGACTAAAAGCAGTGATGATAAAGGTTTTGTGGAGGCACTGTAACACTCGTACTATGAAATAATAATGTGTCATTTGTTTTGGCCAAAGTCATAGATTCCCAAAACATTTTTATTTGACAAAGGGCACAGGACCATCGTCCTGTGCAGCTCAGACAGTGTGTGCTCTCAGCCCTATCTCCATCATTGCCCTCAGGTCCTATGAACCCCTCCCAATCTTGCTCCATATTCCCAGATGTTATCTTGAGGTGCATCAGGAGCAAGAGGAGGAAGTCTCGATGTTTCAGGCAGAAACCCGAAGTCGACTGAATTACTCAAAAGAGAAACTGTGTAAAGCAGAAAGCAGTGAAGTTATGTCACCAGGCAAGTCGAGCCATCATATGATGATGAAACTTAGGTCTCACTATGAGACCCAAAAGGGGACAGATGTGATGGAGGGGGGATTTCCACCCTACAAGGAGAGGAGGACGTCTTTACTATGGAAAGCAAGGCAGAAGAAAGAGAATATTTAGAAAAAGCAGTTAGAGAGGAATGCTCTGAAGGGAAGTTTGCAGGTGGGGTGTGTGTGTGTGTGTGTGTGTGTGTGTGTGTGCTAGACTGAGAAAAAGATTTTTTTTACAGTGATTTCAGTTACGATGTTCAGAACAGGCCACCAAGCAAAGTAACTATATTAGTCTGGGTTCTCTAAAGGAGCAGTAGAATGGATGCACATTAATGGGCGTTAGAACACCAGCTTACACAGTACAGCCAGGATAGTCCAACAATGGCTGTCCTTATACCGGAAAGGCCAAGAGTCTAGGAGCTGCTCTGGATAACTCAACAGTCCCAGTGTGGCTCTGATGGCCTCTAGAATCCCTGGAGAGACAAGGTCGCGGGTTCAAGAAGCTGGGCTGTGGCAGCCGCCGCCACCATAGCAGCAGCAGCAGCAGCAGCAGCAGAAGCAGCAGCAGAAGCAGCAGAAGCAGCAGAAGCAGCAGAAGCAGCAGCAGCAGCAGCAGCAGCAGCAGCAGAAGCAGCAGCAGCAGCAGCAGCAGCAGCAGCAGCAGCAGCAGAAGCAGCAGAAGCAGCAGAAGCAGCAGCAGCAGCAGCAGCAGCAGAAGCAGCAGAAGCAGCAGAAGCAGCAGAAGCAGCAGCAGCAGAAGCAGCAGCAGCAGCAGCAGCAGCAGCAGCAGCAGCAGAAGCAGCAGAAGCAGCAGCAGCAGCAGCAGCAGCAGCAGCAGAAGCAGAAGCAGAAGCAGCAGAAGCAGCAGCAGCAGCAGCAGAAGCAGAAGCAGAAGCAATAGAAGAATAGGAGAGACCAGCAAGACTGAATGGCAAGCAGGTTTAAAAAAAACCCTCAGGGAAGGCTGCAGACGGCAAGCCCCGCCCACATTTAGGGTAGGTCTTATCCTTTAATTAGCCTAAGTAAGAAAATCCTCCTTCAGTTGATTCTAGATTAGTCAGTTCGACAATGAAGATGAACTATAACAGTGACCTTATGCCAACACAGAAGGGCAACCAAGGAAGCGATGTCAGTATGAATGGCTGGGGAAGGGTTGTGGTTAATATTTCTCTTCTCATTCCCCAGACTATGTGGAGGAATGTAAACCTTTCTATAGACTCCATGGTTAGGCATGAAAGATGGCAGACATGCTAATCTTGTTTGTTTGTTTGTTCGAGACAGGGTTTCTCTGTGTTGCCCTGTCTGTCCTGGTACTAACTCTGCAGACTAGGCTGGCTTCTGCCTGCCTCTGTCTCCTGAATATTAGGATCAAGAGGCCTGTGCCACCACTTCCCAGGATAGACTGGTAATCTTATAGTGAAGGCAACAGTAGGGAGGGGCTTGGTGACCCTGCTCATCGGGGACAGAAAAAAACCCGATGGAAATTCAACAGAGGGCATAGATAAGCTAATGTCGTCATGGGACACCTCTAGCAAGGGCAGACCCCGAGGTGTAGGGAAAGTGAATCAAAGCATCTGCGGGCTTCTCATCCACTCATCAACAAGTCTTAGTGCAACAGGCTCAGAGGCTTGACCAGCCACATCTGAGTGTAGGGCAGTTCCGGCACAGCCTACGAAGAGGTCGCATGAAGAGGTCACGTGACCTTCCTCCACAAAAACCACCGGGGAACAGCAGGGGCAGACAGAATCTGAAGGACTAAGGAAGTTTCAAGAGGGTCTGAGCCATTGCTAAGTGACTTGAAAATAGTAAGATGCGATATTGTAAGCTTTCTTGCTGGCAGCTTCACTTCTAGCCTAGGGAACACTCATAAGCAGGGTGACTGGTCTTAGACGCTAGGTTTAGCCCCGCTGCTTCATTGCTCCTCCTGGGATAGAATGGCTTGCATGGCATGGCCCAAGTTCGCCATCCCTCTCTGCGCTTCGCAAGGTGTGTTGAGGTTCTTGCCAAGAAGTGGGATCTACGTTTTAGATCCGGGTCTCACAATGCTGCCTTTGAACAAAAGAACACAGAGGAAATCACAACCTTTTACCCCCACCCCTCTTTGGTTTTTTGAGGCAGGGTTTCTCTGACTGTTCTAGAACTCACTCTGGAGACCGGGAAAGCCATGAACTCAAAGATCCCCCTGCCTCTGCCTTTTGAGTGCCAGCATCGAAGGCACATGCTCTGACCCAGCACAACCTGCCCGTTTCTAAAGGCCCATCGGGCTTTTTCTTGCTCTCTGAGAACTCCATTATCATAAGGACAACAAACCATGCTTAGCTTTCTGGAGAAACAAAGCCTTGTAGAACCCTACAAACATCGTACATACTGTAGGAAAAAAATTAACACACAGGTGCGCTTCTGGTCAGGAGCCCAGCACATGGAGTGATGCTGACCACATTTGGAATGGGTCTACCAGCCTCAGTTAAGGAAATCTAGAGACTCAGTCACTGACATGCCCAGAGATTTGTCTCCTAGGTGTTTCCAGATCTTGTCAAGTTGATAGTTTCAAGGATCATTTTTCCCTTAGTTGTTTTAGTGACTTTAGCTCAGCCTTGGGTAATCTGGTGTCCTTGTTCCAATACTGCTCTAAGGCTCTCAAATGTTTGTGCCCAAGTGAACAACAGCAGCAATAAAGAGGAACTAGATGGATGGCTCAGTGGTTGAAATGATTTGTTTTGAAATCAGGAGCACCTGAATTCAGTTCCCAGCTCCTACTTAGCTAGCCTAGCATCCTATGTTTGCCTGTAAAGCCATCTTTGATGAGGGTGGAGACAGGAGGGTCCCCGGGGCTTAACAGCTTCCAGCACGAGAAAATCTAAGTCCCAGGTTGGGGGAGAGACCCTGCCTCAAAGGATTAGGAAGATAATGATAGGAAAGGGCACTCAACATCTTCTGTGCACACACACAGGCACATACACCATCCCAATATACACATTTGCTTACATAGACAGACACACACCCATTAGATAGATAGATAGATCTTTACACAAATTGTGTGCACTTTTACTCTCTAAGAATAAGAACAAGAGGAAAAGGCTTGATACAATGGATAACATTCAGCCTTAAAAATCAAGACACCCATAAAATGATTTTAATAATCTATACACATATCTATTTTTTTAAATAAAGTTGTAAGAAAAAAAAAAGCGAGACATCCTGCCACTAATGACACTGTAGGTGACCCTTGAAGACATTGTGCTAAGTGACGTGCGCCAGATCTGAAGGATGAGTAGTGTTTGCCTGCATTCACCAAATTATCCAGTATCATGAAATGCATAAGGACAGAGGTGAACACTGGTCACTAGCGGCTGGAGGAAGAGAGTGATGGTGAGTTAATCGGATGCGTTTAGAATTGCCATATGGAATAGTGAACAGTTCTGCAGCAGGACAGCAGTGATGCTTGTGCCACAGTGCAACTTTATCTATAGTTACTGATGTGCACAACAAAAATGGTCAGTTTCGAGTTGTGTGTATTTCACTGAATGAAAATACCCAAAACTAAAAAATCCACATCGGAATCCACTTCCCACACACTAGAAGTGCCTCAATTAAAACTCTTAGAAGTTAACAGAAACACCTTTGGCCAGTGTGGAAGTGTATGCCTATAATTCCAACATTCAGAAGCATGAGTAAGGAGGATCCTAGGGCTGAAGCCAGCTTGGGCTGCATAGTGAAAGCCTAGGAAAACTCTTTTAAGAAGTGAGTCAGGATAGCTCAGCAGGAGAATGCTTACTTAGAAAGTTCAGAGTTCTCGGTTCAGTCTTCAGTATTTCAAAAACAAAATTGTAATCTGGGGAAAGGGGACATGGAGGTTTCCAGTGTGACTTTCAGTCAGACCAAATTTTGAGCCAGGGCTCTGAAGAATCTTGGCTCCCTTGAGACTTACTTTTTCCCTGTGGGCCAGAGACCTTTGCTATGTGATCTGATGTGAGTGTTTTGTCTTGTTTGGATGCCTTCCCATCATCTCCCTGTTGGGTTAAAGCCTTCCTATCTTTCGAGATCCAGTTTAGATTTCATTTCCTGCGTGGATCTTCTGTTCTTTGGGTCATCCTCGACTACTCATTTATTTATTTAAACCATCTCTTCTCATGATCTGTTTAGCATCATTTAAGATATTTGAAACTGTCATTTTCAGAGTCACATGGAGATGTCCATATAGGCATGCAGTGCAGTGTGTGTGTGTGTGTGTGTGTGTGTGTGTGTGTGTGTTGTACATGCACTAGAATCACTAGTCTATGCACTGAGAAAGAGGAAAGCCCAGTTCTTGCTTGCACATTGTCTGACTCCGTCTTCTTGCCAGTGAGCATTTCTGAGAAAAAACAAACAAAAAAAAAAACCCTCCATCTAATTCTTCTCAGTCTGCTTTCTATCATTGTGCTCCCCCCCCCCCCAGAAACTTTTAAAGTCATTTTTGGTCAATCATCTTTCCTATGAAATTTTACCACTGAAGATAGATGATCAATTTTGTGTCTCTGTGTGTGAAATGACTACAGAGTCATATACAACATGAGAAAGATTGTTATCAACATTGTTCTTGCTCCTGAGAACCAGGTTTTGCCCTTTGGGACTGGAAGGGTAACATTCCCATTGAGAATTTGTACTCTAGCCCAAAGAGCAGCTGAACTTTTAACCCTCTGCACCAAGGTAGTAGAGTCGAAGGTTAGGCTGTTTCCCAGGCATTCCGAGCCTCTCAAAGCACTGCACCAGGGAGGGTCTTCTCTCCTAACAATCTGGCTCTTCCTGCCTCGGTGATTACTGCCTCTGATACTAATCTGCACTCACAGGTAAGGACAGGATCTGAAAATACTTTTAAGGCATGCATCAGTTTCTATCAGCCTCCTTGTTCAGTTACTAAGTTATTTGCTTATTTGCAGCCAGCAGGGGCTGGGTGGGTGGTGCAGTTGTAGCTGATACAGAAGACAAATCTGAAATGTTGCCTCTTCTCCTTGGGCATGTTGATTGGGTGGGAGAGAAAGGAAGGAGGTGGTGCATAGCATAGAAGATGACAGCAGCTGCCTGTGGTGAATATCTGAGGTAGAGCAAGAAAATCTACTTCAAGTCCAAGAACCTTAATCAGTGCAGAAAGCTGGACCACACTTGATTTTTCTTTAGCCTAAGAAGTTTTTGGAGGAAACTTTCTGCTCATTTCCATATAGTAACCGTACTTAACAGAATAGTTGTGCATGTAAGAATCAGTATACATGATGTGGTTACTTGTTGATCATATTTCCCATGTAATGCCAGTACATGGGAAACTAAGGCAGGAATATTATCATATCATATACATGTCAAATACATATCAGTGTATTTGACAATAAGTTCCGAATACTATGAATTTCTTAATGCTCAGGACCTATTTTTATCATAAGCTCCTGATCCTTTCTTACTGACTAGCTAAGCTTGGTTTCACATCCTTCTCTTTGCTTGGATGTGATGTGCAACTGGCCCTGGTCCCAGGTTGGAGTGTGGGAGCATCCGGGCAGAGCCTATTTCCAAAACTCTCGCCAGACACGTCATCACAGAGAACACGTCTCTCCTGGGACTCTTTGCCAGAGTTTAATTGCTTTTTCCCCTTTCTCTGAGATTCCCATTTGAACCACATTGCATTTTTGTTCAGGTTAAAATATTTGATCAAACCCACTACGAATAACAAATTATTAGTCTGTCTTTTTTTTTTTCATTAAATTAAACACAACGTTGGCACTCCCCCAAATGACCAGCTCTCAAGCAGTTTTTCTGTTTGATCAAGCGTTATGCTAGGATTTCTGCCAAATGTCTGATTTTCTATTATTTCCATGTTTTGACTTTAAATGGAAGTAACCACCTATGTTACAAAATCATTCATTGCATTACACAAATTAAAAAAAAACTTTACATAGATTCTCTTTAATTTTTTAATGTGCATTAGTGTTTTTCCTTCATTTTTTAAAGATTTATTTATTTATTATATTAATAAGTACACTGTAGCTGTCTTCAGACACACCAGAAGAAGGCATCAGATCTCATCACAGATGGTTGTGAGCCACCATGTGGTTGCCGGGACTTGAACTCAGGACCTCTGGAAGAGCATCCCCTGCTCTTAACCACTGAGCCATCTCTCCAGTCCCCCAAAATGTATGTATTTAAGTATTTGTTTTATGTATATGGGTAGTTTTGTCTGCATGTACATCTTCACACCAGAAGATAGCATCAGACAGTTGTGAGCTGCCATGTGGGTGCTGGGAATTGAACTCAGAACCTTTGGAAGAGCAGTGAGGGGTCTTAACCATTGAGCCATATCTCTAGTCCTGACAGATGTTTCCTTCGGATTGTGCTGAAGTATCCTACGAATGACCAAATAAGCCTACCAAAGACTTATCAGTATGATTCCTAATGGAAAATACGTAACTTTCTTTGTGAATCAATACTTTAACAAGTGTTCAGTCAGCAAATGCTTCTTCATTGTTTGTAGTAGTGCAAATTTATACTGCCACTATGGAAATCAGTGTGACAGGCCACAGCGAAATGGGAATATATCCATCTCAAGTTCCAGCTATGTCATGCATCAGCATGTACCCAAAGGATGCTTTAATCTACTACAAAGACACTTGCCCAGCTATGTTCACTGTGGCTCTATTCATAGTAGCCAGGGACTGGGGACAGTTTAGATGTTCATCAACTGATGAAATGATAGTAAAAATATGGTACATTTGCACATTGGAATATTATTCAGCTGTTAAGAAAAATGAAATCATGGAATTTGTGGGTGATTGGATGCAACCAGAAAAAATCATCCTGAGTGAGGTAACTCAGACCTACAGAGACAAATATTATGTGTTTTCTCTTATATGTGGGTATTAGCTTCTAAGCCTCAAAGTATGTGTTACAACCCATATAACCATAGAGGTTAAGTGCCCAGTAACACCAGACAGGAGGAGAGAATTTTCCAAAGAAGGAGGAATAAGAACATAGCACCATGGAGGGATAAACTGGAAACTGGAATAAAGTTATTAAATAAGGAGGGGGGTGGGAAAAAAGGTAAAGGAGGGACTACAGAGAGAGACAGCTACCATTAAAGGCCATTTGAAAGTCATATAGAAACCTATTGTAGAAGCTTGTTGGTGTGTGTGTGTGTGTGTGTGTGTGTGTGTGTGTGTGTGTGTGTAGGATCTAAATATAATCACCTAAAGTAGAGTAGATGTCTTATCCTACCAAGTGAAACCTTCAGTGTTAGGAATGGCTTCTGCCGTCACTGGCCTAAAGTGCCCCATAGGAAACTCAAAACATTGCAGCTATTTCTAGGACTATTGGTTACTCTCTCCAACTTGATGGTAAAGGTCTATTGCTGAAGACACTTATCTGTGTCGCTAAACATGAAGAAGTCAAGCTGGTACCTAACTAGAAGCTTCCCTCCTATTGACTATTGTTCATAGTATTGGAAGGGGCTCTGTGTGCTGCTGAAGAAGTAAAGTAACCATCAATAGCTCTCAGCTATAAACGTTGTGACCTACAACACTGACCACCTAAAAAGCATAATAATAAAAAAAATGGCACAAATGATCTGAGAGTAACCAAATGATTTCTTTCTCTTTTTTTTTGTGGGTGCAGCCAACTTTACTGATGGTATTTGAGAGACTAGGGAGGGCTCCCTAGGCCTCTTCTGTTATTATAGGGGAGTGGGATGAAAATTGTAAGGAGGATGCTCAGTGTTGGGGGACAAGTTGGGACAGGGACTCCTCAGCAACTGAGGGTCTCTCTCTTGCTCTTAGTGTCCTTGCTGAGGTGGGTGGAACAGGGTTTCTTACTCCTTGGAGGCCACGTAAGCCATGAGGTCTACCACCCTGTTGCTATAGCCTTATTCATTGTCAATGAAATGAGTTTCACAACGTTATCATTGAGAGCAATCTACCTCCAGCATCAAAGGTGGAAGAGTGGGAGTTGCTGTTGAAGTCATAGGAGACAACCTGGTCCCTCTGTAGCTCAGGATGCCCTTTAGTGGACCCTAGAATGTCTGCTTTACTACCTTTTTGATGTCATCATACTTGGAAGGTTTCTCCAGGCAGCATGTCAGATCCACAATGGATTCTTTAGGGGTAGAAACACAGAGTGGTAGGCCATACCACTGAGCTTCCCATTAAGCTCTGGTATGACCATGCCCACAGCCTTGTCAGCAACCAATGGATGCAGAAATGATGTTCTGAGCTTCCCAGTGGCCATCACACCACAGCTTTCCAGAGAAGACATCCACAGTCTTCTTAGTGGCAGTGATGGCATGGACTGTGGTCATGAGCCATTCCACAATGCAAAAGTTGTCATGGATAACTTTGACCAGGAGGGTTAAGCAGTTGGTGGTGCAAGATGCATTGCTGACAATCTTGAGTGAGTTGCAATATTTCTCGTGGTTCACACCCATCACAAACATGGGGGCATTAGCCAAAGGGGCACAGCTAATGACCATTTTGGCCCCAGCCATCAAATGGGCCCTGGCCTTCTCCATGGTGGTGAACATGCCAATGGACTCAATGACATATTCAGTATCAGCATCACCACATGTGATGTTAGCAGGATCTTGCTCCTGGAAGATGGTGATGGGCTTCCCGTTGATGACAAGCTTCCCATTCTCAGTCTTGACTGTGCCATTGAATTTACCATGGGTAGAGTCATACTGGAGCATTTAGAACATGTAGTTGAGGTCAATGAAGGGGTCATTGATGGCAACAATCTTGACTTTGCCAGATGCAGTGCAGAAGGCAGCCCTGGTAACCAGGCGCCCAATATGGTCAAATCTGTTCACATGACCTTTACCATCTTGTTTACAGGATGAGGCTGGCGCCACAGGAGAAGATGCAGCTGTCTCTGGAAGAGGGAGGAGCAGAGAGCCAACCAAAAGATTTCTAGTTGAAAATAAGGGAGTACTCCATGAGATAGAACCTAGACATGACACCACTAGAGTGGCTAGGAACCTGAGATTAGGTAGTTCACAGGCCTAAGGGGGAAAACCATAATACTAATTCTATTACTCTGCTAAAGGAACACAGACATAAAATGAGTCCTAATGACATACTGCTATGCCTATAGATCAGTGTGTCACTCAGTCATCATCAGAGATAGGAATCTGAAGCAGATGGGAACAAACACAGAGACCCACAACTGGAAAATGTGCAGAGAGAGACTTCAGAGCACTCAGCCTTAAATGGGATGTCTTCATCAAACCCTACCCCCAAGGCTTAAGGATCTAATGTGGAAGAGGAGGCAGAAAGACTGTAGGAGGCAGAGGGGACAGAGGAGTCTAAAGAAACAGTGTCTCCCAGACACAACAGAACTGATGTACATACAAACTCACAGAGACTGTGGCAAACATACCTTGGGTGTGCACAGGTTTAAGCTAGACTTTGAGATAGAAAATGGACACAGATGTCCACCGCTATCCAAGAAGCTATCTCCAATTGATACCAGCTGGCAAAGGAAAACTCAGTCTTCTTCAGTGAAGCCTTATCTCACTGGGTACATTAACCACACTCCAGGGTAGATAGGATACTGCCCAGGAATAGTTTGGCCAACACAAAACAAATTCAATAGTATTTTTGTAGACTTTTTGTCTCTTTTTTAATTGTTTGGGCATTTTTTTGTCTTATTGGTCTTTTACTTGTTTATTTTGACTTTGTTTTTAGGGAGGATTTGTGTGTGTGTGTGTGTGTGTGTGTGTGTATGTGTGTGTGTGTATTTCTTAATTTTTTTTAAAAGAGAGAGTACAAAGTTGGTGTTGAATGGGTAAGGGAAAGATCTGGGAGGAATTGGGGAAGAGAAAAACAAGATCAAAATATACTTTATTTAAAAAAAAAACACCTTTCAACAAGAAGTGCATAATCCATAGGATCATTGAGTAAACATTTTAATATATAAAAATCCAGTCCCATGGTATCAGATTTTATTCTTCAGAATGTGTAAGTTTTTTGGCTTGTTTCTACAGAATATTTGATACGGATAACTACATAATAAGGAGGTTAATCTGAGATTAACAAGTCTCTGATTTTTACTTCATGTCAAACAAAACCACCCTTTCATTTTTCTTTGGTGTCAGAAGTTCTTTAAAACGCACCTGTATTGTTTCAAGGTTTCATTTGTCACTTGAAAAAAAAAAAAAAAAAAAAAAAAAAAAAAGACGAGCCTGGTGTGTGGTACAAGCCTTTAATTCCAGCACACTGGAGGCAGATCTCTGAGAGTGTGAGGCTACCCTAGTCTAATACAGTGAGTCCAGGTCAGCTAGGGCTACAGAGTGAGAGTCTGTTTCCAAAGAGGACAGAGAGAGAGAGAGAGAGAGAGAGAGAGAGAGAGAGAGAGAGAGAGAGAGAGAGAGGAGAGAAGGGAGGGAGGGGAAGAAAGGGAAAGAAGAAAAGAAAGAAAGGGAGAAAGGAAAGAAAGGAAGGAAGGAAAAAAGGAAGGAAGAGATAGAAACAGGAATGAGAATGTTTCTGTTATTTCAAGAGATCAGGAATAAGAAAAACCCCAGGGTTTACCATTGTGGGTTTAAGGTGGGCATGGTTGCTTTTCACCCAAGTACTAGGAAAGCAGAGGCAGGTAGATCTCTGGGTCTGAGGCTAGCCTGGTCTATACACTGAGTGTCGGGATAGCCAGTGAGAGACCTGTCTCAGGAAAAAAGAAAAGATCGTGGTCTTATTTGCTATCTCTTAGGTAGCATGCAGCTGCCTGCCCATTCCTTTTAATAGTATCTTAAAACTATGCAGAGTTTGCATCCCTTTCTAGCCTGAGATCGCTGCTGCTGAAACTCAGCTCTTCAGGTTTGGTGATAAGCACCTTTATCAGCCGAGCCATCGAGCAGGCTGTATCTTAGAACTTGTGATGGTTAATATCAATTGCTCTTTTGACAGGATCTAGAAGTGTCCAGGAGTCAAGCCTCAGGACCTGGCTGGGAGAGCTTAGATTAGGCTAACTGAGGAAAAAAGACCCATGGAAAGTTGAGCAGGGCTCCAGCTTTCGTCCCTGTATCTTGAGGATGGGCACATTGTGATCTGCCTCCATGTATTCCCAGGCTCTCCCCATCATGGTAGACTGTCTTTCCTTGACCTCTAATCCAAAATAAATCCTGCACTTTTCCCTGCAAATTGCTCCTGTAAGGGCATTCTTTCATGGCAGTGGGAAGGGTACCGAATATGAGAGAGCAGTGGGGGAAAGAATTTTGGTTTAATAACATTTAGTTACTAGAGAAGATATCCTTTAAACATTAATAAGGTATTTTATACAGTGTTTATTTACAAAGAGTACATATTGTGCTACTTAAGAGCTTTTATTAGGTTCACAAAACATGGTATTATAGGTTGTTATGTTCGGACCATAGTCTATAGTCTAAACATATAAAATAATTGAAATATTTAAAATATCTTTAATGGTGTGGTAATTAGAACTATGTAAACACATAATAAAATGTGACTTGGGTTTTCAAGGTATCCGTTCTAGTAAAAAGCTACATTATGAGACAGTCCCACAGAGGACGCTGGAATTCTGCTGTAGTCATAAACCTGTGATACATGCAACGAAACCAAGTGCCCAAGCCAGATCTGGACGTATGGAATGTTTTCAGAAATCACCTGGAAAGGGACTAATCCGAATGCCAACATGGAAAAAACACAGCTCCAAAAGCAATAGCCCATTCCGCACAGCCACAGAGAACACAGTGCTTAAAGAAGAGAGCTTCTGGGACTAGAGTCAAGCTGGGCCTGATGGTGCAAGCCTGTAACCTCAGCCACACAGGTCACAGGTTCAAGGCCTGCCTGTGCTCCAGAGCAAGTTCAAGGGCAATCTCAGTAATTTAGTGAGTCTCTGACTCCAGATAAAAAGCACAGAGTGTGAGTCTGCTTTTCTGTGGCAGAACCCGCACACAGCGCATCTAAGGCATTGGGTTCAGTCTCTAGCATCAGGGAAAAAAAGAGGACAATTGGAACATGCTAGTTTTAGATATTGACACATGCCCTTAAGATGAGTGTCTTCAATTTGCCTTGTAGGAAGAATACGGATGTGTGTGTGGTGGTGGCAGAGAGCAGGGATGACAAGCATTTTGGCTGCAAGTATTATAAATTTACATTTTTTTCTTTTGCTTTGAAGACTCTTTAAACTCTGAATACGGTTCTTCTCATCTTGAGGTAGCCTAGCAACAGCGACATCTAGTGGTCATGCATACTGCATTGCTTCCCCCCCCCGCTTCCCCCCCCCCCCCCCCCAGAGGCGAAAGGTCCCTTCAGACAGAATCCATTTAAAGTTAAGTTTTAAAAGGTGACACTCTACCAATATCCAACTTTAAATGTTTTCCCCGGATCTCCAGTGCTCTCCAAATCCGTGTGTTAATGGACTAGGACTCAGATGTTTAAGTCTGAGTATCTCTCTGACTTTTATAAAGGTCGCCTAGCAATATAGCCCAAAGAGGATAATTGGGGCTCACACGTTTAAAAGTAACAGCCCAGTGGGCTTTGTGAGCCCAGCGGGCTTTGCGAAGAGTAGAATGCCGCTTTTGCCCTGTCCAGCCCCGCCCCCACCATCAGCACCCAGAAGGCTACCACCAGGCTGATCTCCCCAAAGAGCAACTTCCATGTCTCTCAGCAGCTCTGGGACGTCTTCACCACCTTAAGTTCCCCAGCTAAGTCCGTTTCTTCATGGCCCCCTCACCATTTCTTCACTCCCGGCTTTCTCCGAGGCCTGTTTTTCAGAGCTCGTGTTATCTGCATCCTGTCTCTGGAGCCAGGTCTGGCTTCCCGACTCTCTTGATATCTGTCCCGCGGTTTTACTCACAGTCAGTGTAGCCCAGCGAAGCGAGCGTTAAGCTGCTCTCGTGATGACTCATTGCTTCGTGATCTTGTCTAGTCCGCTGTTGGCTAAAAACTGCGAAGTCAAAGGTTGCTTTTGGTATTTTCATAAATGCGGATGATACAAAGGTGTAAAACATAACCTCTTTTAGGTAGTCCTTAATTTGTTCTCAAGTTTCAGCAGTAAGGTTTAACTCTTGGGTTGACTAGCTTTGGGACTATATTTGGTAACTGTTACTATAATTTTAAACTGAAGTGAAAAGCAAGACATAAGTCACATATCAGCTTGAGGTATAGAGATTTATGCCTAAAAGATTTTCCAGACAATACAAAGACATCCCTTTACAAACATTGGATACTTTATTACATGATAAAATGACATGAAACAATAAGGAATTCTCCCTCCATATTTTAAAAGTTTATTTTACTGTCTTTAGGAAGTTCATTCACTCTGACAATATCTCTCTGACTCAAATCCTGTTTGCTATTGTTCGATAGTTCACTATTTAAAAAAAAAAATATCTGTTGTATACTACCACATAGTTTCTGTGAGAAATGCCACATTAACTTATCCTAAATGCCAAATTAAGATTCCTAATTTTTTTTTTAATGAAAGAACTTTGGTAAGCAACATATAGACCATTACATATCCAGGAGACACTGACCAGGTTAAGGCCACATCGGTTAGGATTCAACTGAAGGGTTGAATTCTTTCCTGGGCACCACATTTTGAAAGAGACAGACAAATTGGCGAGAGTTCAGAGGGGAAGAAAGAAAATGATCAAAGGTTTGGAAAATCAGCCCTGTGAGGGAAGGTTACGAAAATCAGTCCCACTCCGCCCAGAGAAGAGAGGACGGGAAAGGACCGGAATAGCTTCTCTGAAACACATAAAAGTGTGTCCTCAGGAGGAAAGCACCAATTATCCTCATTAGTCAACAGGGACAGGACCAGGAGTAATGGGACTTAAGCTTCAGCAAAGGAAGATGAAAAAAGATTAAATATTATAAAAACCTTCATTTCAAGGCCTAATGCCTTCTCTGTGATGGGGATGAAGGACAGAGAACTGGCAGAGAGAGCCCCGGCAGCTCAGTAATTCTCAGGAAAGGGGACAATGGTGGAAACGTGGATGCTTCTTTACTGCCTGCATAATTCTCACTATCACTAAAGGGCATTCAAACTATACAGACACATATAGAGAAATGTAGAGAGATTAGTGTTAAAAATTGTGTGTGTGGCAAAATATTGCATGATTTTCTCATGTGCTGGATGTGAATTCAAATACATGTACACACGCACGCACGCACGCACGCGGGCATTCGCACACACACACAAGACAGGGTTCCTCTGTGTGCCTTGGCTGTCCTGAAAATTGCTCTGTAGACCAGGCTGACCTCGAACTCAGAGGTCCGCCTGCCTCTGTCTCCTGAGCGCTGGGATTAAAGCAGTGAGCCATCACTGCCCATCTCAAATATTCCTGACATGACAAGACTGCAGCCTTGTAAACAGGCAGAGCCGTGGTTGTCTGCATCAGCCCTGCACAAGATCAGTGCAGTCAACACTACAGAACGGAAGAGGGAGGGGCTTGTGAGCCGCTATCCAAAGCTGAGGAGTGTTGGCCGCTGACAGAGAATCGGTTTTCTGTAAGGATACGGCTCTTGATGTATTGTCTATTCTCCAGGGCATGGCCCCACATCTGTGAGTGATGGGGCAGCAGAGACTGGACTCAGTGATTAGGAAACAAGAGCAACAAAGGAGGTGCAGTGAGAGAGGGTAGGAGATGGATCTGGTGGGAGTTCGGGAGATGAACGGGAAGTGAATCTGATCGACATGCCTTATATATGTGTGAATATGATTGTCATGCATTATATGTGTGTGAATCTGTCTTGCATTATATGTGTTTGAATCTGATTGTCTTGCATTATATGTGTCTGCACCTCTCAAATATTAACAAAAATATTTTATTAAACTTATACATATTTGGGACCTAGAGAGATGGCTCAGTGCTTGAGAGCTCTGGCTGCTCTTGCAGAGGATCTGAGTTCAGTTTCCAGCACCCACATGGTGGCTCACCTGTAACTCCAATCTTAGAGGATCTGATGCCCTCTTTTGGCCTCTGTGGGAACACACATAGGCATATTCAGGGGAAACACCCACACACACATAAAATAAAAATAAATTTAAAGAGGAAAATCATAAATATTTGAGGCAACAAATATGCCAAATGCAATGAATTGGTGATTTCCTAACACACATATGTACTGAAGCATTTGATATTCTCCTATAAATAAATATAATTATTATGTGCCAGTGAGGATAAAACTGTAATTAAAGATTAATTAAAAAGTTAAAATCTTCATCAGAAATATTCACATAGCTGAGTCTGGAGTGGACAAAACCATAATGATTTGACAAATACCCAAAGAATAGGAATGAGGGACCTTTATCAGATTTTATCTGATGATGAATTCAATTTAATTTACAATGCTAAAAGGAAAACTTTAATTGATCTTAATTTCTAAAGAGTAAGTTCAGAAAAATAGGCATCATAAACCTGTAGATATTTTGTAAAGCAATTGCCAAGGAAATGAATGTAGTTTTTGTTTTTTTGTTAGTTTTTTTTTTTTTTTTTTTTTTTTTTTGGTCCAGATTCAAGGAAAAGGAAAGGAAAGCCTCTGGTTGGTGTAGCTTGAGTTGTATACTCTTCTCATCAGATGAAATTCGGTTAAAGGCATTTTTAATAAGTGAGGCATAGCCGAAAGAAGGAATGGTTATCGGATGTCTATAGGGAAGAAGTAAATGTATGCTCCCTGAAGATTCTTTATTGCAAAGATACAAAGTGCCACGTAAGTAGACGCTCCAGCTTGTCATTTTGACTCCAATTTGTGAACACAATACTGCGACCTTCACGGCTATCTTCATCTACCAGAGATGAATTCTAGAGTCTCACTAATATGGTGAAGAAAGGTGAGTCAGCCAAAGGAACATTTCCATCTCAGACAACAGTATTTGTTACAGGGCGACTATAAGACATTTCTACAACTAAGCGTGAAAAATACTTGTTTTCAGCTGCTGGTCACCGACAGTGTGACTGTACCTTTTTCTCTGTCTGCTTCCTGTCCACAAGAGAGAAAGAAGCTGCTTTGTTGCACACTCATATCACCACATTCTACTCAAGCGCACGGACCCAAGTGAGCATGAGCTAACCCCTCAGAAACCATGAGTGACATAAATCCTTTGGCTCTGTTTTTCTGTCCCATATTTGATCACAGTACTGATAAAGTAATATGCATGAAGTACGACTTACCTTGACAACCAGAAGAGAGTACGGTAACAATCTTATTTTTAAGAAACTGAGTTGGGCACGAGAGCAATGCTTTTTCATGACTTGAAGGACCTAGTGTGAGTCCTGAGCATGAAGGGAAGTGGATATCAGGGTGGATACACACACACACTTGGCAGCATTCACGTTACAAGATGCTGCCATTTTAGATTAGGCTGGTGAAAAGAAATATGTTGGTTAAATAGGTACTTTACAAGTCACACACACACACACACACACACACACACACACACACACACACACACACACACATATTATCCCTACAAGTTTTTTCAGAGGCCAGAATCTGGATACCTCTAGTAAGGACAATTATTGTTTGTTTTTGAAATAATCAAACCTTGTTACCACACAAATCCCAATCCTCCTCCTCTCTCCCTCCCCTCACATCCTCCCTCAACCTTTGCAACCTGCCCCCAAAGAGAGAAAAACAATCTCATTGTGGAAACTGTAGTGTGTCAGTGCATATACCCTTCTGTCCAGACTTCTTTGCTTGCAAGTGTTCATAGCAATGAGTCATTGATGTGGTGCAAGGCCTTTGGCTTCTGCTGCTCTATTAAACTAGAAGCTTGGTGAGGCCCCTTTAGAGCATCCTGTTGTTGCCCTGTGTCATGAGGATCCTGTAGATTTGATCTGTAGGACCAGCCCCTCCATGCACTCCAGCAGTTCATCAATGCAGTAGGTGTTGTGGTAGGCCAATTCTGGATCTGGGCCTCAGAGGTTTCTGAGCTGGTCAGCCTGCTGTCTCTCTTGATCTCACACCTTGGGGCATGGAAATACCCTTATTACCCAGGGTCAGCTCTACTGACCACACAAATCTCAATTATCCCAATCTGAGAGCAGAAAAGGAAGACCTGTACACAGTCATAACTAATCTGAGATGGAAAGAAAACAAATCTTTTCTTGTGTTGGTTCTTAACTAGTTTATATATATATATATATATAATGTTTTCAAGGCATCCCCAGGTATCAAGCTACCAGAAAGCATGTTTGCTTATCAGCCTGCCCCCTACCTTTATAGTGTTCATGCTGGAAGAGTTGACAACTGTAATGTGTTTTGAATAAAGATATGGACAGCAGTGAAATCAGGACCTTTTCAAAACCTCCTTGGAAATCCTGCTTCTTTTACATCTATTTTGTCATATTTTGCTCATTTTTGACAGTCATGAGGATGACGACAATTTTCATAAAAAGTGTTTGTTAGGGAATAAACCGATCACAACTCCTTCTTACCACGTCTACTGTGAAAAGGCCCTACAATTGCAAAATGACAGATGGTAGAAATGGGGTGCCTGCTCCACTCAAAACACAAGGCTTCTTAGCATGTGTTTAATTAAGCCCGGCTGCGTTCACAGCTTCTGAACTGATGTTTTGTAGAACTAAATTCTTTGAACAGGAAAACTTACTCGTTTTATTTGCACAATTGGTGCCAAGTTTTTCCAACCAAGTCTTTCCAGAGCTATAATAATTTCCAGGAGGACTCAGGCAAACATAGGAAATAAGCTGACTATAGAGTGTTTCAGCGTAGGATTTGGGTTCAGGTCTCGGTGTTCACAGCTCATATGAGTGCGTCCAGCAGCTTTTACAGTTTGCCTGATTCCTTGCCATTGGAATGCACCCCAGAGAAATTTACCTGCTAAAGCCATGATCCTCACTGGGGAAACTTAGTGAGCTACATTAGAGGAAAACAGATGGTTTGTGGCTCTGCTGTTGATAGTGGTGTGTGTGTGTGTGTGTGTGTGTGTGTGTGTGAATGTGTGTGTGTTTGTGTGTTTTTGAACAAACTATTCAGTTTCTTTGTCTTTGTGTTTGTCTCTCTCTACAACCAGTGATTCCCCACCCCCTCCCAGTATTGGAAGGAGTAGCTGAAAGTAGAGGTGAAGAATATAATACTAAGATCCATTTCAGGACGAACATAACTAACTCATCACCAATGGATGCTGCATGGTTCTCCTCCATCTCTCTGTGATCAAAATGTAATGAGGAAAGTGATAACCAAGAAAGCCAAAGAGCTAAGACATAATCTTATATAGCATACCTTTACGTTTACCCTTCCAGAGGAATCTTTATTATATACTTGCCTGCATTGTGGAACCTTGAGATGCCAATATTTAATTTAACCAACTTTCATGATTTCCACCAGTCTGAATCCTATAAGCTTTAAGTATGCTTCTGTAAAGATATAAATTCCATTCTTATGTTTTGCAAAGGTTTTGTTTTGTTTTGTGTTTGCTTATCTGTTTGGTTTCTATTTGATTCCAGACGAATTTACTATGGGAAAAGGATAATAATGGCAGGTGTGTTAAGGTAAACTTTGTTGGAATATTCATCAGGGATATTCCTAAACAGCTATTCATGACACATATCTTTTCTAGGATTGGTATTCAATACATGCCCGGTGTTAGTAGTGTTAGCACCCTGCTTTTGTATATATGAAGCTAGTTAACTGATGATCTCTACCTATAAGCGCACTGTGCCATGTGAAAATGGCTATTGGAACATTTATGCCCAATTAAAGCCACAAAGACATACAGAAGTATATGCTGTGTGTCACTCAAGAATTGTATTGGTAGAAATGTTTGTTGTCCCAGGCATCGCTGCTACAAGGAATCCCTCCTTATTCTCATCCATGGCTGATCAAGGGTATATATGTTATTTGCTTTGGGAAGTTGTAGAACAACAGCTGTTTCTGGTGGCATTGTTATGCTGATATGATAGCATGTAAGCCCATGGTTTATGCTGTCCATGGTTGCTATCAATGGTTATATTTCTTTTTAACATAAAAGATTATTTTTACTTCATGTATGTTTGTAATTTCGCCTCCACTTATGAGTGATGTGCCACACATGTGTCTGGAACTTTAACAGACCAGAAGACAGTGTCAGTCATACACAAGTTCCATTACTGTATTTCAGTTAAAACCATCACCAACAAAAAACAATATTAGGAAAGGAAGGAGAAAAATCAGCCATCAAGGGCAGAGACCCTGAAATCTCTTTTTCATGACCTCTCCCTTCTCAGTGCCTAACTAGTCACTTGGATCTTCTATTTATGATGACAAGAACATATCACAGGGCTTGGATGTTCCCTCTCAAGCTCAGTTGACATTTCATTGCCTTTACTGTAGAACTGGGGACTGTGTTGTAGATTGTCCTGAAGCTATTTGTATTTTAATGTTAATTCCACTTCCCCAAGAAGGGTTGTCTAGTCCTGTACTCCTGAGGTGATTTCATCTGAACCTTCCCATTTTAATTAGTAAAATAAAGGAAAGCCAGTGACTGGGTGGGGTGAGGGAGGTGGAGAGGGCTGAGAGGTGTGAGGAGGTCAGAGGACAGAGGGTGGAGGTCATTACAATGTGGAGGTTCTCAAGGACCAGTTAGACCCAGGTGAGATTGATTGTCATTAAAAAGCTATGAACATTAAGGATTTTATAGGTCAAATGTCTCATACAGAAGGGCAGTTTGTATCTTTGTCTATTTGATGTAATCTTGTTGTGTAGAGTATGTGGATTGAGAGTTGAATATATTAACCTGAATGAAAAGCAATCAGGCTGTAGAGTTGTATTTATGTGGGATTTTGGGGTACAGAAATACCCCGGGACAGAGGCAGAGAACAGGCGGCAGAAAACCGCCAGGGAAGGGAGTTGAGCAGACAGGGTTGGGCTGTGAGGGTGGCTGGAACCGGGTGGCTCGGGTCGAGGGACGGACGTGCGCACAGCTCCGTATCAGGGTCGGGTCTGAGGA
Organism: Micromys minutus; assembly: GCF_963924665.1. Lineage (NCBI taxonomy): Eukaryota > Metazoa > Chordata > Mammalia > Rodentia > Muridae > Micromys > Micromys minutus. The sequence goes on from NC_137958.1 coordinate 32,876,809, forward strand.
GTGAGACCTCAGGGCCAATAAAGAGATAAACCATTTTTATATTTTTAAAATATTTACTGCAACACTGTGTCCTTCCGAGGGTGATCTGGCCATACTCCGGGCACTCAACTCACAAGCAGATTAAAATGGCATCACTGATGGATAGACTTACTCCCGGCAGGAAGTGTCTTATTATAAAAGCTTGCTTCCTCTGTCTCCCAGCACTTGCTTGTCCTGTGATGTAAGGATGCAGCACTAAGACCCTCCTGGGAGATGCTGAGAATGTACTCATGGGCTTCCCAGCCTCTTATAATGGGGAAAGCCTTCTCTCTCTTCCTCCCACATTTTTGTCATTCTCACCATCTGTGGCATTCTGCTTTAGCCATGGAAAAAGGACCAAACACATGGTATGTTAAATTTCTTCAAATAAGACAGCCACTTAACGTAGAGTAACAGGCACCTCGGTAAGCATTTAATAAATATGTTTTACTCTATTGAAAAAGAAGGATGAATCTAGGAGTGGTGTGTGTGCTGCAATCCCAGTCCAGGCTCTCTCAAAAACAATGAAAAACTCCAGAGTACACAAACAGGGAGAAGGGGCATTGAACCACAGGATCACAAAACTGGAAAAAGCAAAAAACCTCCTAGAATCATTCATGGTTTCATATAACTATTTCAAAATCAAAGATATTATTAAGAACCCAAGACGAGAAGCAATAGTGTCATGGATCCAAAGTTCTTTTCTGATGATATTAGTGTGTTTAATGTATTTAGCTGTCTTAGTCAAAGCCTCATGGTCTGAGGTCTAGGTGTACTATATGTACGGAAGATGGTTTATGTCACACCTCAGCCAGAAGAACAAACTGTAAGATCTGCTTCATTAAGGACCCGAGAAAGACAATATAAAGAAACTTGGGCTTATCCCTATGGTGTGACTGAAACCACGGTTGGTGCTTTCCTGTGAAGTCATTTCTGCCTCCCTGTGGTTTGTTCTCTGTGGTATAAAATAGAAAAATAAGCTCTGCTCTTACTCTCTGCCTAGATGCCTGGCTGCCTTTTCTGTCCATGATATTAATGGCAGCATTTATCTACTTTTTCTTAGCATACAAATCAGTTAATTTTCCTAACAGTTTAGTGGAATTTGCTCAAAAACATTTTTACTGAGAAATCTCAACAATAGAGGTTGTTGTGCATATACAAATAACAAAATAAATCCAGCAAAGCAACCCCTGTTTTTTTTTTTTTTTTTTTTTTTTTTTTTTTTTTTTTTTTAAAGCCACACAACAAAGTAAGAAGACTGGCGGTCTATTTACCATTTTGTTTAATCCAGCTCACGGCTACCTCTTATTATAACTAATTAAAACCTGAGGTATAATAGAAACAAATCTAAACACTCTGGTGGCAGAGCAGGAGACATAGAATCTAGTTCTTGCTTAGCTTTTAATTAGTTGTACGAACTTGGGCAGGCCATTTAATCATGCTGGGTCCTCACTTTTTTCATCTCTAAAATAAGAGGTTTGGATGGGAAGTAATTTCAAAGCGTGCTTCAAAGTCTCAAATCCTAATTTGTGATTATAATACATTTTTTTGTGAACTAAGCAATCATCTAATTTATTCCAGATTATGGCAAAATTAACGTATAATTAACCAGTGTTCCTCTCACTTTAATTCAGAACTCTGAACAAAATTGAAAGTACAACCTGGAACAAAGCTTTCAGTGTCCAGGCTGTCAACAGGAAAGTCAAGAGTCAAAGTTCAAATGTCCATTATGTTTTTTCCTTGTTCATCCTGTGCTAATCCATAGTTGCCTGTGTGTGTGTGTGGGGGGGGGGGCAATCCTCATTCCTTTTCAAAGTATAAAACACAGTCTTATTTAAGATGGAAAGACAGTATAGGAAAGTATTTTAATCTAGGGCTCACAACTCACACACTCTTTTTACCAAATGAAAATTTCCTTTTTTTGGGCTGTGGTTAGTCCTGATTTGGGGAGTGGAAGAACTCTTGACAAGCTGGTACATATGCACACACACTCATACACACACCGCTCAGCCAAAAACCATGCCCAAACCCCAGATCAAACAGCACAGAGAGAGTCTGGATCTTTTGGACCCAGGCTAGACAGGGGACAGAATAGAGGAGCTCATGTTCATGTTAACTAGCCTCAGGGTTTTAAAAATACATATATTTCTGCATATCTTTGCTCTTTCTTCATTCTTTTGAGGTTTAAGGGTGGCCACTGGCAGAATTACACAAAAACAGTGTTCAGGGCTCAGCAGCCCTTAGATCCACATTTGGAGGTCTCCGTGGGTGGTATAGGGATGCATGCCAATAAGAAGCCAGGGCAGATCTGTTAACAGACATTAAATGGCTTAGGCTAGATCCCTGAATGCTCCTACCAAGGGGCCTGAAAGACTTACAAACTATAATAGTAGGTACACCTTGCTTTAAATTTTACTAGTTTAAATGATCAATCTATCAAAATATGCATATTCTCTCTGGTCCTCAAATGAGTATTTCAAATACTTTTTCTATGGAGAGTGAAGGTCACCTTTAGAATTAAATTTTAATGCATATTAGATATTTAAAAATTTTATCTTTTTATTTAAAATGTGGGGAGTGAGGTAGGTGGGACATGATACACGCATGGAAGTCATGTGGAGGTCAGAGAACCATTTTACTTTTGGGGAATTGTCTTTCTCCTTTCACCTTGTTTTTGGGGCAGGATCTCTCTGGTGATTTCTGCCACCACCTCACGGTGTGTGCGAGCATCTGGCCAATTCTCCTGTCTTCATCTCCCACCCAATTTTAGGACGCTGGTGCTAGGATTACAGGTGTGCTATCTCATTTGGCTTTTTACCTTTATCTCAGGGATCAAAATCAGGTCAAGAGAGTGTTGACCCACTTAACTACCCTGCCACCTCCACAACCGATTTCTAAAAATTGGAGGAAGCTCATGCAAACCCCAAAGCAAAAATGTCTTTGGGTGCTTATTCTAGCAGGAGTTGGGAGTGAATATCGCCTGAAGCATAGCTTATGAGACACAATTCACTTACTTAAGTTCACATCTTTCTATGTTATTAGTGGTCTTGGGGCAATAAAAATCTAGTGCACTCAATTCAATAAAGCTATCTAGTATATTTCCAGAATGCTACCTGGTTTGGAGTCAATCACCTGTGTCCATCTTTTTGTTTTGAAAATATTGAGCCATGTTAACTTTTTTTTTTTTGTTAACCAATAATGAGCCTACTCAAGGCTTTCAGTCAAATTCCACAGACTGACAGTTCAAATCGCACCCGTGTAAAAGTCTATACATCATTTTGGAAGGCATTCATCATTTACAAGTCTTCTGGGGAAAGGCTAGTTCTGATTCTATTTTTGGCTAGTGACAGGTCAAATATCTGAATAGACAGGAAGATAATCCATTTCACTCTTTTCTACATACTGTGCACACTGGGAGTGACCCAAGGCTCAGACCTCCCCTGTGATTGTTTCCCACCTGGTTGCGGGGCCACCCACGCTGAGCAACCACAAAGCCTGTTTGCTATAGCAAATGGGGAGTTTCCCCTCCGGAGTCACCACACCACACTAGCACTGGACTTGAATGAGAGCCTCAGACGTGGCTTTCCTGGGACACAGCGTTGTATTCTTCTCCGCCTTATTGCCAGGATGATTATTCTCAGGGAAAAAAATATATTTCCAAAGGGATTATAAGAGATTTATTAACTGCCAAAGGAAAGATTTTGAAAAGGGTTGTGGTGCTGGCAGACCCGATCCTGACCACCCCTGAGATCTCACAGAGATCTACCATCACAAACAGGGCTTTGGGGGAGATTTTTGTATGGTTTCTCCTACTGAGAAGCAAGGGGGCCTGGCCCCATGAAGGAAAAGCAGAGACTTAGAATCTCTTTGTTAGAGGGAGGCCGGTGTTCTTCACACGTAACTTAAGCAGCCAGAGATGACTGAGAATTATCAGAGTCTTTATCAAGTGTGTTGGGGTGAGCTAGAGGTAAACCATCGGATTATCACCCACTTTATGTAGCATCAGCATCTTAAAAGGCTTTCATGAAGACGGGCAGACACGAGGAAAGACATTGAGCCACAGGCTGGATTTGCTAACCTTGGGAAGATTGCTCCCATTGCGTCCTGCTCACTCGACAGAGCATTTCTAAAAGCCACGTGGGAATAAAAGATGTACTTCTTTCAGTGTGTAGATGTGAGATTTGAAAAAGAAGTGAATTACTTATTTTCATTACTTTATTCATTATTTTATTTTATGTATATGAGTGTTCTGCATGTATGTATGTATGTATGTATGTATGTTCTGCATGTATGTATGTATGTTCACTGTGTGCACACATGGTACCCTTGGAGGCCTGAAGAGGGCTTTAGATCCCTTGGTACTGGAGTGAAAGACTAGTTAAAAACTGCCATCTGGGAGCTGATAACCAAACCTGTATCCTCTACAAGAACAGAAATTGCTCTTAACCAATGAGTGAATTTCTTAAAGTCATCTTTTAAAATCAAGATAGGTGAAAGGATGAAGCCTAGGCTTCCAAACTCTGTAGTGTGTATGTCCAATCTGTCAGGGAGAAGGCTCATGATCCCAGACAAAATTGCCTAGCGGGCTTCGTAGTTTGGTGTCGGTCCTGATCACCTGTGCTATTAGCCAAATGTGGCTTCAAACAATCATAGATGTGGTTTAAGCTTTCCTTTCTATCTTACTGTGGACAGCAATAAAGAAGGACTCAGCCTCACAGCTCTGGCTCTGTCTTCTTGGGGCTTCGATTATAACCCACACCTAGACAGCGAAGAACCACCACTCAGCAGTGCCAGAATTTAACTGTTAGATGGAAGATGTTAATCATAGTAATTTCTCCTGGAGCCCAGGGCATCCTCACAAGTTCTGTTGTGAAGGTCAATATTTACCCAGATGAGCATCACTGTTAGCCTTTGGCTTCTGAGTATCTTATCGCTTTTTGTTTTTATTCTGTTTGATGAGCCCTGCCTCTTAGAGCATTCTCTGGAACTCCCTAGACACCAGACTCTTCAACAGGGAGGGAAGCAATGGCTCACCACCAACTCCCCATGCCTACTGAGAAAGCATGTCCCCGAGAAAAGGTTCTGAAAAAAAAAGTAGGTACAACATGGATATTCCTGTTTTCCTTGTTGAGGACCCCTGTGTGATTAAGTAATGATTCTTTTTCATTCAAGGTCGAACAATCAAAAATGATCATTGTGCCAGAGTGATTCTTTGTTAGGAGAGCAAAGAGAGCAAGAAAGATCTGCTTATTGCAGGATCAAGAGTCTCTTGGAGGCCGTGTTTCTAGTGCCCTTCTCTCAGCCAAGTATATAACAGTTAATGAAACACTTGGTTGATAAACCATGGAGTACACGGACTAGGGTGTAGTTTCATGATAGAACACTTGGCTAGAGCGCAGAGGGTACAGGGGTCAGTCCTCAGATCAAAACAAGCAAGCCAGAAGGTAAACCAAACTCATGAAATGTTTATCAGTGAATTACCCATGCCAAAGACACGACAGAAATTGCACTGAATGACTAAATGGAGTAATCAGTGAAAAGCAATTAAGAGGTTTGAATCAACAAGAAAGCATATGCTTTTGATTGCAATATTGTCTTCATGTTCAATTTTTTTTATTGTTTCATATGTTCATTTTTTTTTAGATTTAGTTTCACATGTGTGGGTGTTTTGCCTGCATCTATGTCTGTGTACCATATGTATGCCCAAGACTCTCAGAGGCCAGAAGAGGAAGTCAGATCTGGAACTGGGGTTACAGGTGATTGTGAACCACGTTGCTTGTGCTGGGAATCAGATCCAAGTCCCCTGGAAGAGCAGCCAAGTCTCTTAATCTCTGAGCTATCATTTCTGCCCCTTTGTTTCTTTCTTTAATTTAATATTGTTTGTGTGTGTGTGTGTGTGTGTGTGTGTGTGTGTGTGTGTGTGTGTGTGTACATGTTAGAGGATACCTTTGGGGTCAGTTCTTGCCTTCTATGATGTTGAGGCAGGGTCACTTCTGTTGTCTTTGCTACTGAGCTGTTTCTTCCAGGCTTGCTGGCCTAGGAGCTTCCAGACAATTCTGTTTCAGCCTCCTCTGTTGCAATAGGAACTCTGAGATCATAGATCTGTGCCACCACACCCTGCTTTGTAACCCAAGAGCTGGGACTAAACGTCAGGCTGGTTTAGTCTTCTCTCTGACCTTATTTATGTTTTAAAACTCTCAGAGATTTAGAAGAAAGAAGCAGAAAAGTCATAAAGAATTTTAAAAATCAACTGTAATTTTCCTCTTAAATAGTCACCGTTAGTATTTAGATATATTTCTTTCCTTCTTTTTCTATGTATAGGTTAGTTCACATGTGTATTTTTATGCATCTAATTCAAGTACATAACCTGGAGAACAGGATCATAAACTGTAGGATGCTATAGGAGTCTAATAAGTTTTCTTCCTTACTATAGTCTTTAAACAAAGCAAAATAATAAATGCATGCAAACCTACATCTTGTGTGAGTCATATCAGCTTAAGTGTATATATTGGGAACTGGTTATAGTAGCAAACATACTTTTTATTGTACATGTGGTCCTGTTTGTTCTCAGTTTTACATTATATAATTACTTAATTAATTAGTATGAAAACCAAAGTGATATTAAATAAAAATTTGAAATTATTCAGCTTTCTCATTTACAAAGCCATTAGCATTGTTATGTCTTTTGCTGAGTCTGGATTTCTTCTCCGAGGCCTTTAAAAAGAGAAAGACAACCCCAAGGCTCCTGTGCTGCCTCCTTTGGGTTATTCAGCTACCCAAGAACTGCAGCCATTGAAGCTAAACTCTGAAGGATGCTTCAGTCCATAGATCTATGGGGAAGATAGCACCTGGGCCAGCTGAGTACTTGAATACACTGTAGAACTGGACGTTCTCCCTGGTTTTCATAAGCCTTGGGAAGCTTGCTGCACAGTTGGCATAGATAGCCCTCACCCGTTACCATTAATAATGAGTTATTCTTAGGCATGACACAGGGGGATTTCTATGAAGGCATCTAGTGTGCAGATGGATGTCTCCCCCTCCTGTTTATTCTGCATTTTCATCTTGCTGCTTAGGATTTGTGCTTAGGGAAGGCGAGAGAGAGAGAGACTGGTGTGTGTTCTTTCAGCCCTTCACCACAAACCCAGCTGCCAAAGCTGAAGCAGCCACACAGCGAGCTAAGGAAACTTTAAAAACTTAATTAAGGGAGAAAAAGCAAACAAAATAATTCTCTGGTGGATTTACTTAGTGCTGCAGCCTCGCTGGGAAACCACAGAGTCTGCATTTATATGTTTCTTATAGAAGACATATCTAATTAAAACAGGAGACGGGACAACAAGCTTTCTTCTAAGTCCATTTAGATACATGTTTATGTTTTGTTTAAATTCCTCATGGGTAATATAATGATGATCCAAACACATTAAAAGCAATTCAACTAGGCAATTGTGGATCTTCACAAATACTTTCAGCTTTAAGTACTTAGTAATCATTGTGTGTTACTCAGTATAAAAGTTATCTCCCCAGGCCGGGCAAGCGCCCAGACTGAAGACCAACCTCCCCAAACAGGACTGATTATGCCCTGTACTCTTGTAGACTATTTTTTCTTACCTTTGTCTCAAAGAATATTCTGGAGTTTGACTCTTGCTCTTTTCCTTGAAGATTTTAAATTGCACTTCAATTTGAAGGAACTTTGTTTACAAAGAACATAAAATACCCATGTTGCACATATAATATTATGAAGAGCATCAAATTTGAAAGTCACAAAATGCCACTTTCTGTTCGCACACGATGGGAGGGATGCTTTGGGACTATGCTCTGTGCAGAATATTGTTCACAGTAAGAATTCCAGACAGGCAGTTAGAAAGGCAGCAGCAGGCCCCTTCTTGGCCTAACCAAATCTGCATCTGCATTTATCCAGGAACTCAGATGATTCCTGAGCTCATTAAAGATGAGAGGCCTCAGCTGACAATGAAGTCCTCTTAAAGAGACCATTCTTCCCTCAGGGCTACCTTATTGCGTTTGTCATAGGTTTTCTGTTGAGAGCACTATGGAATCTCAGTATATGATCAGGAGAGATGACTTTTACTTCAGTATATTGAGAAGCTGTTTGCAAACTAGTCCCAGCTTCCTGAGGAACCACAGCACCATACTAATTTCCATAATGGCATTCCCACCGGCAATGAGTGAATGTTCCACTTACTCCACATGGATGCAAGCATAACCTGTCACGTGTGTTACTGATCTTGGCCATCCTGACAGGTGTAAGATAAAATCTCTCAGAGTAGTTTTGATTTGCGTTTCCTGATGGCTAACATTTCTTTAGGTGTTTTTTAACCATTTGAGTTTTTGATATTGAGAATTTTGTTTAGATACATTTTCCTGTTTTAAAGGGGTTATTTTCTTAATGTCTTTGTTATGGTTTCCATTGTTTTGATGAAACACCATAACCAACAAGTAAGTTGGGCAGGAGAGAATTAATTTGGCTTATACTTCCATATCATTGTTCATCACCAAAGAAGATAAGGACAGGAACTCAAACAGAACAAGAACCTGGAGGAAGAAACTGATGCAGAGGACATGGAAGGGTGCTGCTTACTGGCTTGCTCTTCATGGCTTGGCCACTCTTCTTCCTTATAGAACGCAGGACTACTATTCCAGTGATAACACCACTCACCATGAGCTAGGCCCTCCCCTATCAGCCACTAATCAATAAAATGCATTATATAGCATTTTTCTCAGTTGATGTTACCTTCTTTTGGATTGTCCTAGCTTGGGTCAAGTTGACATAAAACCAGAAAGGATACTTGGTGTGTGTGTGTGTGTGTGTGTGTGTGTGTTACATTTGTCACTGTCTTCATACGCACCAGAAGAGGGCATTGGATTCCATTTCCAATGGTCATGAGCTGGGTCTACCTGCTTTGAAACTGTCCTTGATACAGATTTTGAGGATGTGCCAGCTAAGGCAGTTTGTGAGGTGAACCACTTGGAGATAGCTCCTTTTAACTCACTGGTGCCTGGTCATTTTGCTTTGGAAACATACAAACTTTCTTTTTGTTTTTTTAAGGATTTATTTTATTTTATGAATCTGAGTACACTGTTGCTCTCTTCAGACACACTAGAAGAGGGCATCAGATCCCATTACAGATGGTTGTGAGCCGTCATCTGGTTGTTGGGAGTTGAACTTAGGACCTCTGAAATAGCAGTCTGTGCTCCTAACTGCTGAGCCATCTCTCCAACCCCAAATATGCAATCTTTATTCAATGATGTCATGCCTATATAATGAACAAACTAAAAAGAATTTCACTTAATTTCTCAGTGACATTTTTTTCAGCTAACCTGAGTAATAACAAACATTTTTATAAGACAAATTTGACTCAAAAGTTTCATTCCCTCATTGATGCTGAAAGGCAATCAGATACTGAAGGGTTCGCCCTGACTCAGTAGGCCCAACAGGTTTGCATGGGATTGTAATTTCAAAACCAACTCTTCTAGAATCAGGAAGGAGAACCACCATGCTTTTATGGAGTAAGGGGCTTGGGTATAACTTCTGTGCAAGGACCCAGGTGGCCAGATGTTTTCACAGTGATTAACTGAGAAAACATGTGTTCTTTTTTTGGCTTCTGAGAGATCACAACACAGAACACCTAAGGACTGGGAGTAAAAATGTCCTAGTAGAGAAAGCTTAAGTCCTTTAGTGAAGTTTTGAACTGAGTAATTATGATACAAAAAAAAAAAGATGTTGGTCAGAATGTGTAATGTGATTTTACTTAATTTCATGGGAAACTGAGGTGTCTAGTGAAATAGTACCTTGACCTCTTTCATGATAAGAACTTAAGAATCAGACACCTAGAGGTCATTATTTGATGTTCAGTCCCCAAGAGAATTATGCCAAAATCACTCATGAGCCAGAGAACCCATGTTTAGAAAAGACCTTTGTGAAAGCCTTTACTTTGAGTTGTATTCAGGGTGTGTGCAAGATTATGATTCCTCCTCCATGCTCCCATCCCCAGATGCTAAGATTATAAGGAATTTACATTATGCCCAGATGAGAAAACAACAGAACATGTATGCATATAAAATTCAGAGGAACTTTCATTAAAAAGTGCAGGATCCAGGTAGCCAAATGCCTTAGGGAGATGTCCGAATAGGAGGAGGTCTACAGCTGTTTCCGTGGAGATGCATCAAACTCTGACAATTCCCATAAATGGAGTCTGGATGTCTATCAGCGAAGTTACATCCTATTAGGAAATGGACAAAATAGATTTAAAGGCAGTCTCAGATAATCAGTTTGATTTTAAGCATGCCTCTTCTACACCAAGGTGGCACAGTCCAGCGCCAAGAGAGACCATTTCTCTAACTGATGAATTCAACTGTTATAGATCTTATTAAAGCCAGTAAAAACAAACAAACAAACAAACAAACAAACAAAAAAACTAACTTGAAGAATAATAGAACATTTTTTTAGGGAAAAAAAAAAAAAGATACTGACACAAGTCAGCTCAAGACCAAGTTCTCAGCATTAGGCAGATTTATTTGTCCCAGAGGAAAAAAGAGCAGGGAACAAGAAACAGGAGATAGAGGATGAGGGAGAAGGGGAGAGGAAACAAGGGAGAGGGAGAAGAGATATTTGCTCTGGAGGACAAAAGGCTGACCTTGGATAGAGAGCAGATCATAGGCAAATGGCAGTTGATCAATGAAAAGGGGACAGCCCCGTGTTAGGGTGAATTGGTTTGTTTTGATTGGGCATATTAAAGGGGTTAGACAATGATAACTTTTGGTTGCTAAACTTTAGTACTTTGATAGCTGGGCTTTTGTAGTCAGCTTCAAGAAGAGGAAGCGGCCGAATAAGGGGCTAACCTTTGATAGCTAGCTCTAGGAATGCAATCTAATGGTTTTTAGGAAGGGAGAGGGGATGGGGGAAGGGCAAGACTCGCCCTGGCCATCTTCGTCATGCTCAGGTCTGACAGTCAGAGCTAGGGTCTCTTCACGTTTAAAGGATGGGGAGAACTCAGGTGGAGAAAAGAAAGAAGGTTGAAAGTTTGCTGCCTTATAAAAGAAGCGTCGAGAAGGATTCCGCAAAAACAATAAGAAAAAGACGTCACTGAAGCTGTCCAAGGTTTGAGTCGAGGTAAGCTGGAGGTCATGGAAGAGGAAAAAGGTCACAGGAGGAAAATGAGTGTCTCTTGGGACAGAAGCGCAGAAAGGATGATAGGCCAGTCTGTTTTGATTAATCCTGTGGCTAGAGAGGAAGGCCGGGCAGGGCAGGGCAGAAGCACATGAGAAAGTTTGAAAACAGCTAGGCTGGTTTCCAGGTAACAGCACACGGAGGCCCCGCAATGATGGAATGAAAACTTGGCCAGGTGGGGGCAGCAGACACTCATCGACGGCTGGAAACAGCAGGAGCTCTGACAGGGAGTTGGGCTGACTTTCTGAGAAAGAATTGTAGGTAAGGAGATCACCTCGACCGCACAGGTGTCTAGAAGCCAACGATGCAAGGTTTCTGGAAAGATGGACACAAGGGTGTCAGTGACTAGGACCAAGAGACTGGGGGTTTTGGAGCAAGAGAGTGCAAAGTGCAAACAGATGGGACTGTAACTGAGTTATGTGCTCATTGACAAGGACAAAGTGATTAGTACGTTAGAGGTTCTCTGGAGAGATCGCCTCACAATCTGTACATACACACTTGTGTCTTGGGTAATGATTTAAGCTTCCTAAGTAGCTGGTGAATATTAAAATATAGCGTAGTCTATCCAATATAGTTTCTTTTTTAAGAGTAGAATACATTATTGCGTATACTGCAGGGAGAAGACTGCACAGTGATTGGGAGTGCGGGCCTATGAGGCAAACCTCTTACTAAAGAGTCACAAAATCTATCCTATTGTCCCACATGCCTTCCACAGTGACCTGTTCATATGCCGACTCCCCTCGGAAGCACCCTCCCATCTCTGCCAGCAGTGGTATTACCCACTGCACTCACGTTTAATAGAATGTTAACAAATCTCCCCGTCTCCCGTGCCTTCCTTGTAAATGACCATCCTATCATCGGCCTCTTCCCACTGTCATACTTCAAATTCTATATCTCCATTTCTTCTGCCTCCATGCCTACTGTCACTTAACCCCCCAAACTCCGCTCCTCTTCGTCACTTCTCCAAAACCCCCAATCTCTCGGTCCTAGTCACTCACACCCTTGTCTCCATCTTTCTAGAAACCTTGCATCTTTGAGTTCTGTACACCTGTTTGGTCAATGTGACCTCATTTGTTACTAGCTTGCAGGGTCATGGAAGAGTGTAAGACTATACCTAAGTCATCCTTGAAGGTTTGGTTAGGCAAACTCAGTCAACATCTTGTCTACGCTTTTGCATCTGGGATCCAGTGGTTATGACCTTCCATTCATGGTTTCTGTAACCTCTTGGAATATGCCCTATGTTTTAGAAATCTGCTGTTATCTCAGAAGAAACTAAGCAGTCTTGTTATAAAAGGAACTCAAATGTCTCTGTGGGTGTTGCCATTTGGAAACAATGGTAGCCCTAGCATGCTAGCTGTTTCTGCCGAATAAGAGATCTCTGGTTTTACATGTTTTTCTGAGTCTGGGGTCTTCCTTCAGTGAATTTCAGACCCTTACATTATATGGCCAAAATAACAGGCAGAAATAGTTCTAGATGTTTTATTTTCATATTATTGAAAGCTTTAAAAATAAATTTAATCAGAGCAGAGTGGTGCATGCTTTGATCCCACCACTTGGAAGGCAGAGGCAGGAGTTCAAGCCCAGCCTGGTCTACAGAGAGTGTTCCAGGACAACCAGGGATACACAGAGAATCCCTGTCTTGAAAAACCAAAACCAGACAACCAACCAACTAAATAAATAAATACATTAAATTAAATATTTGTTTTAACTAACACATTTTATGCTTAAACAGTAATCATAAAGTACAAACTCAGGAACATCTTGTTTTTCCTACTTTTTTTTTCCCATTCTACTTCTTTTATCTCCATTGGAAACAATTTAAAAATCAGTATTTTAGTGTGATTCCTTTTTGCACAACCAAGAAAACAAAGACATTAGGTTTTCATTATTATTATTATTATTATTATTATTATTATTATTATTATTATTTTGAACACTGGCATTTATGCTACAGAATCTGTTTTCATAAAAAATTTGTTATTCTTATTTTGAGAAAAAATATTGCTATTAGGAAGGTGTGTTGGATTTATTAATTTTTTATCAGTGTCTATGACAATGATCATTTTATCCTTAGAGCTAATCATTTGTTATTTGTTGGGATAATCTTTTTGTGCACTATGTAAGATTGTCTTTGTCTCCACCACCGTCTGATTGGCTTAATAAAGAGCTGAATGGGCATAGCAGGAGGGGAAAGGCAGGACTTCCAACCAGAGATAGAGACTGTGGGGAGAATTGAGAAGCAGGGCATTTATCAGCTAGACATAGAAGTTGCAGATGCTGGGACTGAGTTGGTGGTAACAGGCCACGTGGCAAACAGACTAGAATAAATGTGTTAGTTAAGTTATATGAGCTAGTTGAGATATATCCTAAGCTGATGCCCAAGTTTTCATAAATAGTAATAAGTCTCTGTGTCATTACTCGGGTACTGGTGGTTCAACACAGTCTGATGATAGTTATTAAATGAGCAAGAATAAAATTTTACCTAGATTTTTGGCTGGCTCCCTCACCCCATCCACAAACAATTGTATTTCAAAACATCACTTACATTCTCCCTTACACACTTAGAGTCTTCCCTTCCAGATATAACTGCACATACTTCTCTTTGCTATTATTTGTGTAACAGTTGTTAGTATTTGTGTAGCATATTCAGGAATATACATAAAAAAGACTTTTGTCTAAGCTTAGTTTTGGAGAACAGATTTTCCATGAAATCATTTGCTTCTTTCAGCCTTTGAACTTCATGTGTAAATCGAAATTTTATTCACTTCCTCATCATTGAACTTCAGTAACTAGAAATATTCAGATGCCAAGTAAAAGTACCTAAAGAATTCTTTTTTTTACATATCTGCCACCTCAGTGTGGTGATAAACTTAATATTCAAGGTAGAAATGAAGGCTGTCTCTGGCATAGACTGAGATGACTATGAGGAGTCACTGTGAGTAGACCAGCCTTATTTACCTCTCTGGTCTTTAAGCTCATAAGAACATTTTAATGAAAGGTATAACTGGCAGGAGTTATACATTCATAATGCCAGATGTTCAAGGCCAGAATGGCATATGTAGAGGAATGGAGGACTGTCTGGGGCAATGTAATGAAACATTGTTTTGAAATATAACACTTTTATTATTTGGGATTTTCACATTATGCAGTCTGATCACACTCATTCCCAGTACCCCCATGCCCGCCCCCATTCTTGTGTTCTATCCCCACTCTTGGTAAAAAGGGAAGAAAAAAACAAAAAAACATAATTTGGGGGAAGAGATAGATAGATAGATAGGGAGAGAGAGAGAGAGAGAGAGAGAGAGAGAGAGAGAGAGAGAAAGAGAGAGAGAGAGAGAGAGAGAGAGAGAGAGAGAGAGAGAGAGAGAGAGAGAGAGAGAGAACAAGAAAAAATAAGTCTATTTTGTGTTGTTCATACTGGAGCATTCTCAAACTCCCAGTGGCCAGCCCCCTAAAGAAAACTGAATCCTTTCCCACCCACAAACCCATGCCAGAGCCACCAATAGTGGAGAGCTACACTTCAGCATCCTTATCATTGTTTTGAAGAGTTCTTTATTATTATTATTATTATTATTACTATTATTATTTTCATCATCACAATCATCATCATCATTATATTTATTTTATTATATTCTAGCCATTGTTCCCTTTTCTGGTCCCCCCTCCCACCATTCCTCCTCCCATTCCTCCTCCCCTTGTCTCCTAGAGGGTGCTCCCCCATCCTTAGGCCTTCCTCATCCCTGGGGCTTTAAGTCTCTCCAGGATTAGGCATTTCTTATCACACTGAGGCCAGACCAGAAAGTCCTCTGCTATATATGTGTCGGGGGCCTTGGAACAGTTCATGTGTGCTGTCTGGCTGGTAGCTCAGTGTCTGAGAAATCTTGGGGGTCCAGGTTAGTTGAGACTGCTGGTCTTCCTATAGGGTCACCCTCTTCCTCAACTTCTTTCCCTAATTCAACCAGTCCCAGATTTCAGTCCAATGGTTAGATGTAAGTATCTGCATTTGTCTCAGTCAGCTGCTAGTTGGGCCTTTCAAAGGACAGCCATGCTAGGCTCCTGTCTGTAAGCATACAATAGCATCAGTAATAGTATCAGGCCTTGGAGCTGCCTCATGAGATGGATCCCCAGTTGGGCCAGTCACTGAACCTCCTTTCTCTCAATCTCGTCTCCATTTTTGTCCCTGCAGTTCTTTTAGACAGGAACACTTTTGGGTTAATTTTTTTTTTACTGTGGGTTTGTAACCTCATCCTTCCATTTGAGGCCCTGTCTATCTACTGGAGCCGACTCTTCTATTTCCCTCTCCCCACTGTTGGACACTTCCATTGAGTCTTGAGAGTCTCTCACCTCCCATTTCTCAGGTATTTTCTAGCACATTCCCCCACCTCCCACCTTCTGGGATTGCATAACTAGATTCATTCTGCTGACCCTCTGGGCCTCTCTCCTATCTCCTCATATTTGATCCTGGCCCCCCTTCCCCACTCTCTCCCCTCTCCTACCCAAGTTGCCCCCCGCCCGCCTCCCATGCTTATTTTCTTCCTCCTTCTAAGTGGGATTGAACCATCCTCACTTGACCTTTTTGCTTGCTAAACTTCCTAAATTATGTGGGTTGTAGCCTAGGTATTCTGTATTTTATGGCTAATATCCACTTATTAGTGAGTATATACCATGTATATCCTTTTGGATCTGGGTTACCTCACTCAGGATGATAATTTTTTTTTTTTTTAATAATTTATTTAGTTTTTGTAAGTACACTGTAGCTGTCTTAAGACACACCAGAAGAGGGCATCAGATTTTATTACAGATGATTTTGAGCCACCATGTGGTTGCTGGGAATTGAATTCAGGACCTCTGGAAGAGCAGTCAGGGCTTGCTCTTAACCGCTGAGCCATCTCTCCAGTCCAGGATGATAATTTCTAGTTCTATTCATTGGCCTGTGAATTCCATGGAGTCACTGTTTTTAATAGTTGAGTAGTACTCCATTGTGTAAATGTACTACATTTTCTGTATCCATTATTCTGTTGAGGAATATCTGGGTTCTTTCCAGCTTCTGGGTATCACAAATAAGGCTGCTATGAACATAGTGGAGCATGTATCCTTGTGGTATGGTAGGAGTCTTTTGGCTATATACCCAAGAGTGGTATAGTTGGATCTTCAGGTAGTCTCTTTCTAATTTTCAGGAGTTCTTTTCAATGGCTTTCTTTTAGGTCTTTTTTTTTTTTTTGGAGGTTGGTGGTGTTTAGGGTGGAGGTAGGGGTTGTTACAGAAGTCTTCTTTGTTCCTCTTTATCAACTGTGAGTCTATAGTTACTGATACTACTACAAAAGTAGCTTCCTTTCCCTTTACAGTCAGCAGAACATATATTTTGGGCTTCTACATGGATTCTGGCATCAGCATGGGCTACTAACATCCACCTGGTCTCCAGACTTAGCACATGCCAAGAACCTCTGCTTGGTCTCCAAGTGGCACTACAATCCTTGGATATCAACATGGCCCTCTGCCAAAGTACAGCCAAGGACTAGTATGGCCTCTAGGAGAAATATGGACCATGGAGGACTTTCAAGGGAGTTCAATCCAGTCAATGAACCATTCCACATCTAGAATATAACACACTGTTGTTTTTTTCACAGCTGTTAAGTGTCTCATTCTGCCTCTTCCCCCCAACTCCATTCCTCTCCATCTTTCCCACCTCTCCAGGACATCTTCCTTCATCATTGTGGCATTGGAAGCTGCAGTATATTTTTTCACAAACAGCTTTAGATGCAAACCTTCATTTCAATAAGTCATCAGTCTGGTTCAAGTCCTTTGGCTTCTGTCACACCACAAATACTGGACCATCACTGAGACTGTTCTTGCTGTTGCCCAGAGTTATGAAGATCTTCTGGTTCTAGTTCTATAGGATGGGCTCCTTCATGGGCTCCATAAGCTCATAGTAGATGTTGGAGTGGACTGACTTTGGGCCTGTATGGTAGCTGAGTTGGTCAGCCTTGGGCCTGCTGACCACTGCCAACAGACCAAGCAGAATATAATGTTTTAAAAATGTAGTATGGCTGTAATGGAGCAGGAAGTGCTCTTAAATGCTGAGTCATCTTTGCAAGAGCGGGATGTGCTCTTAACTGCTGAGTCACCTTTGCAGCCCTGGAAAATGCTGACATTGACAACAAGACCTATTTTTCTACATTTCATTATGAATCCTGGAGAATATAAAGTATCAATTCAGCATGCCATATGCAGGTGTTTCCTATCTGTGTTTTGTATTTTTGCCTGTTTTCCCTATTCATCATTTTTATCTCTTTTGAAAACAAATCTCTGCTTGCCAAACACCATTTCTACCTGCTTCTTCCACCTGTTTGTGTTGGAGGGGATTTGTACAAAACCCTCCTGTTTCTATGACCTTCCAATTCTAATATTCTTCTTGTGGCCAAAACAGAGTGTAACTAAGCTGGATCAATAGCAATGAATTCAACTCAAATATTATTTTCAGTTAGTGGATACTTGGACAACAAGAAGAGAGCTTAGTTGGAGAGTCAGATTCCATCGTCCAAATAGTGCACTGCTTATTGTGGGGGGGAAATCCATCTACCATGCTTACTGTCATGGATAGACTCTGTTCCTCAAGGCATGACCGTGCCACTGTATCTTAGAATCCTTCTGGCCATCAACTCCATTTCTGATCACTGGTTTGCTAGTGCTTTGTGGATCTTTTCTGTTCCCCTTAGGCTGAACCAATTCTTTTATTAGTTCCTTGGCATGATGTTTTTCCCCTACATTTTAATAAAGAGCTTTGATTCCGAAAGAAGGAATCAAATTTAACCTGAAGAGAAATCAGAAAAAAAAGTCAAACTAGAATAAAATAACTTTGAATATTCAGGATTATTAACAGATGAAATTCGGTAACAAAAATGTCCAGAAATAAAAAAAAACTACTCTGCTCTTCAATTCTTGCCATTGATATGGTTTGTCACAATACCAAGTTAAATCCATTAAAATAGTACTTTAGGCAAATAATTTTCTTAAAGTTAAATAGAAGAAAAAGCTCTATTTAAGGCAATAAATACTTGAGAACTTCTTATTTGTGTGGCACAGTAATAGGACCTGGAAATGAGTAAAATATCTTAGGCTATTGTCTTTTTTTTATTTCATTGTTGTTACACAGACAAAAATCCTCTGTCTGTGAGACAACAGCACACGTTCTCACACTCTTGAGTTTTACCAACATGCAAATCCTGATGCATTCAACACCATTAATAAACTCTATGCACCAATGTAACAGTAATGTGGTTATTACAGGTTTAGAGCACAGATACACCAGTGGGAAGCACTCCCTCCTCCTGAAGAACTCCTTCCCTTGAGTATTTTAGTGAGAAGTAAGAATAAGTAACTAATAAAATTCGTCATGCTACGTGCTATGGAGAAGA
Source organism: Micromys minutus (assembly GCF_963924665.1). Taxonomy (NCBI): domain Eukaryota; kingdom Metazoa; phylum Chordata; class Mammalia; order Rodentia; family Muridae; genus Micromys; species Micromys minutus. The sequence goes on from NC_137958.1 coordinate 32,895,424, forward strand.
AAAACCGCAGGAGCTGCATGGGAGTTTTGGCTTGGTTAGGTTACAGTTTCAGGCAACGCTGTTAGGAAAGGTCACATAACAATGGGCTCACTGGTCCTGGCGAGGTCCTGTGTTTCTTGCAGCAATGGAAGGCAAATGATCCCTCTTCCCCACTCACTGAAGTGCTTCCAACAAGGTTTCCTGATGGAAGCATGTCCCTGGCTTTTTCAATATGAAGAACCAGAAGGAACTAACTAGGGAGTGAGTAAATAAAAAATTTAAATTCTAGAGGTATAGAGACTTTGAGTGGTTCAATAACAGACCGTTACTGAGGATTTGTCAAGCAGAGTAATGACATTATCTAATTACAGCCTAGGAGGATCATAACTGAAGTTTAACACTGCCAGAGGCAAGAACACAGATACGGTACCTATTCAGTAGAAAGAGATAATTTCGGTACAGGGTGTGGCAGAAATAATGTTTGATTCCTGCCTGACTTTAGTGGTGGAGCCATTAGAATTTGCTGAAGGATAAAAATGTAATAGGAACCAAAAAAAAAAAAAAAAAAAAAAAAAAAAAAAAAAGGGAAAGGGAGCTACCAGCTCTTGAAAATAACTTAAAAAAAAATTACCTCCACCCAAATTTGGACTTGTGAACATCTAGACTTCTCCTTATCATCTCACATTGTTTAATAAAAATTCTCAGGACCGTGGCCTTAAAGAAAAAATACACTTAAAATACCTCCCAATATTCTTACACAGCCAACTTGATCTGGACTAACGAAGTCTATTTGTGTTAGTTACCCGGAAGCTATGCTTGGAATGCATAAACTCCAAGTACAGCACTGTGCAAAGGACGCGGGCTGTTGCGAGGGAGCTGTGAATCCCACACTGTTTTAGAAGTCCTAACACTTTGAATTAACCAAGCAAGACTTTTCGGAGGAGACTGAGTTTGAGGAAGTCTTTCTCAACTCTTTAATGAGAAGGAACTGGCGAATGGAAACGACGTCGAGTTAGCGCTGACGTAACAAATGTAACAAACAACTCGCTCATACAAGACTTCTGTCTTATACAGCATCTCTCTAGGAAACTCTAGAAATTGCAACAACTCAATAGTCCCGCCCTTAGGAGAGACGGAACGGAGGGTTTCTGTCAGCACCAAAATCCGGGATTCCGGAAGGACAAAAGTCAATGACGGACCAAACCAGATAAAGGTCGCGCGCTCTGTTCCGTCCGCTTAGTGGTTCACCCATCCGCGATTTCCGGGTAGGGCGGAGCCGCGCCGGTCTTCTGCGCAGGCGCGGCTGGTCGAGCACGCGCGGCGCAATGTCCGTCAAGCATGTTTCGAGAGTCCGCTCTTTATATAGGCGAATCTTGCAGCTACATCGGGCTCTGCCCCCGGACCTCAAAGCCCTGGGTGACCAGTACGTGAAGGACGAATTTAGGAGACATAAGACTGTTGGTCCTGGCGAGGCCCAGCGTTTCTTGAAGGAATGGGAGGCAAGTGATGCCCCCTCTCCGCCCCCTTGTCCCGGACCTTAAATTCCTCAGTGGTTTTCGCGTCAGAGACCACCTTAGCTGCTCCTCATTGTCAATGCACAACCAAACGGGGCGTCTGAATTACACAGCCTGGAGCTGGTCAAACTGCACTTCACGCTCTGTCGGGAATCCCTCCGCTTCCCCAACAGGCTGTCAGCTTGGGCACAGTTCCCCGGCGTTCAGATAACTTTCTGAGTGTCCTGAGGGTGCCAGGTGTTGGGGACATGAGGCTGGGGTGTCTCAGAAGTTATCACACCACTGACTGTTAAGTGCTCCAAAAAAGTTCGCCGGCGTTTGTCCTTTGCGTTTCCTTTGTAGGTGACAGCAGTGTAATTAAGGTTATGTCATTACTTAGCTGCCAGACTTGGAGGCTTGTTTCGAGCATTCGTTAATTTTTAGTTGTAGGGCCTTAGATTTCCACTTGACATAAATTATGCAACGTAGAAAAGACGTAAGGATTACACTTTGTTAAGGGGAAAATGCCGGCGGGAGATAAGCCAGGTAAAAGTTGTTCTCTGGGTTCTTAAGTCCTAGTAACTCTTAAACATGCACTGCGCTATTGGATAATTCTTAAGCAGATGCATGCATTTGGATTTAGTTGTTTGGCTTTTCTCTTTTCTTATTTATTTTAACTACATATTTATTTGAGTGTATTCGAGGGTGGGATGGGGGAGAATACTGGAGGTCAAAGACTAACCCAAGGGAATCGTTCTCTCCTTTCACCACATGGGTCCCGGGGATCAAAATTCAGGTTGTGTAGCTTGGCAACAGACACCTTTCTCAGTGAGCCAGCTCCTTGACCCTAATACTGTTTATTTGTTTGTTTGTTTTGTTTTGTTTAAGAATGAAGGAAAAAAGTATTGCATGATGCTGAATCTTGCAGGATTTCCCCCCACTTTGTAAATATCAGGATGTGAAAGGAATTGGCTATTTCTAGAGTGCTTCTAGGCATTTTAAAGAAACTGCTCTGATAAAATAGAAAAGTTTTTTTTTTTTTTTGTTTTGATAGTGGCTAAAGTGATGTTAACTTTTAAAACAACTAGGGTAAAACTTTTTTTTTAAAATTGAATTCTTGAAGTCTTATTGAAGTTTTAAGAGAGGACTTTTTAAAATAATAATGAAATGTAAAAGTCTTGGTTTATTGGATGTAATTTGGTTGCCTGGAGCTGGGGAGGTTTAATCTTTTTAAATGCAGAGCACTTTCTTTAAATATGTATTATTTGGTATTGGAATTAGAAAAACTAGATTTAAATTCAGACTTCAGCATTTACTAAACATCACATTAGTTAATTTGTCTAGTTTTACAGTCTGTAAAATAACAGTATCTACAATAGGCATCTCAATGTTAGTGTATTATTTTATTCTGTTTGTTTTGAGACAGTGTTTCTCTGTGTATTTTTTGGCTGTCCTGGGACTCACTCTGTGGACCAGGCTGGCTTGGAAATCAGAGATTTGCAATGGCTAATGCTAGTGTATTTAAAAAGTACTTTTTATATTGTTTATTATGTCAAAACTATAAGAAGGTGTTTGCAAAGTTGTGTCTATTAAGTAAGTTTGAGGCCAGACAGAAAGACTGTATCTGTGCTGAGAAGAAAGAGGTCTTTCTACCTTGAGAAGTCCTAAAGTATAAGAACTTAGAACGTTTAAGGAAAATGTAGGGAAGGATAGAACTTAGAATCTAAGCTTATAAAAAGCTGAAGGAAGGAAAGAGTACAAGAGAACTGGGTAAATGTGTTGATGCTTGAAGGAGGCTTGGTCACAGCAATACTGCTGTTGTTCTTTTAAAATATTTTAAAATAACTTTAGACTTGCAGTAGAGTTGCAAAGACAGCATAGAGTTCACATAAATCCAATACTCTGCTTCCCCTTCTACTAACACATAACCAGGACATTTATCAAAGTGTAGGAAGTTAACATTGCTAGGAATCTCTTCACTACAGGATTTAATTCACACTGTGCCCCTACTCAGAATGCTCCTACTCTGTTTCAGGGTCAGATCTGGATCTCACCCTGCATTTGGCATTATCTTCACCCCTTTAATGTCCTGTAGCTCCTTGACAGTTGTTCTGTCTGTCCTCAACACTTTTAGAAAAGTAAAAAGTGCTCTTCTGTTACTTAGAGCAATGCATGGACTCGGGTTTATTTGATCTTTACTCATGATTAGATTAATGTACACTCTTGAAAGAATCTTATGAGTTGAAGTGTAGTCAACACATCATGCAAAGGGTACATCTTATAAATGTGATGATAGTTTGATTTCGGTGATACCTGCTGGCTGTCTTTACTGTTAAGTCAAAGCTGTGGTTTAGGGAATGTTTATTGACCAGAGTTCATATGCTGACATTTTTTTTTGTTTTTTTTTTTTTGTTTTTTTAAAAACAACTTTATTTTACAAAACAAAGATAAATGTACAGATTTTAAACATTTTTTGCTTAAAATTATACATTTTTGTCAGTACTTTTTTCAGATTTTAACATAATTTTTACATAAAACTATATGAATATATTTTTTAGTCAGTACTTGATTTTTTTCAAGGTTTGATAGTATGCCTTGAAAACTTAATAGTTACAGTGAGCTAAAGTACATGTAAAACAAAATGTAACATGGAAATAGTTAAAGTTTTCTTGTTTTGTAAATATTTTTTTTTGTTTTTTTTTTTGTTTTCTTTATTTCTTGGACTTCATACAGTCTGTGAGTTGTTTCTGGGGGAGTGCAAGCCTCTGGGGTTAGCATCCCACTATCAGTGACTGCATATGCTGACAGTTTGATCCCCACTGTGGCGTGCCGAGAGAGTGAGTGGAAACTTTAAGAGGTGGGACCCAGTGTGAGGCTGTCAGCTCATTGAGGGAATCATTGATGTAGTTTCAGGAATCTTGGAAATACCTGTTGGAGCTGGTTGTTGTAATAAAAACAAACAAAGAAAATTCACAGCCTGAGCTCAGTGCAGTGACATATGCTCGTAATCCTATGTATCTGAGGGCCAAAGACAAGAGACTTGAAAGTTTACGGGTAGACTACGTACTTTATCAAGACCTCAGCTCAGAATAAAGCACAAGAGGCTGGGCCGATGGTTAGGCAGTTTAGTGATGGAGTACTTGCCTTGTATGTGTGAACACACATACACATATACACACGCTCTTTCCCCAACCTCTCTTACTTCCTGCTTGGCCATTTTTTTCTTTTTTTTTTGTCTTTCTATTTTTTAATTTTTATTTAGCTGGGAGGTTGTAAGGGCTGAGGGAGGGACTGGGAGATGAGTGGGATTGTGGTGTGTGGTGTGAAATTCAAAAAGAATCAATTTAAAAAAAGATTAAAAAATTGTTTCCCTTAATGTGTTGTAGTGGTTTGTCTAGGAATGGCCCCCAGAGATTATGTGTTTGAACACTTGGTCATAGGGAGTGACATTATTAGGTGTGGTCTGGTTGGAGGGAAATATGCCATTTTGGAGACAGCTTTGAGGTCTTCTATGTTTGACTTAAGCCCCGTGTGGCAGCACAGTCCGCTGCCTGCAGATCAGGACAGAACGTTCAGCTGCTTCTCCAGCACCAAGTCTGTCTGCACACTGCCATGCTTCCCACCGTGATGATGATGGACGGAACCCCTGAAACTGTGAGCCAGCCCCAATGAAATGTTTTCCTGTATAAGTATTGTCATGGTCATGGTGTCTTTTCACAGCAATAAAACCCTAAGACAGATATTTTGCTTTAAAAAAAATCCCTGTACATACTGTTAAAAAGCAGTACAGGGAAACTTAAGATAATAAACAGTATAGGGGGCTGGAGAGATGGCCTAGTGGTTAAGACCACTTGCTGCTCTTGTAGAAGATCCAGGCTTGGTTCCTAGCATCCACGTGGTGGTTCACAACCATCTATAACTCTCTGGTCTCCATAGGTGCTTGACACACATGTGGTACACAGACATACATGCAAAATTAAAAAAATTCCTTTTAAATAAACATTATGATATCAGTTTTTGTTCCTTAATTCATCTCTTCTTTGGGGACATTATTTGCATTATTTTGTCTGTCCAGTGTCTTGGGAATTTTGGTAATCTGTTCATATTTTTGAGTAGAGCAATAGAAAGCTGCTGTAGGACTCTTCATGTGTGCAGTCGTGGCTGACCAGGGCATTACTTTGTGGATTACAGAGTTTTGGTGAACCTCATTTCCACTGGCTTTCCCTTTCATACTCAGTTACAAGTGCGGTGTTTGAGTTCAGGTGGCTATGGCATGGTGATTTTCTCCTTAGCTGCATTCCTTGCTGTCTCTGAGACGTGCTCCCTCTGCTTGCCTTCTCCACCACCTGACCTGCCTTCTGCCTTCCAGCTTGCTGACATCTCTTGGCTGAGTGAGTTTTTGTTCATAGGCACTATGAGTTTTCCTTAAAGCATTTATTATCTTCTGGTTCCATGTCATTTTGGGAAAGTGAAGAGGAATAAGACTCCATCGTTGCTCCAGCCTGCCATTTTCCCCTGGAGACCTTGAGTCTTCATTTGAATGGTGAAAAAGATAAAGCTTTATTTAAGACAAAAGTCAAAGGATGATAAAGAGCTGTGTGTTTACCTCAAGAAAGTCTATTTCAGATTTTGGAAATTAAAATTTTTAAGAATTGTTGAACTGTTGCAGTATAAAATGATGAGGCTTCTTTTCTTTGACTATCAGCCAAATTTTGTCTCATTTTTTTTCTTTTTTGAGGGAAAGGTAACATCAAAATCATTATTTTCTATACATTTGACATAATGTATCATAACCAATATTTAAACACCTTAATTTTTATCTGTATCATGAATTGATTTTGCCTCACATTTGCATTTTAAAGATATATTTTCAGTAATGAAACAAGAGAAATTGCTGGCTTAAAAATGTTGAACTGTCATATTGGCAGTGTATTTTTTTTTTGTAAATTTTTGAATAGTTTTTTTAAACCTCTGTTGTCTCAGTAGAAAAACAATACATTTTATGCTTGAAATTAGTGGCAAGTCAGAAAGTGTGATTTCTTTTTCTTATAGAGTAGTATCATGAGATATCTTAACCTGTTAAATGAAATGGCTTAATCTATTGTACACTCTTCATAGAAAGTCTTGTTTTCTTTCTTTCTTTCATATTTTCTATTCATTTTTAGGCATGTTTTATACCAATAGATCAATAATAAAATATACTTTAAAATACAATCGAATTTAATAAAATTTTGTAACTCTTGAATTTAAAAATAAAAATGGGCAAAGGGGAGTCTAAGGGACTACTTTTGCTTTCATACAAATATGTAAATTGTGTCACATGGCTATAGTATGAATAAGACATTGAAAGCATACAGCTGTCCAAGAAAAGAACTCTAATATAGCTATAGGCTGGGTGGGTTAGAAGGCAGCTATTTAAAAAAGGTTTGTGAAGGATGAATAACATGGAACTGCTTATGGTTGGCTGATAAGATGAAGGAGGCTTTTAATTTTTTCTTTCAACTTTAGATTTTCTAGATTGTCCCCAAGTATCCTACTTTTTTGGTAATCATAGGAAAGTGTTACTTGAGCCAGGTGTTGGTGGCGCACATCTTTAATTCCAGCATGCAGGAAGTGGGGATAGGTGGATGGATCTCTGAGTTCCAGGCCAGTTCCAAGACAGTCAAGGCTACACTGAGAAACCCTGTCTCAGGGGGAAAAATGTTACTTTAAATTGCAGGCAAATATACTCAATAATTTTCTAACCAGTTTTATTTCTTTAAAGGCTGAGTCGGACTCATTCAGTGAACCAAATACCAACATTCAATAAGCTATTTCTTGATTCAAGCATGAGAGTCTATAGGGGCCAAACCTATTCAAACCATCGCACTGAGCCTCCATGCCTAATCTATACAGACTGATTCCTTCCCGAGTCAACCTTAGAGGTCACTTTGGCAGATGAAAGAGAGTAATGCACAAAGACATCTGTGAGAATGCCTGGGTCACTTGAAATGTCAGTCTGGGGCCTGGAGCCTTCCTGGAAACCATAGTAACCTGAAATATGGCAGACTTAGAAGCATCGAGAGGTCAAGCAGCTTGATCAGAGTCACCCAGCCTCTCCTAACTCTGTGACTCCAGACAGCATCCAGGCTGGAACCACCAGGATATATACAGATGCAGACAGGTGTTCCGACACTGTAGCCACTGTAGCAGAGGCCACCTTGGACCCCTGCTGGAGGCTTGGGCATAGATTATCCCCTGGCTAAAGTGTTCCAGTTTTCAATTATAATCCAGCATGCTTTATGACATTCCTAAATCACACCTCTGTAAGCAGCAGAGAAGCCTGTATATGTGACATTAATGGCTTCTTCATTAGAGTTTGTGGGTTTGGTGTGCTTTGGAATCCAAACTGGAACAAAATGCCAGTGTTCAGCACAACTTGGCTGGAGTCCTAACTCATCCAAGTAGCTTCTTACACGTCTACGACAACCAACCTTCCTAAATGCAGGCATTTGGAAGGTCTGGCTTTAGGTTTTGGTCATCTCTGATTGATGGAGCCTGCCTTGAACATTATATAACATTCCCAGCATGCACAGAAGGGCAGAGGTCATTTTGATGAAAACCGAGCACCCGATTCCCAGCTCTAGACATAGAACATGCCAGTTCCAGTGAGTGGGTAGATGCTCCCATGTGTTCTGCATCTCTCTTCTGCCCTAGGAGTAGTCAGTGCTTGACTACTTTATAATTGCTTATTTCATTTATGCTTAAGGGTGTGTGCCAACATGTATGTATGCATACTTCATACTTCATGTGTTCTTAACCACTGAGTCATCTCTCTAGGCACCCAGCCTGTTTTCTTAAGTTTGGTGATGTCCTGAGTTATGCTAAAGCTTCATGCATGTTCTTTATGGAAACTTTCTATAAAGCAAAAAAAACTAAGATATTTCTTGCCTTTGTCCTCTTATTTTATATGCTAATTTTCAAGTTTTCATTTGGATACACATTGATACCATATATATAACTTTATGATTTTTTTGCAGAGTTTTAGAAATGAAATGGAATTCTAAATATATGTATCTTCAAGTTAAACTGTTTCACAGTTTACCTTTTCATTAGAATAAGTGTTTAGAGTATAGAGGTAATATATAAGTAAACATTCCAGGATCTTCTAATAATTTAGTTTAGTAATAAGTGCATTTAGTTGTTTTGCTTTTTAAAAAGTTTTGTATGATGACAGTGAGGTGGGATGGAGGATGTTCATTAATATTTGTTTTGTCCTGTGAAGGTGTGTTAACATGCTCCCTTTGTGGCTTGGAAGCTGGTCGTAGGCTTAGGTAGTAGACTTGAGGCAAGCATATGTCATCCCTAAGATCTGGTTGCAGGCCTAGTAATGATCTTGTTTTCTGCATTGCACTTTACCAAGATACTCGAAGATGCTGGCTTGCTTGTCTCAGACTCATGCTAATTAAGCTTATATAATAATGAAGTATAAACTGATTTGCTAATTGTCTCTTTCTGCTGGGGAACTCATGAGGAGTGTATCCTTTTCTAGAATCAGAATATTTGCCTTCACATCCAGGGGATCCTTTCTCAGAGGCATCTCAAAACAAAATATTATTTTAGATTTTCTAAAGATTAATGAGGAACATCCAGTGAATGTTACAAAGCAGCCCTTTGGGATTTGGTGCTGTAGCTGTTACCCATAATCAAATACAGTAATATGTTTGCTGGTTAAAAAATGACTATTCACATTAAGTGTAGTGAGTACAGACCTCATGTTCAGGTACGTCAGAATATACTGCTATATCTAAAAGCACCTTTGCTTTTCAGAATTTCTCTGACTTTAAACTTGTACAGGAGGGGTTGTGGACCTTTGTTAAGCTTCCTGGGAGACTGGATCAGTGTCTACACAGTTGCCTAATGAGCAAGAAATTCAAATAAGAGAAGTGTAGTGGGCAAGAGAGCGTTCCCATCAGGCCTCACTGCATCCACAGTAGCAAAGGGTCCCGAGGCTCCGGTGCCCTCCTTTCTCTAGGCACTTCTGGACTCATACTGATATTTTCTCTCAATCCTGTATTTTAATGTCAACTACTTTTGCTTGACATTATTGCTATATCTGTTAATAGATTAAGCCAATTAACTCACCCTTCTGGGCCTGAGAGGTATCAACTTATTCTCCTCGTGTGCAGATTTAATTAGCTTAATTCTCAAGGGAGGATCATATTTGCCTTGTTTACAAGTTTGTGCTCTTTACTCCTGAATCACTGTAATTGAGGCTTGTCTAAAGGAAAAGACATGCTTTGTTTTTTAAGTTCTAAAACACTGAAGTGTTTATGCCTTATTTGCATTAGTTTTAAAATTACCAGAGGTTTCAGGACTTTGGTGACTTCAGGCCTTTGTATACAAAACTCAGAATGGTGGTAGATGGCATAACAGAGGCATATTTATAAAAACAGCCACAGTGGTCACAGGAGTGTCATGAATACTGTCTAGCTTCATACATGATAGTTTGAACTGTGAACGCTCTAAAAGACATCTTGTTTAGTGATTCGTCTAAAGCACAGCCTGGGGAGGTTGTGTCACTTAGATACTTGAAACCCTGCAAATATACATGCATGCCATCGGTAACTTCAAACTTGCAGGCAGTAACAATGCTTAACACCATTTCAACTGCAGACACACACAAGCACTTGGTAACTTTAGAACACGTAGGCAGTAACAACAATTACCATACTTTGCTGAAGACTCGTACACTGCATTGGTAGTACACTGCATTGGTAAGTTAAGGACTTGTAGACAGTAACAGTGGTTAACACTTAAAGGAGCTTTGTAATGGTCTTTCAGTGCCTTTAGAAGGCTAAGAAAGGCACAGAAGCCAGAAGAACTTCTTATTGTAAAATGTTTGGATAGGTGTTCACCTTTGAGAGTAGTTCTGGGTGCTCCCAACACCTGGTACATTTTATGCAGATTGCTGATTACTAGAACACTTCTAGAAACTGTCATGTGATCATATTTAAATTATGAAGTCAAGGTGAGCAGAAACACTTTTTCAGGGGGTTCACTCCGTGGAGTTACACAGAAACAGGTAATTGTTTTATTTCTTTACAACTACTTCCCCAGACCTTTCTTGTTTATTCTTCATCGTTGTAATCATGGTTTTCAGGCTACAGCAGCCATGGCTTTTGCTGGTCCTTGTCATCGCTGTCATCCTCACAGCATCTGTGCTTGCAGTGGTTTTGTCCTTGTCATACTTGTTTTCAAGGTCACCTTCATATTGTAAGGCTGTGTTTTGCTGTCATTTGTATTGCTAACTCTTTGGTATGTACTGGAGATGGCAAAGTTGCGCATCGTTCTGAGGTTGGAATTTTGAAAAGAACAGGAAGAAGCCAGGCGTGGTGACCTGGGTTTTCGGGATCCTTCTTTTTTGTCTCCCTCTAGCTGGTTGGTCCACAATACTTCATTTGTAAATCATTAAATCTGGATTGTTTTTCTAGACATAGCCTTCTGCTTCTTAAGAGTTTTTCTTAAAAACAGTAACTGGGACATCTCTGGGTTTCTTTTTTTCTGGATTTCCTGCTTGTGTGGGGTGAAATTTCCATACTGACTCCACTCTGATTCTCCTCCACCGTATTTTTAAAGATGAATTTTATAGCTTGATGGTTATTAGGATAGTCATGGTGTGGTTCAAGCCATCCTAAATATAGATTTCTATGCCATTCCAGCCATTGAGTTTCATCTGTTGGTTTCTGCTGCTACCTTTCTCACCATATTGGGACAAAGACTACTAGTATGGGTTTTGGCGCTTGATATGCATTTAAATAACTTAAGCTAGAGCATATTTATGAGAGATTAATTATAAGTTATGTTTGGAGGGGAATAGAACTTCTAGGTACACTAGAATAATTACTGTTTAAGCAAGTTGTATATGAATCCTTTTTAAAATGAATAATCAACCCATATTTCCTTTCTTTGTGTAAAAGTCATTTGCATATATCAGAATTATTTTAAAGAAGGTATGTCTGCAAATTTTGATGCATGTGTCTAGAAAGAAGAAACTTTAATTTCTGTTTGCAAAGAACAAGTTAAGATTTGGCAGCTGAAAGTGAGACACACCACATTGAATTTTAATTAGTTAATTACTTTACTTCCAGGCCACAGTTTTCCCTCCTTCCCCTCCTTCCAGTCAGTTCCTTCCACCTTTCCTTGTCCCATCCACTCCTCCTCCTCATCTCTTCAGAAAACGGAAGGCCTCTCATGGATATCAACCAACTTTAGTTGCAGTAAGTTACAGAAACCATTTTATCATTTTGATATAGGAAGGCTACTGATTGTTTTCTTTTTGAATTAATTTTGTGTTCCACCACTTCACTGATGGTGTTTATCTCAGGGTTTTAATTGCTGTGAACAGACACCTTGATCAAGGCAATGCTTATAAAGACAACATTTAATTGGGGCTGGCTTATAGGTTCAGAGGCTCAGTCCTTTATTATCAAGGCGGAAGGGTGGCATTGTCTCAGGAGGCATAGTGCAGGAGGAGCTGAGAGTTATGTATCTTCATCTGAAGGCTGCTAGTAAAAGACTGGCTTCCAGGCAGCTAGAATGAGGGGTCTTAAAGCCCACACCCACAGAGACACACCTACTTCAACAAGGCAACACCTCCCAATAATGCCAGTCCTTGAGCCAAGTGTATTCAAACCAGGGCATTCCACTCCCTGGCTCCCATAGGCTGTTCAAACACAGGAGTCTATGAAGGCCATACCTAAACATACATATTGCAAAATACCTTCAGTTCAGCTTCAAAAGTTCCCACCGTCTATAGCAGTCTCAACAGTGTTAAAAGTTCAGAGTCTCTCCTGAGATGTGTCCAGTCACTTAACTGTAATCCCCAAAGCAAGACAGGAAACCAGCTGGGCAAACTCCAACTTCTGCATCCCTATGTCTGATGGCAAAGTGGTCTTTACATCTCTGATCCTTTCTCATCTGTGTTGACTGCAACAAACTTCTTTCTCCTGAGCAGGTTCCACTCCCCGTTAGCAGCTTTCTTCAGCAGATATCATATGGCTCTGGCATCTCAAACATCTGGGGGTCTCCAAAGTCACTTCAACATTACAGCTTCTTATTCCAATGTTTGAAGTCCACAGTTGATCTTCTGGGTTCCTCCAAAGACTTGGGTCATATCTCCAGCTCTGCCTTCTGTAGCATTCTAGGCTCTGGTTCACCCCACTCTGCTTCACTGTTGCTGGTGTTCTTGGTGATCATCCTATGGTACTAGCATCTCCAATAGGCTCTCTACATGGTGCCAAACCTCAACTTCTTTCCATGACCCCTTCAGTCCTGAGCTGTCAATGCAACTTAGGCTGCACCTTTACCAATGGCCTTCCCTGACCTCTCACAGTACCAAGCCTTAGTTCCTTTCCATGACTCTTTCATACCTTCAAAACCAGTACCACCTGGGTGACTCTTACACATTACCAAATCCAGCTGTAGCACAAGGTACAACCTTGGCTGTCTTTGGAACACAGCTTCTTCAGAAAACACTTCTTAGATTTCACCTCCATGATGCTGGTCTCTTCTTAATCAACACTAATTTCTTAGCTCCAGCTGACCAGCATCAGTTGTTCCAGTAGTCCCATCCATTCCAGACTCTAGCATACTCACACTGCCATCATGTTTATAAGCTGTAGGAGTTCCTTGTTGGAATTCCTGGCATCACTTAGTTGTACCATAACGTGTGTGAACTGTGATACTTTTTCTTCCATTCCATTTTGTACCCCCTTAGTCTTCCTTAGTTGTCTTACTGTTCTAGCTAAAACTTCAAGAAGTAACTGTATTGAATAGGTATGGAGGAATTGGACAGCCTTATCTTGTTTCTCACTTTAGTGGAATTGCTCTTAAGTTTTTCTCCATTAATTTGATGTTGGCTATAGGCTTGCTGTATATTGCCTTTAATATGTTTAGGTATATGACTTATATCCCTGATCTTGCTAAGACTTTTATCATGAAGGGGTGTTAGAGTTTTTTAAAGGCTTTTTCAGCCCCAAATGAGATGATCTTTTTTTTTTCTTTCAGTTTGTTTTTATTGTGGATTACATTGATGGATTTCTGTATGTTGAACCATCCCTGAATCATTGGGATGAAGCTTACTTGATCATGGCGGATAATCTTTTTGGTGTGTTTTTAGATTCAATTTTTGAATGTTCTATTGAATATTTTTGCATCAGTGTTAAGGGAAAGTGGTCTGAAATTTTCTTTCTTTGTTGAGTCTTTGTATGGTTTAGGTATCTGGGTGACTGTGGTGTCATAGAAATAAATTTGACAATGCTTCTTCTGTCTCTATTTTTGTAGAATAATTTGAGGAATATTGGTATTAGTTTTTCTTTGAAAATCTGATAGAATTTTGTGCTAAAACCAGCACTTGGCTTTTTGTTGATCAGGAGACATTTAATGACTATTTCTATTTTTTTTTAGGGGTTATTAGGTCTGTTTAAATTGTTTATCTGGTCTTGATTTAACTCTGGTTAAGTTGTATTTATTGAGAAAATTGTTTACTTCTTTTAGATTTTTCAGTTTTTAGTTTTCTAATTAGGTTTTTGAAATATGCCCTAATGATTCTTTGGATTTCATCAGTGTCTGTCATTATGTCTCCCTTTTCATTTCTGGATTTGTTAATTTGGATATTTTTCTCTTTGTATTTTAGTTAGTTTGGTTAAAGGTTTTATCTATCATGTTGATGTTCTCCAAGAACCAAATCTTGGTTACCTCTTGGGTGTGTTTGGTTCTTTTTGTTCTAGAGCTTTCAAGTGTGTATGTTGTGCTTTCATTTTCATTGAATAGAAAGTCTTTCATATATCTCTGTTTCTTCTTTGACCCTTGAGTTGTTCAGTTTCCATAAGGTGTAGGCTATTGTGTTGTTCTTGAAGTCCAGCTTTAATTCACAGAGGTTTGATACAATGCAGGTGGTTACTTCAGTTCTCTTTTATCTGTTGAGAATTGTTTTGTGTTTTACTATACATGGTTAATTTTGGAGAAGGTTCCCTGAGGTGCTGAGAAGAAGGTATGTTCTTTTGTGTTTGGGTGAAATGTTATGTAGGTCCATTTGAATCATAATGTTGGTTAGTTGCATTATTTCTCCATTCAGTTTCTGTCTGGAAGACCTGTCTATTGGTGAGACTGGGGTGTTGCAGTCTCCCACCATTGATGTGTGGTTTAAGCTTTAATAATGCTTCTTTTACACATGTCAGTGCTCTTCTATTTGGGGCATAAATACTCATAATTGAGACATAATCTTGGTGGATCTTTCCTTTGGTGAGCATGAAGTGTTCTTCCCCGTCTCATTTGATTACTATCACTTGAACATATATTATGTTAGATATTAGAATGGCTATGCCAGTTTGCTTCTTGGATCTCCGCTTGGAAAATCTCTTTCTAGCTCTTTGCTCTGAGGCAATGTCTAACTTTGAAGTTGAGTTGTGCTTCTTTTAATGCAGCAGAATGATGGATCCTCTATATACATGCACTCTGACCAATGATTGTTAGTTCCAGTTATTTCAACATTGGTGGTATTGTGTGTGTGTGTGTGTGTGTGTGTCCCTTCTTTTGGATTTCCTGGTGTGAAATTATTTCCTGTGTCTTTTAGGGTGTAGTTAGCATCTTTGGGTCAAAGTTTTTCCTTCTGGTATCCTCTGTTGGGCTAGATTTATGTGTAGATATTGTTTAAATATGATCATTGTGTCATGGTATATCTTGTTTTCTCCATTTATGGTAAGTGAAAGTTTAGTAGTATGGGTTGGGTTGACATCTGTAGTCTCTTAAGAGTCTGCAGGACATCTGCCCAGGTGTGTCTGGATTTTATAGTCTTTGTTGAGAATTCAGGTGTAATTCTGATAGGTCTGCCTTTATATGTTAATTGTCCCCTTTCCCTTGCAGCTTTTAATATGCGGTCTTTGTTCTGTACCCTGAGTGATTTGATTATTATGTGGCAGGAGGATTTTTTTTTCTGGTCCAATCTGTTTGGTGTTTTCTAAGCTTCTTGTATGCTTATAGGCATCTCTTTCTTTAGGTTAGGAAAATTTTCTTCTATGATTTAGTTGAAAATATTTTCTGGTCCTTTGAGCTGGGAATCTTCTTCTTCTATTTCTATTATTCTTAGGTTTGTTTGTTTGTTTTCATAGTTAGTGTCTCAGATTCCCTGGATGTTTTGTGTCAGGAACTTTTTAGATTTAACAACTTCTTTGACTGGTTTATCAATTTTATCTATCATATCTTCTACACCTGAGGTTCTCTCTTCAATTTCTTGTATTCTGTTGGTGATATTTGTTTCTAGTTCCTGTTCGCTTACCTAGGTTTTCTGTCTCCAGTGTTGCCTCAGTTTGTGCTTTTTTTTTTTTTTTTTTTTATTGCTTCTATTTCAGGTCTTGAATGCTTTTATTAATTTCTCACCTGTTTAATTGTATCTTCTCTGTTTTTTTAAAGGAATTTATTTATTTTTCCCTTTAAAGGCTTGTATCATTTGTAAGATTGGAATTAAGGTTATATTCTTGAGTTTCAGCTGTGCTGGAATATCTAGGGCTTGCTGTAATAGGATACCTACAGTCTGGTGGTACCATATTGTCCTGACTTTTGTTGATTGTGTTCTTACACTGACCTCTAGCCATGTGGGCTTTGAGGTTGTTATAGATTTAGGTGCTGATTTCTCAGTGTATCTTTGTTATATGGATGGTTTGGGGGGCATTTTTTCCCTTGGTTTCTGTTTCATCTCCATCTTCTGGCTTGAGTATCCTGGGGTTCTGGTGGCCAGCATGTCTCTGGTGAAGTGTTTGTGGCCTGCATGGCTTCCAGGAAAACAGATGTCTGCTGCTGCAGTGGTGGGCCAGAAAATGGAGCTCAGGATATGGGGTGCAGTAAGCATGCTTTAAGGGGAGTTGATGGGCATAGGACATAGAACAGAGTTTTGTCTAGGATCCCTGGTGCTGGCATAGCCTCTGGGCAAACAGGAGGAGTTGTGGGCCAGAAAATGGAGCCCAAGGGATGAGTTCATAATTCTTTTTTCTTTAAAATTTTTTGTGTTTAGTTTGCAGTTATTTTTAAAAAGGATTTATTTCTTTTTATGTATATGAATACACTGCAGCTACCTTCAGACACACCAGAAGAGGGCATTGAAACCCATTGCAGAGTTATCAGCCACCATGTGGTCTGGGAGTTCCACTCAGGACCTTTGGAAGAGCAGCCAATGCCCTCAACTACTGAGCCTCTTGCCAGCCCAGTCCGCAGTTATTTAATTGGATATATTTGATACTTTTGATGGTGGTTCACAACCATCTGTAACTCCAGTGCTAAGGGCTATAATGTTGCTTCTGATTCTTTGGGGGTATCAGAAATACAGACTGTACACACACACACACACACACACACACACACACACACACACAAAATAAAACAAACCTGATTTTAAAAGAAGACCTGCTACCAGAGATCTGAGATTTCTAACTATTCAAAACAAGTTTGATTAGTATAATACTATTTTCTTTTGTTTAATGTAGTATTTTAAGTACCTGATGCAGGGAGAAATAAGAATAATACAGAGGAAACCTGAAACTGAGTGCTGGCCATGTGGTTTGCTTATGCTGTAGTCAATGCCATTTTCTTCAGGAAGAAGAAAGATGGAGCATGCCCACAGGCTATGCAGAATTTATCATTTCCTTTAAGTGCTTTACAACTGGACTTAGCTATTTATATTTGAACCTGAGCTCTAGGCATATAGCTTTAAAATTACGTGTAATTTCACAGCCTTCCACTTGGTGGCAGAAAATCCTTATGTGTAGAAAGACTTTACAGTTTGAAGTCAGAAAACTTTGTTTTAGTCCAAGTACCAACATTCATGAATTATTTACATTAGGGTTGCTGTTGCCACCGTACAGATCTTATGTGTATACTGAGTTTAAAAGTTGTTCTTCCTATGTTTTCTATGATGTTTTAATCCATTTTGAAGACTTTGCTGAGTATTTCTGAATACCATTTTATGTAATTGTGTTTTCTTAGGTTAGGAGAAATTGAGAAGAGTAACTTGTTATCTCAAGTGTAAAAACTAATATGTGAAATGTGTTTATGTAAAAAAATTAATAATTGATTCATTATGGTCTTTGTATTAAGTATTAGATTTTTTTTGCCTTCTTTCTCTTCTATTGTTTTCAACGTCTTCTCTATAATTTACTGTTCTTAACTGAATAAATTAATTCATTTAGTATATGTTATGTAAATGCCCATTTCATGCTATCCTACATACTGATGGCCGTAGGTAAAAACAAACTAACAACAGTAAAACCAAGGAAGGCCGGCAGAATTGCTTAGTGGGTCAAGTGGTCAGACTGTATTTGGTATTGGATCCACAAGAGGGCAGGAGAAAACCAGTTCCTGAGAGTTATTCTATGACCTCCACATACCCAACACACACACACACACACACACACACACACACACACACACACACACTTAATAAGAAATTAACTAAATACAAGAAAATCAAACCTTAACAAGACAGGGGTTTTTGTTTGTTTGAGATCTACTTGTGTGTGTGTCTATGTGCATGAGTGTGCAGGTACCTTTGGAGTATTAGAAGAGGATGTCAGCTCTCCTGCAGCTGGAGGAGCAGGAAGTTGCAAGCTTCCTGGCATGGGCCCTGGAAACTGGAGACCAGTTAAAACTCCCAGTCCCTGAGACACCTTTCAGCCTTTCCAGTTATGTAGTCTTCATACGCACCAAATATGAAGTGTATTTGAGTTAATGTTCGTTAGTCTAGAATAATCCTGTCTGTGACCGTCTTAAGAGCATGTAGCTTTTACATGGGTGGAGCAGACTGTGGGGTGTGGTGATAAGAGTGGCCATGATGACCTAAAACGTCAAGGCAGAGATTAAGAAAATTTCTGAAAAAAGTCAAACTAATTTTCTCTCTGTTTTTGAGTAGTAGATGGTAAAGACTTACATGATAAAAACACTTGGTTACTTTCAGTCAGCAACATTTTGACATTTTTCAGTAAGCTCAATGTTTTTCTTTTTTTAAAGCGGTATTTGTATTTTTATTCTTTGAGAATTTTGTATATTTTGAACATGCCCACTCTCTGACCCAGTGTTCTTTACTCTGAAGAAACATCACAACTACTGCGACACTTACATAAGAGAGCATGTAACCTGGGAACTGCTCAGAGCTCCAGAGGTTTAATCCATTGTCACCAAGGGAGGAGCATGGCGGCCTGTGGGCGGATATGATTCTCGAGAAGTAGCTGAAAACTACACACAGATCTGCAGAGGGATACTCTGGGCTTGCCATGGGCATTTGAAACCTCAAAGCCCAGCCCCAGTGACACACTAACTCTAACAAGGCCACACACCTCCTGATCCTTTGAATATTCCTGGTGACTAAGCATTCAAATCCATGAGCCTATGGGAGCCCTTCTCCCTGAAACCACTACAGCCCCTGACTCCTTTCCTAGGTGTCCCTCCACCCTCCTGACATCCCTTCTGCCCTTTCTGTCTTGTGTTGGTATACCTTGTCATCAGGTTGCCAAGCATGTCGGGAATGAAGCAAGCACAAAGG
The DNA here is from genome assembly GCF_963924665.1 of Micromys minutus. Lineage (NCBI taxonomy): Eukaryota > Metazoa > Chordata > Mammalia > Rodentia > Muridae > Micromys > Micromys minutus. The sequence goes on from NC_137958.1 coordinate 32,914,465, forward strand.
CACCGTCTCCCAACATGTTCAAAATACCAATCAGTTGACTTAGAAAACAGGCTTAGAACTTAATATATTCAGGATTGCTGTTGCTGAAAGTAAGTTTTCAAGTTATGAAAATATACTCTTACAGCCAAAATTAAAAAAGAAAATAAATTACATGACCATATGACCATTGTAAAAACACACACACACACACACACACACACACACACACACAAAATAACTAGTCATAGGCTTTTATTAAAAGTACATACACCACTGTACTTTTAGCTGTTCATATCACTAAAGATTTTCTTCCCCTAAAGAATATACATATGGTTTTACTTTTAAATTTTTTCTTAAAATTGCCTGAGTCTCTTTTGAAGGTGCATTTTGTGAAAGTTGGCCTCCATGTGGGTACTGAGACCGGGAGAGGCTCTCAGGGTGAATTCTGCTCAATAGAAGATGCTCTTGTATCAGCATCTTTGGTGTGTTTGATGTGCTTAAGTTCTTTAAACCTAAATGTTTTGCAAGCAATATTTTTTATCTCCAGTTGGATGAGCTTCCTTTAGAAGTTTTGTAAACAATTTGTCCCATCAGTTGTCCCTGTTTCAGATTATTATAAATGCTTTGACAGAGTCAGATGCTCCAAACCATGTGCCACCCCCCTTTTAACTTTGGCATCAGTATGAGCATGTCCCATTTTAAACAAGAGACCCCTGTGCCACCTAATACCACTCCAGAGTCTGGATGCTCATGTACAGATGTTTTTCAAGATGAAGCCGCATAGACTGCACTTTCATGACAAAGGGTCATGGCTTTCGTGTTCAGTTTACAAGCTACCTCTTAAACACTGTTGAAATCACCAGCTTTCATTTATTTGATCAATACTTTGATTAATGGTGACTGATTTAAACAAAATGCAATGAAAATTTAGGGTGCAAGATTACAAAATAAAAAAAACAAACCAAAAAACAAAAACATAAAACAAACCCCAGTCTCATTGTAGGTGATTTAGGTTGATTCACACATTAATTGTGAAGATACTGTAGGATCCACCACCATGAAGGGCTGACACCCCACTGCAGTCTTATTGCAAGAATTTGACAGATTACTTGTGCTGTAATAGAGGGCAGAGTTTTTAGGAAAGTGTCAGTTTGACAACAGATTGTTTGGGCACAGTATGAATTATACATATGCTGCAACTCAGATGAAATATATTCCTCTCTAAGGCTCTCAGTTTAGTAGGAGCATTGTTACTTCCTTTGACATCCTGCCTTCAATGTGTATTGGGGTTATCACCTTAGAACCAAATAATTTGTCTTCTCTGATGGATGTGTAAAAACTGAGTTTACAACAGCATTATTTGTAATTGCCTTACTGTAATTCCATGAATTCAATAAAATAAATCAAGATGGCATTAGAGCTAATTAAGTGGCTTTTTATTTAACGCATCTCGTAGCACTGATACAATATATCATTTAAATGTTTGCCAAGTGACTTTTTTTGCTATCAATTTAACAATTATTGATTTATTTTTATATGTGCACAAAAAAATCTAGGATACAATGAGTGAAATTAACTTAGATGACAAGTTGTAAGTTGATCTGATTCTTAAATGATGTTTCCCAGTGTAATATTTGAGAAATACAATTTGTATCTGTTAAATGATAATTGAGAGTGAAACATTCCATCCTGCAGGGAAGCTCCTTAAGCAGGAAGGTAAACAACTCAGTCTGCTTCTGGAAGTCTCTGAAACTGACCAGATTCACTAGGCTCCTAGCTGCCATAAAAGCCAAGAGTTCCTGCCTCAGGCAGAGTAAAGCTGAGTTGCTTGTTAGATTCTTAGAGTAGAAAAGCTACAAAGAAGACTCTCAGATAAGCAAAGCTGCCTGGAAGAAGCAGAAACTAGTCAAGCTGCTTGAAAAAGATCGATACTAACCGAAGCACCTAAAAAGAGCACTTGAACCTGTTGATCTACCTGCAGACTATGCAGTGTGTTCCAGGTTCCCAGCTTTCTAAAGCTGTTGTACCCATGCTTGGGAGGGCTTTGGTGATTCAGCTACCTTGTTGCCATTTCTCCTCCTGTAAGTAATCATCACCCATATTCCTGTAAGTAACCCCAATAAAACTCATCGGTTTGCCAGGTTGGACTTTTCCTGGTACCTGTACTTTTGGTCTCTCTTAGGTTGATTATCTGGTGTGAGTAGCCGTGACTGTTGCATCACCCCAAGAAATGGTGGTTTGCCACAAAACAGCAATATGTGATGAGTACACATAGACTTAAAATAATTCCAAATTACCTTTAAGGTAGATATTGATGCTTAGTCAATTTGTGTATATTCATTTGTATGTAACCATTTTGCAGAATATTGTGTATATATTATGAAATTATTAACAGATTTTATATTTTGTTCAAGAGAACCTTTTTTAGCTCATTATGAGTGCCCAAGGAATTACTAAATGAAAAACATTATCAAACAATAAATAGTTAACAGATTTGTATCATAAATTAAATGACAAAGTGTTGCACTTACTTTCTGCATACTTAGTTTTCTGTACATATTTTACATGTACCTAGCCTATACTTTCTCATGCTCCCACGTCATGCACTTACTGGCTGCTTTGTATGTTTTATAGGCCAAAACTCTACAGCATAAATGCCTAGAACAGTGGTTTTCAACCTGTGGGGAGTAGCCCTTTCACAGGAGACACCTAAGACCATTTGAAAACACAGATGTTTATATTGTGATATGTAATGGTAGCGCAATTATAGTTGTGAAGTAGTAATAAAATAGCTGTATGGCTATGGGGTCACCACACACGAGGAACTAAATGGTTGCAGCATTAGGAAGGTTGAGAACCAATGTTCTAGAGTCTCAAGGGCCTGGTTCTGGAATAGGAAGGCTGAGAACCAATGGTCTAGAATCTCAAGGGCCTGGTTCTGGAACAGGGAGGTTGAGAACCAATGTTCTAGAGTCTCAAGGGCCTGGTTCTAGAACAGGGAGGTTGAGAACCAATGTTCTAGAGTCTCAAGGGCATGGTTCTGAAACAGGAAGGTTGAGAACCAATGTTCTAGAGTATCAAGGGCCTGGTTCTGGAACAGGAAGGTTGAGAACCAATATTCTAGAGTCTCAAGGGCATGGTTCTGGATTTACCATGGCCCTGGCAGAACCTTAAGGTGTGTGAAGTCCCAGTAGTGGAATTATGCTGGTGGAATTGAGGGGAGCATATCTTGAGACAGTAACTGATTTTAAAATGAGGATTAGTATAGGATTTATAAACAAGATTAGTATAAAACTCAATTATATTGTGTGATGTGAATAATTCTCTATAAACCTGATTATTATATAATTCAACACTTGATAACAACAACTTTTTTATGCATAAACTATTTTTTTTTTTTTTTTTTTGGTATGTGGTGCTGGGTATTGGACCCAAGGAATCTCACATGCTCACTCTTCTCTTGTTTCTGGTTTCCATGGGAGTGCTTTGAGTTTCATTTGTGTTTTCCATTCACTACAGTATTGGCTATTCCTTTGCTATGCATAGGTGTGTCTTCTAAATAATTCTAAATTCTATCAAGTTGAAAATCAAGATTAATCACATAGGGATGTTTTGCTGTGCAACATTAAAGAGTATGTTTTTATACACATTGGCCATTTGCATGTTTCCTTTGGTGAAGTGTGTGCTCCTATTTTTCATCCCTTTTTAAAGCTAGATTGGTTGTTGCTGTTCAAGAGTTTTTACATTTTGAATTTCAATCCAGTTGTGTATGTAGCATGTATTGTTTTCTTCTCGTCCTCTTAAGAGGACTTTAGAGCAAGTATTTGGTTTTGATGATCTGGTTTATCACGCTTTTTTTCCATGGGTCAGGCTTTTGGTGTCAACTTATCAACTCTCCATTTGCCTTGAAGATTTGCTACTGTTCTTTCCTGATAGTTCTATAGCTTACATTTTATGTAGTTCATTTTCGATTAATTTGTATGCAGTATAGGGTTTAAGTTCAAGGATTTTTGATTCTCTTCTGGTTGTCTACTTATTTTAGTCTTAACTTGTTGAAAAGGCTGTTTTTCTTGCACTGAATTGCTTTTGTAATTTTGCAAAGAGATTGATTAGTCAAGACAAAACAAAATTAATTGTAGTTCCCAATTGTCTCAGTAATCATGTGTTAAGTGCTCAATAGTCATGGGTTATGGGCACTGCATTGGACAAGGGAACTTGTAATACCTCTATGAACTGATCTTTGTTTTTAGGCCAACTCCTTATCTTTTAATTTTAAATTAATTTTTTAGGTTAGCATACATTCAACAATGTATTTCATTATGATAGTTCACATGTGTCACTTAGGTTTGTTATTGTTTGTCCCTCCCTGTCTATTCACCCAACTATCCATCTGCCCTCCACCCACTTCTTGCCCATTTCCTTGATTTCCCCTCCTGATTTTCTTTAGGTTAGATGGCACTTTGTTCTGAGACCTTTTCTGCTCTGTGTCTCATCTCTCAGCCGAAGTGTTCCTATTGAACTTTGTGTTCGTTTCTATTTACGGCAATTATTAGATACTCATTCCTTTTCATTATTCCTTGGTGGTAATTACTTTCTCCCTTGTCTACTTTACCACTAAATTATAAGCTGCTTTGAACTAGAAGTTGTGAGATAATTTTGTATCCCTTGTTCTGACATTGAGAGTACATACAGAAAAGAATTGTTGATGTGTGGACAATAGTACCCTTCTGTTTATTTTTATGGTGTCTATTATTATTTTCAGAGTTATGATCTCCACACTTTTGAAGCATATATTATTTGTGTTTGAAGTATATATATCATTTTTGTTCCTGCTTTGTTTTTCAGACAGGAACAACAGTGAGCCAGAATTTTTGAAGGTAGGTGGGTGGTCCCATCCCTCCGCTGGGGGCCCTGTCTGTCTACTGGAGATGGTCTCTTTAGGTTTCATCTCTCCACTGTTGGGCATTTCGGCTAAGGTCATCCCCAGTGAATAGAAGGCTCTTTTATCCCAGGTCTCTGGGACTTTCTAGAGGTTTCTCCCATACTGTCTCTACCCCAACAGCTACATATTTCCATTCATTCTTCTGGCCCTCTGGGCTTTTGTTCTGTCTCCCCCTATACTTGATTCTGTCTCTTTCGCCTTTCCCCTACCCCTCTTATCCAGGTTGCTCTTTGCCTCTGCCTCCCATGATTATTTGTTTCTCCTTCTAAGTGGGTTTGAAGGATCCTCACTTGTTAAATTTAATAAAGACTTTATCATGGCTATTCTGTATGTTTTGGCTAATATCCACCTATCAGTGAGTATAAACTATGCATGTCCTTTTGGGCCTGGGTTACCTGGCTCACAATGATATTTTCAAGTTCCATCAATTTGTCTGCAAAATTCATGATGTTCTCATTTTTAACTGCTAAATAGTATTCCATTGTGTAAATGTACCATATTTTCTGTATCCATTTTTCAGTTGAGTGACATCTGGGTTGTTTCTAGCTTCTGGCTATTATAAATAAGGCTTCTATGAACATAGTGGAGCACATGTTCTTATGGTATGGTGGAGCATATTTTAGGTATGTGCCCAGGAATGGAAAGCTGGGTCTTCAGGTAGAACTATTCACAATTTTCTGAGGAACCACCTCATTAGTTGCCAGAATGGCTGTACTAGTTAGCAATCCCACCAGCAATGGGAGAGTGTTCCTCTCCACATCCTCACCAGCATCTGCAGTAACTTGAGTTTTTGATCTTAACCTTTCTTTTTTTCCCTGCTATCCTTACTTAAAAAATATTTATTTTATAAAATATTATTATATCTCACAAAATTTCTTACTTAATAATACATGATGAATACACATTTTTTTTCTCTTTTCTTTTCTAAGGACTGAGGCTTCCACATTTTAGCCTTCCTTCTTTTTGAGCCATTTAATATTCTTTTGTTGAGAATTCTGTTTAGCTCTGTACCCCATTTTTTAAATTGGTTGTTGGGTTTTTTTTGGAGTCTAACTTCTTGAGTTCTTTATATATTTTGGATATTAGCCCTGTATTGGATGTAGGGTCATTGAAGACCTTTTCTTAATCTATAGGTTGTTGTTTTATCCTATTGACAGTCTCCTTTGCCTTACAAAAGCTTTGTAGTTTCATGAGGTCCCATGTGTCAATTGGTGTTCTGTTCAGGAAATTTTCCCCTGTGCCAATTCATTCAAGGTTCTTTCCTACTTTCTCTTCTACTAGATTCAGTGTATCTGGTTTTATGTTGAAATTCTTGATCTGCTTGGCCTTGAGCCATATGTAGTGTGATAAATATGGATAAATTTGCATTCTTCTACATGCAGTCAGTCAGACCAAGACAATTTTTCAAAGATTTTTTAAATCAAATATCAAGTGCCCATAATTGTGTGGGTTTATTTCTGGGTCTTTGATTCTATTCCCGTTATTGACCTGTTTGTCTCTGTATCAATACCATGTGGTGTTATCACTATTGCTCTACAGTACAACTTGAGGTTAGGGATGGTAATTCTCCCAGAAGATCTTTTACTGTTGAAATTTGTTTTAGCTATTCTGATTTTTTGTTTTTTCATATGAAGTTGAGAATTGCTCTTCCCATGTCTGTAAAGAATTCGCTTGGAAATTTGATGGGGGTTGCATTGAATGTGTAGATTGCTTTTGGTAAGATGGCCATTTTCACTATGGTTAATCCTATCAATCCATGATCATGAGAGATCTTCCCATCTTCTGAGGTCTTCAAATTTTTTCTTTAGGGACTTGAAGTTCTTATTATACAGATTTTTCACTTGCTTGGCTAGAGATACACCAAAATATTTTATATTATTTGTGGCTATTGTAAAGGATGTTATTTTCCTAATTTATTTTTCATTAAGTTTAATATTTGTAGAAAAGGAGGCTCTTGATTTGTTTGAGTTAATTTTATAACTTTGCTGAAGGTGTTTATCAGATATAGAGTCCTCAGAAGATGGAGAGATCTCTCAAACACACACACACACACACACACACACACGCACACACACACACACACACACACACACACACACACACACACATACACACACAAAAACACACACCTAAAAAATAGTACCTCCTATGTCCCAGGAGGCCTGTTCTACCCCAGATCACACAGCTGTACCTGTCTCCAAGGAGGCATGCTCCAGCCCAAGACACCCAGGCCTTCTGTGTCCATGGTTAGGGCAGGCCTCCTGTACCCCTGTTTCCTTGTGTCCCTTTTTAGGGCAGACCTTCTGGGACACAGGGAGGCTGTGGGATGGGGAGCAGGCATGCTGCTCTGACACAAATTTGGATGAAGGGGCAAACCAGAAAGGGGATGATGCTTGGGCAGGGTGGGGTAGATCCAAGGTCTGCTGAGTTCTGTGGGGATCCCACCTGGGGTGGGTATTGGGCTAAGGCCCCACCTATGTTCCTAGTTATGTCAGACCTCCTAGGAAACAGGTAGGCTGTGAGGCTGGGGAGTGGGTCAGGCTTGAAGATTTGACATGGGTTTGGGTGGGAACATAAAGGTGTGGTGTTTGGGAGGACTGCATATGTGTAGTGCCATTCTCCTCATGACATCAAAGGGACTTTATTGCCATTGTTTTTACCCTGTTAATGGTTGATAAGCTCATATTGGCAATTGGACAAATGTCTGTCTTCTGCTCTCTTTATCTTTTAGTAGTGCTTATATTAATCATATCATTTTTTGATCAAAAGATGTGTGTATGTGTGTGTGTGTGTGTGTGTGTGAGAGAGAGACACTTCTCACCTAAAGTAGTCCAAGAATATCTCAATCATGCTGCTTTTGCTTTCTCGGTGCCACAGATTGATCACGATAGCCATATTTTAAGGCTTCCTATTCATTTTGTTGTTAGTTCATTTAACCTAGATAGTATGAATTGTAACTCATTTAAGTGACTGCCAGTTTATAACACATTCACATAGCCATGTCTATGGATAAAATTAATACAAGCACCAATAAAAGATAACAGAAGACAGACACTTGTTCAACTACCAATATGAGGCTATTTCTGTAAGGAAAATTAGTGGCTGACTGTGGCTTAAAGCCTGGTCTATTTGGACTCCTTTAAGGCTAAGAGTTTTTGTTTCCAAAAAGGCTTTCTCTTACCTCATTCCAAAGAGATTTTTAACCTTGACAGAGTTTTTGGAATAAGTCATTTTATTCTGAGGTTTTATTTTAACTTGTAGAAATTTGATTCATCGAATTTTCTGAAAATAGTTATAATGAGGCATGTAGTTAGGCATTTTGACAAATTACTATATTACCGAGTGGATTTTCTATAAAGCAATATTTGGACAGTCTACACTTTCATGTGGTAACTTAAGTGTGTGGTAACTACTGATAGGGATTCAGTTCCAATTTTGTTGTGGTTATTAGGGTAGAGATCTATAGTCTTTAAATGAAGACTTGCACCATATGCATTTAGCCTTTATTTTAGCATTGTCTAGTTAACTAGTTTTGGTGCCTATAGACTTAACTTGCTTATTTTAACATTCTGGAAATTGAAAACACCTTAAATCTCATTAAATGGCAAATCTTTTTTTTTAAGCAAATTTATTTTACAAAACAAAGATAAATGTACAGATTTTAAACATTTTTTGCTTAAAATTATACATTTTTGTCAGTACTTTTTTCAGATTTTAACATAATTTTACATAAAACAATATGAATATATTTTTTAGTCAGTACTTGATTTTTTTCAAGATTTGATAGTATGCCTTGAAAACTTAATAGTTACAATGAGCATAAAGTACATGTAAAACAAAATGTAACATGGAAATAGTTAAAGTTTTCTTGTTTTGTAAATATTTTTTTTGTTTTGTTTTCTTTTCTTTATTTCTTGGACTTCATACAGTCTGTGAGTTGTTTCTGGGGGAGTGCAAGCCTCTGGGGTTAGCATCCCACTATCAGTGACTGCATATTATGTCTGTTCTTTTGTGACTGGGTTATCTCACTCAGGATGATATTCTCTAGATGCAGCCATTTTCTTAAGAATTTGGTTAAGTCATTGTTTCTGGTGGCTGAGTAGTATTCCATTGTGTATATGTACCACAATTTTTGTATCCATTCATCTTCTGAAGGACATCTGGGTTCCTTCCAGCTTCTGGCTATTATAAATAGAGCTGCTATGAACATTGTGGTACATATATCTTTGTTGTGTATTAAAGTGTCTCTGGGGTATATGCCCAGAAGTGGAATAGCTGGGTCTTCAGGTAGTACTATATCCAATTTTCTGAGGAATCGACAGACAGATTTCCAGAGTGGTTGTATTAGCTTGCAACCCCACCAACAGTGGAGAAGTGTTCCTCTTTCTCCGCAGCCTCGCCAGAATCTGCTGTCATCTGAGTTTTGGATCTTGGCCAATCTGACTGGTGTGAGGTGGAATCTCAGGGTTGTTTTGATTTGCAGTTCCCTGATGGCTAAGGATGTGGAGCACTTCCTCAGATGTTTCTTGGCCATTCGATGTTCCTGAACTGAAAATGTTTTGTTTAGCTCTGTACCCCATTTTTTAATAGGGTTATTTGATTCTTTAGTGTCTACTTTTTGAGTTCCTTGTACACCTTGGATATTAGGCCTCTAAATGTGGTGTTGGTAAAGATCTTTTCCCATTCTGTTGGTTGCCGTTTTGTTCTCTTGATGATGTCCTTAGCCTTACAGAAACTTTGCAATCTCATTAAGTCCCATTTGTTAATCTTTGACCTTAGAGCTTGAGCCATTGGTGTTTTGTTCAGGAAATTTTCTCCTGTGCCTATGTGTTCTAAGGTTTTCCCTACTTTCTCATCTAATAGTTTCAGTGTATCTGGTTTAATGTGGAGATCTTTGATCCACTTACACTTGAGCTTTGTACAAGGAGATAAGAAAGGGTCTATTTTCATTCTTTTGCATGCTGAGTGCCAGTTGGACCAGCACAATTTGTTGAATAGGCTGTCCTTTTTCCATTGAATGTTTACTGCTCCTTTGTCAAAAATCAGGTGACCATATACATGAGGGCTCATTTCTGGATCTTCTATTCTATTCCATTGATCCACATGCCTATTTCTGTACCAGTACCATGCAGTTTTCAGCACAATTGTCTTGTAATATAGCTTGAGGTCAGGGATAGTGATTCCCACAGATTTTTTTTTTGTTGTTGAGGATGGATTTCGCTATTCTAGGTCTTTTGTTATTCCATATGAAATTGCACATTGATTTTTCCAATTCCATGAAGAACTGGGTTGGAATTTTGATGGGGATTGCATTGAATCTGTAGATTGCTTTTGGTAGGATGGCCATTTTTAAGATGTTGATTTTTCCAATCCATGAGCATGGGAGATCTTTCCATTTTCTGAGATCCTCTTCAATTTCTGTCTTTAGAGGTTTGAAGTTCTTGTCATACAGGTCCTTCACTTGCTTAGTTAGAGTCACACCAAGGTATTTCATAGTTTTTGTGATGATTGTGAAGGGTACCTTTTCCCTAATTCTTTCTCTACATGTTTGTCCTTTGAGTATAGGAAGGCTACTGATTTGTTTGAGTTAATTTTGTATCCAGCCACTTTGCTAAACTTGTTTATCAGCTGTAGGAGTTCACTGGTGGAATTTTTGGGGTCACTCAAATACACTATCATGTCATCGGCAAAAAGTGATGTTTTTATCTCTTCCTTTCCGATTTGTATCCCCTTGATCTCCTTTTGCTGTCTAATTGCTCCAGCCAGGACTTCCAGTACTATGTTGAATAGGTAGGGGGAGAGTGGGCAGCCTTGTCGAGTCCCTGATTTTAGTGGGATTGCTTCAAGTTTCCCACCATTAAGTTTGATGTTGGCTGTTGGTTTGCTCTATATTGCTTTTATTATGTTTAAGTATGGACCTTGGATTCCTGTTCTTTCCAGGACTTTTAACATGAAGGCGTGTTGGATTTTGTCAAATGCTTTCTCGGCGTCTAGTGAGATGACCATGTGATTTTGGTCTTTGAGTTTGTTTATATGGTGGATTACGTTGATGGATTTCCTTATGTTAAACCATCCCTGCATCCCAGGGATGAAGCCTACTTGGTCATGATGAATGATCGTTTTGATGTGTTCTTGGATTCGGTTTGCAAGGATTTTGTTGAGTATTTTTGCATCAATGTTCATAAGTGAGATTGGTCTGAAGTTCTCTTTCCTTGTAGGGTCTTTGTGTGGTTTAGGTACGAGGGTTATTGTAGCCTCAAAAAATGAGTTGGGTAATATTCCATCTGATTCTATCTTTTGGAATAGTTTGGCGAGTATTGGTGTTATATCCCCAATAAATGTCTGATAAAATTTTGCACTGAACTTGTCTGGACCTGGGCTTTTTTTGGTTGGGAGGCTTTTGATGACTTCTTCTATTTCTTTAGGTGTTATAGGGTTATTTAGATGGTTTACTTGGTCCTGGTTTAACTTTGGGATCTTGTATCTGTCTAGGAATTCGTCCATTTCCTCCAGATTTTCCAATTTTGTGGAGTATAAGTTTTTGTATTAGGATCTGATGATTTCTTGAATTCCTCAGTTTCAGTTGTTATGTCGCCACTTTCCTTTCTGATTTTGTTAATTTGGATAGTCTCTCTTTGCCCTCTAGTTAGTCTGGCTAGGGGTTTGTCAATCTTGTTGATTTTCTCAAAGAACCAACTCTTGGTTTTGTTGATTTTTTTCAATGGTTCTTTTTGTTTCTATTTGGTCTATTTCTGCCCTAATTTTGATTATTTCTTGCCGTCTACTCTTTTTGGGTATATCTGCTTCCTTTTGTTCTAGGGCTTTTAGCTGTGCTGTCGGGTTGCTGATGTAAGCTCTCTCCAGTTTCTTTTTGGAAGCACTTAGGGCTATGAGTTTTCCTCTCAATACTGCTTTCATTGCATCCCATTGGTTTGGGTATGTTGTGTTTTCGTTTTCGTTGAATTCTAGAAAATCCTTAATATCTTTCTTTATTTCTTCTTTGACCCTGATATTATTTAACAGAGCGTTGTTTAGTTTCCATGTGTATGTGGGCTTTTTGTTGTCTTTGTTGTTGTTAAAGACCAGCCGTAGACCATGGTGATCTGAGAGGATGCATGGGAGTATTTCAATCTTCTTATATCTATGGAGGCTCGTTCTGTGTCCAATTATGTGGTCAATTTTCGAGAAGGTGCCATGGGGTGGTGAGAACAAGGTGTATTCTTTTACTTTAGGATAATATGTTCTGTATATATCTATTAATTCTAGTTGATTCAAAGTCTCTGCTAGTTTTGCAGTGTCCCTGTTCAGTTTCTGTTTCCATGATCTGTCCATTGGTGAGAGTGGGGTATTAAAGTCTCCCACTATTATTGTGTGGGGTGAGATGTATTTTTTGAGCTTTAGTAGGGTTTCTTTTATGAATGTGGGTGCTTTTTTTATTTGGAGCATATATGTTAAGGATTGAGAGTTCCTCCTGACAGATTTCCCCGGTAATGAGTAAAAAGTGTCCTTCCTTATCTTTTTTGATAACTTTTGGTTGGAAATTTACTTTATTCGATATTAAAATAGCCACTCCAGCTTGCTTCTTGGAGCTGTTTGCTTGGAAGTTTTTTTCCCACCCTTTTACTCTGAGATAGTGTCTGTCTCTGTCTCTGAGATGAGTTTCCTGTATGCAGCAAAAGGCTGGATTTTGTTTATGTATCCAGTCTGATAGTCTATGTCTCTTTATTGGGGTGTTAAGACCATTTATGTTAATAGATATCAAGGATTAGTTGTTTCTGTGTTCTGCCATTATTGCTTTTTTAGGTTGAGTTGTGTCTGTGTTTTTTTCTTCTTTTAGTTTTCTTGTTTAGGAGTTTTCTTGTTTTTACTAGGCTCTATTTTCCCTCATTGTATTGGGTTTTCCACCTATAATTCGTTGTAGTGCTGGGTTTGTGGTCAGATATTGTGTAAATTTTGATCTGTCTTGAAATATCTTCATCTCTCCATCAATGGTGATTGATAGTTTTGCTGGGTCTAGCAGCTTGGGCTGGCACTTGTGCTCTCTTAAGGAGTGCATGATGTCTGTCCAGGCTCTTCTAGCTTTCATAGTCTCTGTTGAGAAATCGGGTGTGAATCTGATTGGTCTGCCTTTATATGTTACCTGACCTTTTTCCCTTACTGCTTTTAGTATTCTTTCTTTGCTTTGGGCACTTGATGTTTTTACTATTATGTGTCGGGAGGTATTTCTTTTCTGGTCCAACCTATTTGGAGTTCTGAAGGCTTCTTTTATGCTGGTGGTCATCTCATTCTTGAGGGTAGGGAAGTTTTTTTCTACGATTTTGTTGAAGATATTTACTGTGCCTCTTAGTTGATACTCTTCTCCCTCTTCTATTCCTATTATCCTTAGGTTTGGTCTTCTCATTGTGTCTTGGATTTCCTGGACATTTTGGGTTAGGAGCTTTTTGTTTTTTGCATCTTCTCTGGCTGTTTTGTCTATGTTTGCAATGTTGTCTTCTGCCCTCGAGATTCTCTCTTCGATCTCTTGTAATCTATTGGAAATTCTTGCTTCTGTGACTCCTGATTTCTTTTTTTGGTGTTCTGCCTCTAGGGTTATCTCTTTTAGTGTTTTCTTTATTGTGTCATTTTCCGTTTTAATTTCCCTCTTCCATTCCTTTATTTCTTTGGTTCTGTTTTCCTCTAGTTCTTTGAGTTCTTTGAGTGTTTTTCTTGTTTCTTCTTTAAAAGCTTCTGAATCTTTTTGCTTTTCCTCCCTTTCTTGTTTAAGTATCTCTATCAGCATCTTGAGGTATGATTTCAGGTCTGTGTCTTCTTTTTCTGGAGTGTTTGGAATTCCGATGTTTGCTGTTATGGGAGAGCTGGGTTCTGGTGTTGCTAGATTGTCTTGGTTTTTTTGGGATATACTCTTTTGCTTTCTTCTTGCCATTTTGTTGTCAGTGATATGTTCTTGCCTTTCCCTTGTATCTGGTCTGTGTCCCTGGATCTCCACTGGTCCATGTGTCAGATGGGCCGAGCCTTGTTCTATGCCTCAGAGTTGTCGGGTGGGAACAGAAGTTCCAACGTTCTGTTCCTGATCGCTGGCTCAGGCAGGACAGGGCAGGGCAAGGCAGGGGGTGCACTTTTCTTGTGCACTCTGCAGAGATCTCTCTGCTCCCCGGCAGTCCAGGTCTCCCACCCACCAGTTGCTCAGTCTCTACGAGCCGCAGTTCCGGGTGGCCATGGCAAATCTTTAATGATAATATTTTACAAAATGTAGCAACTGACATTTGAATGCAACTTGGGCTGAAGGAATATTGTTTGCTGTGGTAACAGTAGTTCAGGGGAGTTGGTAGTTTATGTCTGACAGCATTGATATGTCTGCTTCCTGAATTCTTTCTGTTGTGTCTGTGTGTGATGTTTTAGCTGTTGTGTGAGGCTGTTTGTTGTTGAAGTATATGTACTTAGAATGACGTGCAGGTGTGGCTTTCACCACTGTAGTTTAGACTCTAACATTATATGCTTTTCTTTACCTTCCAGTTTTAAGTGATTCCCTTTCTTGTTCAGGGCTCTTCTCTTATCTTACAGTCCCCATGGAAGCATTATCATTCAGAAGACTAAGTTCATTCACCTGCATACAGTTTTCTTACATTTCTATTGGCTGGTTTGTGTGTTTATTTTTAGCTTAAAAATCTGTCCATACTTAATTTTTCTCAGAAAATCCCCACATGATACTATTCTTTTTGGCTTGGTGTAATAAACATTTTAGAAAACTTAAAAATGAATGCATACTTCTATTTCCTATTGATTTATATTATAAAATTTAAGATTTGATGGGGTGTGGCCAATATATATTTAAAAAATTATTGAAGAAGTCCTTATATATGGTTTTTTTTTAATGTTTTTGTTAATTAATTAGTATAATGGAAATCTGCTTGCTGAAAAACTAGCACGATGCAGTATAAATAAGTCACCCATTTTCCATTAAACAGCAAAATTCTTAGCAAAAGCATGCACACCTCTCTTCCAAGTTCTGTAGTTTCTTGTACACTATGTATGTAATTAGTTTCAGCTTCTTTAACAATTCCAATGTCTGGGTTTACAATGATAAAATAATTAATGTCCTCCTATAAACTGCATTGTAGATGCTCCTGTGTATGTGGCCTTCCTGTGAAGTCTTTTCTAGGACGTTAGATTCTCAGAAACATGGAGGTGTACTTGAGAGCCCACACCCTGTAGTCCTCCTGGTCTGCAGCCCTTCATGCCATTATTTGTGGTCAGGCTGCTGTTGGCTCCCAGCACTGATTCCTTGCCCCAGGCACCAGTGACATTTATATGCCTGACATGTTTTTCACAGAACTTCCCTGTGGTTCCCTCAGCATTGGGAAAGTTCCAGGAATGGAAGAGAAGGCAGTCTTTTATGCTGCCTCCAGGCAGCGACCAAACTGGCCAGAGAAGACAGCTTCAGCTCTCTGAGAATAAGGTCTGCTGTATTTCCCCTGGTAGTGGGGTGATCTGGGATGTGGCTGATGTCTTTAAAGTACTCTACATCTCTGCAGATCCTGTGAGAAGTCAAACTCGGCATCACAAAGCCAGAATCAAGATTCTGCTATTTCCTCTTGACTAAAATACTTGACTCGGTAAAGTTTCCATAAATTTCTAAAATTCAGAGAAAGCATATTTTGACAGTTTATGGTTGTTTTAATATATTCCTCTAGGAGAGAGCCCATTGAAATCCTCTGGCATTTTTGCTGGTATCTAGTACCAAGGGTTTAGTATGTGCATTGTTCTGTCTTGATGTGGTAAACGTTGGCTAGTGGAAACTATCCAGCAGAGAGTTCTCATAAGCAACTATAGATATGATATTTCAGTGAAAGGGGACGCTTCTGACTGTTGAAATTTGTAGGTGGCCTGGAACAGACAGTGAAGGAGCTGGGTGGCCGGGGGGCACCTTGGCTTAGGAGAACAATTATAGTCAAGGTATGTTAAGACGTGTGAAATTGTAACTTCTGCTAGTGTCAGGTAGGACACTTCCAGAGGACTGTGTAGGTTCCTGAGCAGAGACTCAGTTGCTACAGGAGCAGAGACAGTTTTACTGAAAGGAGAATATTTCTTTCTCTTTTTTTTATTGGATATTTTCTGCATTTACATTTCAGATGTTATCCCTTTCCTACAATCCCATCCCCACTCCCCTTCCCATTGCCTTTGTGAAGGTGCTCCCTCTCCCAACCATAGTCTCCCACCTCAGCACCTTGGTGCTCCCCTACACTGGGAAGACGGACCAGAGGCCTCTCCTCCCATTGATGTCAGAAAATGCTGTCCTCTGCTGTATATGTGCCTTGGGCCATAGGTCTTTCCATATGAACTCGTTGGTTGGTGTTTTAGTCCCTGGGAGCTGTGGTGGGTTTGGATAGTTAATAATTTTGTTCTTCCTAGTTCTGTCCCATCAGGCCTCAGTGGAAGAAGATGCACTTAATCCTGGAGAAACTTAAAGCCCTAGAGAAACAGGAGGCTTGTGAGGGGTTGGAGAGAGCACCCTCAAAATGGCAAAGGGGAGGAGGAATAGGATGAAGAACTGGAGTGGGGGGACTGATGTGGGCAATGACTGAAATGTAAGTGAATAAGTTAAAAATACAAATGATTTGAAGCATAAAAAAATAATAATTTTGTTCTTCCTATGGGGTTGCAGACTCTTTCAGCTCCTTCAGTCCTTTCTCTAGCTTATTCATTGGGGTCCCCGTGTTCAGTCTGATGGTTAGCTGCAAGCATCATCCTTTGTATTAGTAAGGCTCTGGACAAGCCTCTGAGAAGGCATCCATATCCGGTTTTTGCCAGTAAGCACTACTTGGCATCAGCAATAGTGCTTTGGTTTAGTGGCTGCATATGGGGTGTATCCCCAGGTGAGGCAGTCTTTGGATGATCTTATCTCCAATCCCTGCTCCTCTTTTTGTCCCTTTATTTCTTCTCATGAGCATTTTGTTCTTCCTTCTAAGAAAGACTGAGGTATCCACTTTCTGGCCTTCCTTCTCTTTGAGCTTCATAAGTTCTGTGGATGGTTTCTGGGTATTTCAAGCTTTTTGGACTAGTATCCACTTATAAGTGAGTACATACTATGAGTGTTCTTTTGTAACTGGGTCACCTCACTCAGGATGATAGCTTCAAGTTCCATCCATTTGCCTAGGAATTTCATGAAGTCATTTTTTTGATAGCTGAGTAGTATGAGAGGAGAAGCATTTCTAAAGGAGTCACTCTCAGAGAAGGCTGACTCCCTTTCTCCCAGGAGTGAAGAATTGTCAGTAGGCCCTCAGCGAGGGTTAGAACTTTGTGTCCCAATGTACTCTCCATGCTGGGATTTAATGCGATTTAGTGTCACAGCTGCTGTGAGTTTTTATGTGTAGCTGTCCAACTGTGCCCTGAACACACTGTTGGGTAGTAGTTACCCACTGCCTCTGGTTCGGATATGCTGTCTGCCTCCTCTTCTGTAGTGGTTTCTGAGCCTTTAGAGAAGAACCTCTCAACCTGTGGTTTGTGACCCCTTTGTGGGGGTCAGGGGGATTTGAATGACGTTTCCATAGGATCACCTAAGACCATTGGAAAATGCAGATATTTATATTATCAATCACATTAGTGAAATTACAGTTATAAAGTAGCATCACAAATAATTTTAAGGTTGGGGGTCACAACAACATGAGGAACTGTATTAAGTGGTCTGGGCATCAGGAAAGATAAGAACTACTGCTTTAGAAGAAGGGGTGTTTTATTTCTGTTCCATTAAGTCTGGATATTCTGCAGTCCCAGTCCGGTCTGTGTTTTATCATCACCACAGAAAGCAGCCTAGAATACGATACAGAGAAAGTCAGAAAATAAGACACTTCGTGTACAGTGGTTGACAGACCAGATAAAGAAGTTGCAGCAAAGCAGGGGAATCTCACCCTCTCCCTCATTCTGTCCTATCTGGTGATAGCTGGTGAAGCCAGGGGTGGGGTGGGATGGGGTGGGATAAAAGGTAGAACAAAGAAGAGCCCACAAAGCAGCAAAGACCAGCTCAGGTAGGGGCTGTATTGGAGCCATTCAGTGGCCATTATTTTGCCCTTATCCATTTGCTAAATCTTAACTCCCCACTCAGGCAGATCACTCTCAGTCATCACAGGACCAGTTATTCACCTTTGCTGAGTCAGCTGGAACAGTAACTTTAATACATACTAAATTCCTGCTCTCTAGTTCTCAAAATAAGCTTTTATTACCCCTCTATCGCTCTTTCTCTTCTTAGTCCCCTTTCCCTTTGGCCTTCATACCTCTCATATGTAACACTGAATGTCCAAGTTTGCAGGCATTCTAAGGACAGCAGTGAGCTGAAATGTATCTAAACTTTCTTGTGTGTTGGCTAACTTCCATATTAGAGACTTTCATTATTTGGAACATTATTTGGAAAAAAAAATCCCACCGTATTTTAAAATGCAATTTCAAAAATGTGTTTTAAAATGTAGACCTCTTGGCAATTTGAAAATATTTTTTTCTAGTGATCTGTAAATTATTATCCTTTTAAAACTCTGTCCATAATTGGGTATGAAAAAGAAGGATATGATCAAAGTAGTTTAATTGCTCCCTAAGAGTATTTTACCAAGTAACATATATGTATATATGATTATAAAAGTAGGACACTGTGTAGACTATTCATTGCAAGGAAAGAGATGGAAAGTATGTTTTCTAGCATATTGGTTTAGAGAACATTATTAATTCCTGTGACTACTAATGATGAATAGTGATCTTAAGAAGATTCTACTTATGACTAAATATTTAATATTTAATAATATTTAAAATATTCTTATGCCATTAGGCCTGATATTATAAAACAGTACCTGTACACACTGTTGATTAAAGTGCACAAAGCAGAGAAAATTCCTATGTGATATATCAGCATGAACTCTGTGGTTGATATGCAGTGAGGGCAGGCACAAGATAAGGCCTGGCCTGTGGTTGAGCATTGAAAAAATAGGCGGGGACAGAGTTTTGGAAAGGTGGAAGAGATAGGAGAGGAGAGGAGAAGGAGAAGAAGCCAAGATGGGGGAAGAAAATGATCCACCTCCGTGTGGCTTTAAATAGCCACAGGTAGCTATGAATATCTTATAAGGGATGGATTATTATAGGACAATTTGTCTTATCTAGGTGGGTAGTTTATACCAATATCAATTGGCTCTGGGTTTATTGTGTGGATGTTTTGTGGAGTGGGAGTTTGTTGGTATAAATCTGATTGATAAATTAGAAGTTTGTAGAGTTTTGATTTTGTTTGGCTCATGGGAATTGTGATAATAACCACAGGAGGTGTTTGCAGGGAATGTGAGCAGAGTTTGAGGCAGAGAGCCAACTGGGAGAGGGCAGCCCTCGGGGCAGAAAGACTGCTGGGACAGAGAGTAAAAGGGGATAGTGTGGCCTGGTGTCATGGAACTGTTTGTGAACCATTCACTTACTGCTACAGAACCCTATTTCCTCTAGCAATCTATCTCCTAAATGTTCTTGTCTTCCAGGACCATGAAAATGAGGACGTAGAAAGGGAGTGCGCCTGGGAGTCTGGGCAATGTGCAGTCCAGCCTGCGCTGTGATTGGGTTGTTAATGGAGGAATCTGAGCCTTAGTATCTGCCATGCTTCTCATTTCAATTTGTTTAAAGTTCAGTTGGCCTTAATCAATTAGGTCATGTATGAAAATGGGAACGCTTCTCAATGCCAGGACTCAGAGCTTCTTCTAAGAATAGATGTCATCCTAACCATTTTCTTTAAAGAGTGAAAACTCTATACGGAACAACCAAGAATGAAAACTCTAGACAGAACAACCAAGAAGGAAAAAAAACAAATAAACAAATTAGCATTGGAAGAAGGATGGTTTTTTTGATTTATGAATGACATGATTTAAAAGTTACAGTGGCTTTATTGGTAATAACTTGAACTTGAAATAGTTTAAACATTTAGCTGCCATTAGGAGTATAGTAATATATTTTGGTACGCTGTTTGGTAATAAAAATGACTATTGTTGCATACAGCAACATGAATGGAACAGAATTATTTTGTTGAGTGAAATAAGCCATACAAAAGAGAGTATATATTGTGTGGTTCTAACTGAAGTTCCATGTCTGTAAGAAACTTTAGGACCTTACCAAAAAGCCTTTAGAGCCCCAACAAATTCAGCAAAGTCATGGGATATAAATGGACATAGAAAAATCAGCCATGTTCTATGCATATTAGCTATTTGAAATTGAGCCAATTAAATAGCGGCTAAGAAGTAAAATACTTGAAGATAAACTAAGAAGATGAAGTAGTTATGTGTTGAAAACAAAAACAAACAGATTCTATGCTCACAAACTAGAATAATTAATATAGTCAAAAAAATTTTTATCACCCAATGCTACATACTGATCACTATCAAATACCAATTATGGGGCTAGGAGGCATGGCTTAGTGGTTAGGAACACTTTTTTTCTTGTAGAGGACCCAAGTCCAGTTCTAAGCACTGACTTCATGGTTCACAGCCATTTGTAAGTCTAGTTCCAAGGAATCTGATGATTTCTGACCCCTGAGGGTACTAGGCACACGTTTTGTGTGTGTGTGTGTGTGTGTGTGTGTGTGTGTGTGTGTGTTCACACACAGAGATAAAATATTCGTATACATAAACAAATTTTAAAAATTAAACATTAATGATTTTTACAGATATAGAACAATAATGAATCACAAATGTTCTAAATAGCCAAAAAACATATCACATGTTTCAGATTTTAAAATACATTACAAAGGCACAGTAATTAAAATAGTGTGACACTACATAAAGGCAGACTAGTGGAACAAAACAGAATCTAGAAGTAAGTCCATCTTATAGTTAGTTTACTTTTTAATGGCACTAAGAATACACAGTGAAGAGAGGTGTTGGGGAAAAACTGGATTATCTACATGGGAAAGAATAAAACTTCCATCCAAAAATTAACAGCTCACAGTGGATTAAAGACTTTAGTTAGACTCTGTGCATTGCAATAGAAGTGGGCACTGCAGTAGACCGGGCACTGCAGCAGGCTGCACACTGCAGTAGACCGGGCACTGCAGTAGACCGGGCACTGCACCAGACTGCACACTGCAGTAGACCGGGCACTGCACCAGGCTGCACACTGCAGTCGAACTTTCAGAAGCAGAGGTTGTGAGAGTGTTTGGCTGGAATACCAAAAGCACAGACAATGAATCTGAAGTTGGACAAGTGGAACGACATAAAACCAAAAGATTCTGAACAACAAAGAGGAGAGTCATGCAATTCTAAGGCTACCCCAAGGAACTGAAGAAAACATGGAAACTGCACTTCTCATAAAGGATTCATATTCAAAGGAACGAACACCTGCAGCTCACAAACAGCCAAATAACCCTATTAAAAAATAGGGCAAAGACTTGAATAGACATTTTTGCAAATAAAATGCACAAGTGACAAACAGACGTGAGGAAGGAAGGAGGCCCACCATCAGGGTCACTAAGGAAATGTCAGCTGAGCCACTGTGAGGTCTCGCTGCGTACCTGGTTGGACAGGCTTTACTAGCAAGACCTAACAAGTAGTGGTGAGGATGGGAAGCAATTACACCCTTTGCACATGATTCTAAAGGCAACAAAGTGTAACCACTGTGGAAAACGGGATGGTAGTGCCCCCAAGTTAAAAGGAAAATGCTTTGCAACCAAGCAACCTGGCTATGACATTTATTCAGAATGATTGGTAGCAAAACTTTGATGAGATACTAATACTTCTGTTTCCTCCTCCCCAGCAATATTCAGAATAGCCTATATGTAGTAGCAACCATTAGAAAAATAGGTAAAGGAAATCTTAGAATCTCAGTGTTGAGCATTCCAAAGAAGGCCCTGCTATGAACAGCATAGATGACTTTGCCATATGGGTGCTGAGTGAAAAAGACCAGTCAGGTGACACGTTGCCTGAGCCTGCTTACATCTAAAACAGGTGAACTAATAAAGCTGGAGTGTAAGGTGGTGGTTGTCTGGTGGGGGTGAGAACTAGGGGCTGAGGGTTATACCGCATGGGTACATGCTGGAGAGCTACAGCTCATTGTCTCCATAGTTACAACTACATAAACTACAGAACACAAAGAAGTGCTTAGGTCTCACGTGCTGCACACACACAAAGTAGAAAAACGAAACAAAGCTAAAACCACTCAGATTTAGCAGGTAAGAGAACGTTTGCAGCTAGAGCCAGAAGTTCAGTTCAGCTGAGTAAGGTATGTGCTCATATAACTTATGTGCACATAACTTATGATACACCATATGTGCTCACTGTGATGATAACCGGACAGTTGTAGAAATTAATGTTTACATCCTACTCAGGGAGTTTTAAATTGTACTAAAGAGCATTCATAAAGTCCAAATTCTATGAAGTTGTTATTTTTTAAAAGACGGAATCAGAGCTCTGTGAAATGACAGTTCTGTGCAGGTGCAGTGTTCTGTAGCTGACTGTCCTAAAGCAAGGTGTCACATCTGTAAGAGACACGCTGGTGCTTACAGGTGGGCTTGATGTAATCTGTCTGCCACATGCAGTCTCAGTTGTCACAACTGACCATCATGGAAATATGCCTAGTTCTTTTTGTAATGTGTATAAAGTTTAGACTTTTTGTCTATTAAATTGCTATATTGAAATTATTTACAACAACCCAATATATGACTCCATGTGAATTTGCTACAAACTTTTTTATGCCAAATGTATAGTTATATATAAGTATATACAAATGCAGAATTGCATACGGGATATTTTCTTAAGCTGATAATAAATAGTATATTATTTCACTCTGAGATACCATATACTCAGGTCCTCTGGAAGAGCAGACAGTGTTCATATTCACTGAACCATCTCTCTAACCCCTTGTTTTGTTTCTGGGATTTCTGTTTTTGTTTCTTGAGACTGAATATGATGTAGTTCAGGTTGGACTCATATTCATCTTGCCTCTATCTCTCAAGTGCAGGGATTACAGGCATGTGCTTATATTTGGGAGCGTTCTTATTGCTGTTATTTCTTTATGATTCATAGTTTGGATAAATTTTCTTCTCTTGAAGTAGGACTAGGCTGTTTCTATTGTTTTTCTTTAGCCAGTTATATCTCTGGAAATTTGTGTATGAGCTATTTATTTACATGTTCAAAAGCATTGTTAGGAATAGTTTTTAGCCATGAATTTGTTTTGCCTGTCAGAAGACACAGGCAGTATTTAGAGACATTTTTGATTGAGGGATGGGTGCCACTAGAATTTAGTGGTTAGAGGTCAGAGATGTTCTAACCACCCAACAACATAAAAATAGTTTTACCCATAGGCAGAGAATTAACCAAATTATCCAAAACCCCATTTGTCCCCAAATCAAGAAACCCTGTTTAGTGGCCTAATCTTAAAAGCAGAGTTGATGAAGCTTATGATATGTGGTGTTTTATGAGATGAATTTTGGTATAGAGAAAATATTTCTAATGTAAGGAGATGTATGGAATTAAAACTAAAGTTCCTTCAGTGATGTTGGTGATACAGTCAAAACAACGGCAGCCATTTTGTATGTAACCTCCATGTTGCTCATACCCGGCTCCGCTTACTTCACTAGGCCTAATCAGCTTAAAGGTTAGCTGCAATTCTGTGTCTAGTTAGCCAAATATCTTGTACCACTTCCCTTGCTTGCCTTTTAAACTTTGGAACCTGGTTTTTCCTATAAAAATTTCTATAAGATTGGTCCCCTCACTTAGGCTCCTGAGTCCTTTTTGTGGTTCTGATCCATCAGTCTGAATCAAGCATTGAATAAATGTTCATCATATCCCGAGGCTGATGTCTAAGTGGTCAGTGCACAGCTAATTCCAGACCCCAACAGTTGGCAAGTCTAGTAGCTGTGAACAACTCAAATGCCCAGTCCAGGTTGAGTAGCCCCAGGTTTAGTCAGTTCATTCACTTACTCCCTATGAGCAAATGGTTAACTTCGTCAACTGGAAAGTGCTGGAGCCTCTGCCTCCCTTTAGAGGAGTGCAGAGAGTGATAGAATGCTAGGCCAACCACTAAAGCCCAGTTACACTGTTAAACACAGAGATCTTCACAGTGATGAATGTTAAATGTTAAGAGGTTTAAAGAATTGTTTGTGTAGTGATTAAAATGTCAAGGTGACGACAGAGCAAGGATTTTTCCTGGATTCTGAGGCCCATTCTTAAGCTTCTAAGACCTATAGTTCACTTAAGAAAACCTGCTGAAGAGTTACAGCCCCAGAAACATGTGTGTACTTAGGTGTCCATGATTTTGTACACAATCTGGCTGGTGGCGATGCATGTTTCTAAAGCATACTTCTCACTTGTTTGCACATTAAGGACTTTCATAATGTCTGCAAAACACACTTTAGAATCCTAAAATAAGATCTACTTGAAATCATGTCTGAAGATAAAACCATGATTGTTTGTATCTTTTTAATCAACTGCAGAAAATTTAGTGATGGAGCCCCTCTGGTGGCTTGGGAATGAGAAATGGAAATGCTGTGACTCAGGAAGTGTTCGTGGATGTTTTAAAATTTCTAACATTCCTTTCTCTGTGTGTCTTTTTTAGACTTATGCAGCAGTGTTGTGGCAACAAGCCAAGGACAGCAGACAAAGCTCTACTGGAAAAGCATGTTTTGGCACCTCTCTTCCGGAAGAAAAACTCAATGACTTTCGTGATGAGCAAATCGGACAGTTGCAAGAGCTGATGCAAGAAACTACTAAACCCAATCGGCAGTTTAGTATCACCGAGTCTATAAAACCACAGTCGTGACACAATAATCTTAACAAAGTGGCTAAGATTTGTTACCTCATCTATCATTGACTCTCAAAAATGTATCCCTTTATCTTCAAGGGACAGTCTCTCATGTCTGGACAGTAAAAACACTGTGTGATGACATCACAAATGGCACACGGTGCCATCATTGCAGTGACATACATATTTGCTGTTGGAATGTAATTTTATGGAACTGAACTTCGGGACTAAAGAAAGGTGTTAAAAAGGATACATTTTGGAATTACGCTGAATTTTTTTTTGTATATGAATTTGTTTTAAATTCCATTCCCATCAAGTGTTAGCCTCCTGATTTGTCTCTAGCTTCATAAGTTAAATAAACATATCATCATAATGGAAGATGTGGAATTCCAGTATGTTTATTATTAGACATTGTGATAATGAAAGTCCCACCATTTCTCCTTTAATAGTACACACCTGGCTATCACTCAGAATTTCCTCTTTGAGTCACAGTAAAAGTTTTAAGAAAAGCTTTAAGATTCAATTGTTAAGAATTTTAGTTATTGTCTTAGGGTTGGGGAAATGAAAAATACTAAGTTGACTCATACATTTAAAAATAAATTACCAAAACCTGCATCTATGTTGAGCAACCTATTGGATACTGAAGTGACACAATTCGGGCCAGGCAGCTAGCTCAACTGCTAAAAGTGCTTACTGCGAAAACATTAGGTCCCAAGTTCAGATTTCTAGTGCCCACATGAAAAGCAGGCATGGAGATGCAGGTCTTTAATCCTAGTGATGAGAAAGCAGAGACAGGCACATCCCTGCGGCTCACCAGCCACTGTAGCTGAAGCATTGAGTGTTAGGTTCAGTAGGAGACCCGGTCTTACAACGTGTAGATCAGTAGAGAAAGGATGGGTTCTATAGACTGACTGAGAAAAACAAGCTCAAGATAAGGGCTTGGGGAGAATCAGTGTGGTCCGTAGGCTATTAACCTGCTGGGCAGGTAACAGCCTGTGCATGTTTAACATGCCAGGTTTGCCTACTGCTTACCTGTGAACACAAGGGTCTCCATACCTTCTACACTGAACTAAACCTTATTTCTAAGACTCAAACCCATTTTATTAAATTATGGGTGACCTTTCTAATCACATTAAAAATTAAACTTAGTTTTCCTCTCTTCTCAATAACACTGGTATTAACATATACCCAGTTCATCAGTTACTGTGCAGTTCAGCTTTGATGTTACATTTCCCTAGAGGCTTCCTCATTAGGAATTCCAGTAACGCCATGTGGTAGATTGCACTGTAGTCCTAGCTCTCTGCCGCTCTCGATAGCCATTTCTGCCTGCAAGTAAATATGTAGCTCCTTCTTCCCACATCTATCTAGATGGCTTTGGGACTTGATTTTCTCAAAAGAACAAATGTACCCCCCAGACTTTAAAGCCTGACACACTTCATCCAGAGTCTATAGACACTTGTTCTCCTGGCTACATGGGCCACCCAACCAGAGGACCCAAGCCTGTGAGGAGATTGAACCGCCCAGCTCGGCCAGCAGCGGACACATAAAAACCAAAAATGTTTTGAGACATGGAATAATCTCTGGTGTTATTAGTAACCAAGAAAAGATGTTTTGAATTAGAATTCACATTAAGCTTTAGATTGTCTTCTCAGTAACATGGACGCTATACAGCTGTTCACCTTTCCTACTGGAAACTCCAACTTTTAGGTGGACTAGAAAGGAAATTAAGACACTCACATTGCTGGTATCCTAAGGGAGGAAGAACCTTGAAAGCCAACTTCCACAAGTAGAAATGCTGAAGCTTCTGCCCAAGGGTGTTTCAGGTTTGGTTTTGATTGTTCCTGAACATAGTATGTGCCAAATACAAAGTGCAGAGGCCATCTGAAGTGGAAAATCTCAAGAATGTCTTCCCTTGAAGCCAGTACCATTAGGACTGTACAGTAAGGGTAGAAGAAAAGCTGCTGAACACTTGGGCAGAGTTGCTGACCTTTACAAAGTCAATTTGTAGTTAAAAAAATGTTTATGCTATATATGTTTGTATAAAGTGGTCTCCAATAAGTACCTGAGAGACGTAAGTCATTTGGGAAGATATCAGAGCCACAAATAATTGTCCTAGGAGATATCTCAAGTTTAAATAAACCTACAAAGTAAATTAGCCCCATTCCCCACTGCAGGGGAATGCCACGGTGTTGAGGTGGGAGTGGTGGGTGGGAGGAGGAGCATCCTCATAGAATCAGGGGGAAGGGAGAGAGGGGAAGCAGAAAAGGGGATAACATTTGAAGTGTAAACACATAAACTATTTAATGAAAAAAATTCAAACCTACAGAGACAGACCACATGGAGGCTCCAGCGTCGGGATTACCACACACACAAAGCATTTTCAAGTAAAAGTTAACATGTCTGTAGGAAATAAAGCATCACATGTTTGAAAGACCAAAATAGAACTTAAGGAAGTAGAAATAGGGATTTAAAACAAAACAAACAAACAAACAACAACAAAAAACCATCTTCATTATCCACTCACCCTTAGACAGACATCTAGGTATTTCCAGTTTCTATGAATAGAGCACCAGTGAACACAGTTGAGCCAGTGGCTTTATGATAGGATGAAGCATTATTAGGGTATATACCCAAGAGGGGATCTGATTGATTCCTGTCTTTTTGAGGTACAGCCACACTGATTTCCAGAGTAGCTCTACATGTTTGCATTTCTACCAGCAATGGGTGAGTGGTCCCCTTACTCCACATCTTCAACAGCATGAGCTGTCCTTTGTTTTATTAATCTTGGCCATTTTGACTGGTGTAAATGAAATCTCACAGTAGCTTTGAACTGCATTTTCCTGGTGACTGAGGATGCTGAAAATTTCTAAGTGCTTCTCAGACATTTGAGAATTTTCCATTTAGATCTATACTTCATTTTAAAATTTGGTTGTTTCTTTGATATTTCTTGGTTATTAGCTGCTTTAGATATTTAGTTGGTAAATACCTTTTCCATTCTTTAGGCTGCTACTTTGTTTGAATGAGAGTGTCCTTTGCCTTATGGAAGCTTTACAGTTCAATGGGTCCTGTTTATTAGTTGATAATCTTAGTGCCTGCACTATTGGTGTAATATTCTGTTCACATCTTCTCCCGAGCCAATGAGTTCAAGGCTATTCTCCACTTTCTGTGCTATCAGGTCCAGCGTACCTTGTTTATATTGAGATCTTTGAGACATTTGGAGTTGAGTGCTGTGCAGGTTGATAGTCAGAGATCTATTTGCACTCTTTCACATGCAGGCATCCAGTTTGACTAGTACCTAGTTAAAGATTTTATTTTTTCCCAGTGTTTATTTCTGGCTTCTATATATATATAAAAAGTCATGTTGTCCATAGGTATGCAGACTTACTTCTGGGTCTCTATTTCTATTCCCTTGATCAACATGTTTATTTCTTTGCAAAAACAATGCTTTTTTTTTCTTTCTTTTGTTGTTTACATACTTTGTATTACAACTTGAAATTGAGGATGGTGCTGCCTCCAACAGCTCTTTTATTATTCAGGATTACTTTTGGTATGGTGTGTGTGTGTGTGTGTGTGTGTGTGTGTGTGTGTCTGTATGAAGCTGAAAATTGTCCTATTATGTTCTACGAAGAATTGTGTTGCAATTTTGATGGAGACTGTATGGAATCTATACATTGCCTTTAGTAGGTCAGTCATTATTGCTATAACCCACTGACCCACAAACACTTAAGACCTTTCTGTTTTCTGATATCTTCCATTTCTTTCTTGAAGTTCTTGTATTACAAGTCTTTTACCTCATTGGTTGAAGTTACTTCAAGGTAATTTTAATTTTTTTTCTAGGTTATTTTAAGGTGTCATTTCCCTGGCCTTTTTCTAAGTTCATTTGTCATTTATATACATTTGTATATATTTGTGTGTTAATTTTGTATCCTGCCATTTTGCTGAAAGTGTTATCGGGAGGAGGGATTTCCTAGTAGAAATTTTAGGGCTAGTGTATAGGCTGTCATATCATATGCAAATAAATAGATTTCGTTCCATCTCTTCCTATTTGTATCCCCTTTATCTCCCTCAGTTGTTTTATTGCCTTATCTAAGACTTCAAGTACTATACTGACTATATATGGAGAGAGTGGACAACCTTGATTTGTTTCTAATTTTAGTGGAATTTCTTTGAGTTTCTCTCCACTTAATTTGATGATGTTGGTTATAGGCTTGAGATAAATTGCCTATAGTATGTTATGTATTTCCCATCTATTCCTAATCTCTCCAGGACTTTTATCAAGAAGGGATGTTGGATTTTTGTCAAAGAACTTTTCTGCATCTAATGAGATGATCATGTGGTTTTGTCTTCTAGTCGGCTTATATGCTGGATTATATCCATTGATTTATGTATGTTTAGCTATCCCTGCATCCTTGGGATGAAGCCAAATTGGGCTCTTGGATTTGTTTTGCAAATTATTTTCAGAGAACGTTTGCATCTATATTTATAAGGGAAATTGGTGTGCAATTATTTTGTTTGTATGTGGTTTGGGTATCAAGGGCAATTATGACCTCAAAAAATGAATTGACCAATGTTCCTTTCATTTCTTTTTTTGTGGGATAATTTGAAGAACATTAGTGTTACCTCTTTGGAAGTCTGGTGCAATTCTGTGCTAAAACCATCTGGCTCTGGGCTTTTTTATTTTGAGGGGAGACATTGAATAACTTCTTTTTAACTAGAGCTTATAGATTTATTTAAGTTGCTTATCTGTTTTTGTTTTAGCTTAGGTAAGTGGTACCTATTGAGAAAGCTATACATTTCTTTTAGATTTTCTAATTTGGTGGTGTACAGGTTTGTAAAGTATGTTCTAATTCTATGATTTCCTCCGTATTTGTTGTTATGTCTTCATATTAGGTCCTTAATTTTGTGATTTCCTTAAGGGTTTATTAATCTTTTTAATTTTCTTAAAGAACCCACTTTTTGTTTAATTGATTCTTCATGCTCTTTTTGTTGTTGTTTTGTTTTTTTTATTTATATTAGCATTGAGTTTGATTATTTCTTTCACTCTACTCCTTTTTGTGTCTGATTTCTTATTTTTCTTCCAGAGCTTTCAGGTGTGTTGTTATTAGTATGAGATTGCTCCATTTTTTTAAAATTTAGCCACTTAGTGTTATGATCTGACCTCTTAATACCACCTTCATTGTGCCTCCTAAGTTTGGTTATGTTGTGTTTTCATTTTCATCCAATTCTAAAATGCGTTTTTATTTTTTAAAATTTCTTTCTTGACCCACTTTTTTTTCAGTAGTAATTTGTTTGGTTTTCATGAATTTGTAAGATTTTTGTTGCTGTTGATATCTAGCTTTAATCCATGCTACTCACATAGGATGAAGGCTAGTATATCAGGTTTTTTAAATTTTTATTTATTTATTTATTTATTTATTTATTTATTTATTTATTTGGAGTTGTTGGCCAAAGGAGTTCATGGGAGTCATCCTGCTACCTAGAGTATAGGTTGTTCTCCACAAACTGAAGGCAAGGCTCTACAGCTGAAGACAACACCTATACCACTCATTGAACATGGAGAAGTCAAACTGGTACCTACATAGAGATTTCACCACTACATGCTAGTCTTTTTGGTACAGAAAGATACCCAGCATGGCACAAAAGAGAAATGTAAACACCCACACTGTCACAAAGTCTTTGATCTGTACTGGGGTCCTGCCCGTGAGATATGCTAGGGCAATGGTGACATAAACTTGTGGGAGTAACCAGTCCATATCTAATTTGACTTAAGGTCCACTTTAGGAAACAGAACCCATACCCGACAGTGTTTGAGTGACCAGGAACCTGAGACTAGATAGCTCAGAGACCCAGGGTAAAAGTAAATTAACTCTGTTCTAAACAAACTCCAAAACAAACAAAAAATAGGAATAAAATGACTTTTAATGACATCCTGCTACACTCACAGATCAGTTCCTTACCCAGCCCATCATCAGAGAAGCTTCCTCCTGCATCAGATGGGAACAAACACTGAGACCCACAGCCAGACATTATGCAGAAAGTAAGAGACCTTAGAAAACTTAGCCTTAAAGGGATGTCTTCTTCAAATCCTGCCTCTCTCAGGCCTCAGGGAACCTTGAAGAAGAGGAGACAGGAAGAATGTAAAAGCCACAGGGGATACAGTGCACCAAGAAAACAAGGCCCTCTAAGTCAATATAACTAAACACAGACGAAGTCACAGAGACGGACAGGGCTGCCCCAGTCCCTTTGCATGTACACCATGTCTTCCAGTTTAGTGTTTTTATGCAATTCCCTACTACGGGAACCTGTGGGTTTCTCTATCTTGTGCCTTCTTTTGGGCTCTTTTCTTTCTAATTGTTTGTTTTGTCTAGTTCTGATGTGTTAGTTTTTGTTTTACCTTATTATGTCACGTTTATTAAATTTATTATTATCCCCTATAAACTGGCTGGTTTTGTGGGTCAACTTGACACAAGCAGGAGTTATCACAGAGAAAGGAGCCTCCCTTGAGGAAATGCCTCCATGAGACCCAGCTGTAAGGCATTTTCTTAATTAGCAATCAAGGGTGGGAGGGCCCATTGTGGGTGGAGCCATCCCTAGTCTGGTAGTTCTGGGTTCTATAATAAAGCAAGCTGAGCAAGCCAGGGGAAGCAAGCCAGTAAGTGACATCCCTCCATGGCATCAGCTCCTGATTCCTGACCTGCTTGAGTTCCAGTCCTGACTTCCTTTGGTGATGAACAACAATGTGGAAAGTGTAAGCTGAATACACCCTTTCCTCCCCAACCTGCTTCTTGATAATGATGTTTTGTTCAGGAACATAAACCCTGATTAAGACACCTTAGAAGTTTGTTTGTTTTCTAATGAAAGACAAAATGAGGGTGAATTGAGGTGGGTAGGTAGGTAGAGAGAGGCTTGGAGTAGTAAAGGGATGGGATATCAGGAAAATCAGGAAATTGTTTTAGGAAAAACAATCTAATTTCAATACAAGGAAAAAAGTTGTGCTTTTTAGTGAACGTTGGATGGTTGTTTCTTTGAGCTTACCTTCTAGTCTCTATTTATTCCCTTGGTAAGACACTTGGTAGAAAGAAGTCTAGAAGACCTTTATAGTAGAATTAGCTTCATATACTGGTACAGAGTTGTCTATATGAAAAAGCAGAAGTGAGGTCTCTCACCACACTTCCCATTCCTCCATTTTCAGAATGCATCTGTTCAAATACTGTTCTCAGCATCAGCGAATTAAAAATATTACTCATGCTGCTTCATTTATTATTTGAAAATCTTTTAGATCTGCTAGGAATAATTATGGCCTGTAAAAATTGGGTTATTGTTGAGCAAATTATAAGATTAACTTGTATTAGTTTAGTAAGAATAAAATAGGGTTCAATGTCAGATACCTCAAATTGCACACCCTTTGAGGGTTTCAAATTATCTTAGTACAAAGGCTGAAAGAAGGTGAATATTGAATAATGATTTCTAAGCAACTTGAAAAAAATAATAAAGTGCATAGTAGCACATAACCAGTGAAGCCTGCCACTCACTTTGGAAAACCCAAGACAGAGCTGTAAGAACAGTATAATTTTACATGTAAAATGCATGTCATAATGAACGTGTAAGACAAACTCACTCAAAAGCCATTTTTTTAAAACACCAGACTAAAAAATCATGCAAATGAACTGGATTTAGAATAGTTAATATTTTATGTCAATTGCTTATTAATTTATTTTTATTTATTTTTCATACAATTTATACTGATCATGTTTTCTCTATGTCTATTCCTCTCTGACAGATGCTTCCCACCTCCCAACCCACCCAACTTTATGTGCCCTCCCCCTCTCTTTCTCTCTCTCTCTCAACACAGACACACAAAACAGCAATACAACACATTGAGGCAAACAATAAACCAACTTCTTTAAAGCAGAAAACTTGGACTTTGATCCCCAAGCTTAGCAGTAGATATTGTAGAGCCAAAGATAAACTTCATGTCATTTAATGAGTCACCCAATCTTATCTTTCCTATAGAAAACACAGCATGTTCCTTAAGGTTGTGAATTTTGCCTTGTTGGCTGACCACATTGTAGGTTCTCAATAGACACATGTTTAATAAAATACCATCTAAAAATACATCAGTAAGGATTAAAAATAAGTTAATAATATAGAATCCCTAATAGAGGAGTAGCTAGAGATGTCAATAGAACTATACAGAATGCCATCCTAAGGCTAATGGTCCTGTTCCTAGTAATTTTGTCAACCTGTCATAAACCTTAATATATCTGGGAAAAAAGAATCTCAGTTGAGGTGTCAACTCAATCGGATTGTCTGAAGGTGTATCTGCAGGGCATTTTATTGATCCCTAAGTGATATGGGAGACCTCAGCTCATCAAGAGTGGTGTCATCTGTGGGCAGTTGGCCCTGAGTTACATAAAAAAATAGTAGGCAGTTTTCCTCCACAGTTTCTGCCTCTACTTCTGGTCAACTGTGACTGGAACACATGTCAAACAAATCCCTCATCCCTGAGTTGCTTTTGCTCATGGTGTTTATCACAGCAATGGAAATCAAATTAGGACAGTAGCTAAGGAGAACAAACTGGAAAATATCTTAGTGGAGAGAGTGTTGGCAAACAAAAGAGATGTTTGCTATGTTGCCCCAAGCATGCCTTCTCTGAATGCTGAGCAAGCAGGAACCTGGCCTCTGGTAGATGCAGTAGCATTGACAGGTATTGATCTCTGTAGTCTATTCTCTAATGAGCAATTGAGGTAAGTTTTCTCAAAATTAAATTCATATACAGTCACTTTCCTCCTTTAAAAATTCCTCAATGCTATCTTATTTGGGATAAATACAAACCCTTTATTGATACAGCAAACGCTCCTTGATCTAGCCTGTGCTTATTATCATGTAGAGTCCAGTCAGGGGACAACAACTAAGAGAGTTCAGCATGAAAAACTGTTGACTACTGAAGATCTGATAGAGCAAGAATAGTACTTTGAGATAGTACAGGGACAGCCCCCATAGGAAGCAGCCATCAGTTCGAAGGCAGAAGAGCCTAACTGAAGAAGTTAAAACGACGACATTTTCAAAGCTTTAGTGGCCAAGCCCGGCATGACAGAAACATGTGCCTCTGAGAAGGGAAGGACATGGTTCACCAGGCATCTCTTCCACAGACTGTGATAAAACTGCTTTAGTAAGGGCTAGAAATAAAACATTTGCTTCAAATTTTTTTAGTAGAATGGGCTGCTACTTCTAGAACAAGGAAGTGAGTCTGGGTGGTACTGATTGAGAATAAGAAATAGGAATATCAGGGAATGCAAGCCTCTTTCTCCTCCAGTCAGCAGTTCTCCCTCAGCACTCTCTCTCTCTTTCTCTCTCTCTCTTTCTCTCTCTCTCTTCTCTCTCTCTCTCTCTCTCTCTCTCTCTCTCTCTCTCTCTCTCTCTCTCTCTCTCATTCTCTCTCTCTCTCTCTCTGGCATAGCCTAGCAAAACCATTTGGCAGGGCTGGGGGACAGGAATATATCAAGGGTATATCATTGACAAGATCAGACAAGTATGTGTGCAGCTCTAGGTTCCCTCCCATGATTGAACAGTACAACAACCAAACTAAACAAAAGAAAACCACCAGAAACCATTTGGCAATGCCTCAGAGTGAGAAAGTAGGATAGAGAAGAGAAATGGAGTCATTAGTGAGACTCGCTCCTTTGCTCGTTCTCCACATACCCATGTGTTTCTACACACGTGGCTTCTAAACACAGCACATACAACTTTATGTCCTCACCCAGAAGCACAACTCTTGAGTTGTACACACAAAAAAACATGTTCATTTTTCTCTCAAAGTGAAAAGCCCCAGCCCCAAAGGCAATGGCATTTATAAGTAACCACAGTGTTTCTGAGCAATAATTATTCATCAAAGTTAGTCATAGTTCCACCTAATATTTAAACATCTAAAGGCCAAATTTCAAATGCCAGTGACAGCGAAACTTGCATAAGATGAGAATGCTGTGAGGAAAACAAACACACACATAGAGAGATGTGCACTCATTCAAATAACAGGCAGAGAATAAAATATCCGTTTATGCATCCTGATGTCTGTAACTTGTGGTGCTCACAAGACAAGTCTTTAATCTCCTTCCTCTCCTATTAATCCCATGTTTTCTTTGTCGTCAGCTACACTTTCAGCAGGCAAACAGCTGTTTGTATTCAGTGAGACATTCTAAAGCTTTATTCATGCAAGAATCCCTGGGTGCCAAGTATTTATTAGATTCCAAGCATAGTTCTTGATGCATCAAATAAAGGCAGCACCTCCCACCCCCCACACACCCTTTTCTTTTGGCACCAGACCAATTACCCAGGTCAGTTGATTAGCATCTTTTTCACTTGTTCGATCTGCTAGGTTAATGGCTTCTGGGTGATGTGAATTAGAAGCCTAATGAGCTCAATGTGTACTTGTTTTCTAAAATGAAGACTCCGATTAATAAAATCATTTGACCAATAGCCTAGTGGTGAATGAAGCAATATCATCGACTTAGCAGAGAGATGGATCCAACCACTGACCGACAAGCAATGACTGTGCTTCTGACAAAGGATTATAAGGCAGGGAAACGTCAGTTCAAATCCCAAATAGATGTCTATTCCAATAAGGTCAGATTGATACATTCATCTAGTGACAACAATTATGTACCCAATGTGCCTTACCCCAACCATGCACCGTCTGCTCCCCTAAGGAATTTTGGCATACCAGAGACTCAGCAGTGATCTCTGATACTGGCAGATTAGGCACTTGTCTTAGTCAGGGTTTCTATTCCTACACAAAACATCATGACCAAGAAGCAAGTTGGGGAGGAAAGGGTTTATTCAGCTTACACTTCCACACTGCTGTTCATCACCAAAGGAAGTCAGGACTGCAACTCAAGCAGGTCAGGAAACAGGAGTTGATGCAGAGGCCATGGAGGGATGTCACTTACTGGCTTGCTCAGCCTGCTTTTTTCCTTCCTTCCTTCCTTCCTTCCTTCCTTCCTTCCTTCCTTTCTTCCTTTCTTTCTTCCTTTTTTTTATTAGATATTCTTTGTATTTACATTTCAGGTGTTTTCCCCTTTCTGCCAATTCCAACCCCCTCCCCCTCCCATTGCCTCCATGAAGGTGCTCCTTCTCCCAAACTCTCTCTCCCACCTTAGCACCTTGGAATTCCTCTACACTGGGAATAAGAACATTCGCTGGACCAAAGGCCTCTCCTCTCATTGATGCATATCTATCTGGAGCCATGGGTTTCTCCATAAGAACTCATTGGGTGGTGTTTTAGTTTCTGGGAGCTGTGGTGGGTTAGGGTTGGTTAATAATTTTGTTCTTCCCATGGGGCTGCAGACCCTTTGAGCTCCTTCAGTCCTTTCTCTAGCTCCTTCATTGGGGTCCCTGTTTTCAATCAAATGGTTAGCTGCAAGCATCCTCCTCTGTATCAGTATAGTTCTGGCAGAGCCTTTGAAGAAGCATCTATATCAGATTCCTGCTAGTAAGCACTACTTGGCATCAGCAATAGTGTATGGATTTAGTGGCTGTATATGGGATGGATCCCCAGGTAAAGCAGTCTTTGGATTATCTTTTCTCTAATTCCTACTCCTCTATTTGTCCCATTATTTCCTCCCATGAGTGTTTCTTTCTCCCTTCTAAGGAGGAGTGAGGCATCCACCTTCTGGACATCCTTCTTTTTGAGCTTCATAATTTCTGTGAATTGTTTCTTGGTTATTCCAAGCCTGATTTCATATAGAACCCAGGTCTACCAGCCCAGGGATGGCACCACCCACAATGGGCTGGGCCCTCCCCCGTTGATCATTAGTTGAGAAAATGCCTTACAGCTGGATCTCATCGAGGCATTTTTTTCCCACTGAGGCTCCTTTCTCTGTGATAACTCCAGCTTGTGTCACATTGACACAAAACCAGCCAGTACAGCACTCAACAATAATGGTATCTAGGTTGGACACAGTAAGAGGTAGTCTTTAACAGAACCTATGCATAGCTTCTGAAGTACATTTTTAAATGGTAAAATTGCAAATCATAGTTGTATGTATTTATGGGATAAAAAGCAATGTTATAGACTAGGGATGTACTTCAATGGTAGAGTACTTCCCTAACGTGCACAAGGTTCTGGGTTGCATTCCTGGAGCCATAAAAAATGGACTTCTATTAACCTTGGTTCTAAGAAAGGAACAGTTATTTGTCCTATGAACATTAAATTTATGTCTTAGTTCGGGTTACACTGCTGTGAAGAGACATGATAATCAAGGCAATTTTTATAAGGACAACATTTAACTGGGGCTGGCTTATAGGTTCAGAAGTTTAGTCCATTGTCATCATGGTGAGAATCATGGCAGTGTGCAGGCAGACATGGTGGTGGAGAAGATGAGAATTGTACGTCTATATCTGAAGGCAGCCAGGAAGACTCTGTTCTACAGGCAGCTAGGAGGAGGCTGTCTTCTGCACTGGGCAGAACTTGAGCTTTATGAGATTGCAAAGCCCCCCTACACAGTGACACACTTTGTCTAACACACGCCCTTCACACCTATTCCAACAAGGCCACACCTCCTGAGAGTACTTCCTATGTGCTTCAGTAATGATTAAATTAAGAAGAATGGCTCTGTTGCTACCGGTTCCGTGGTTTCACTCTGCAGGAATTCTCACTCCAAGAGCCGCTCCAGTGTGGAACCGAGCACCTGGACTGCCAGATCTGCCAGATGCCCTCTCCAGTCGGCTCCCTACCCAGGCAGTTCACTCTGCCCACCTTAGCTGCTTCTTTCCCAGGTGGTCCACAGCCACCGCAACGTGTTTTTTTTTTTTTTTCTCACTTTCCCTTGGTGTGTTGTTGCCAAGCCTTTGACACACATGTCCAACTCTGTGGCAGGCTTTGTGTATCCCGCCACCACACCCTCTCTGAACTCAACTACGTTGCCACATCAAAGTTCACACCAAAAGACTCTGATCCAATTGGTATGATATAATTTGCCCACCTAGATAAGTCAAATGATCCTGTACAATTCCATCCCTTATAAAATATTCATAACAACCTTATCCATATAGAGATACGCCAAAACATCCACATCTGCTTCCATGTTGCCCCCCCTCTTGAGTCTCCTTTTTTCTCCTTCTCTTCCACCTTACCAGAACTCTGTCCCTGCCACACTCTCTACTGTTCAGTCATGTATCTTCTTGACATCAACCTACACCTATGGACCAAGCATATTCAAACCACTGGAGTGTATTCATATAGGCAGAAATTAGGTCTAAATTGTAACTTAAAAGGTATGTATGATTTAGCATGTAAGTAAATAAATAGGTGGGCACATTTTCATGGACACAATGTTAGAAAGAGCCAGTTGTCACATTTTACATTTGAAACTCCACAGGCTATAGTAATACCTCTGTAGACATATAATTTGAGTGTTTAAGTTTGGAAGACATGTGTAGACATCTGCACAATGAAGAGACATCTTAGTTGTTCCTTTACTAAATTTCTCTGGTTCAGGACAAGCAGAACAACAGTAGGATAAAATACTACGAGTCTGTTAAGATGCTTTATGTCTCAGTGTGTGTATCTGTGCTTTATTCATGTAATTACCAATATACATGCAAGTAAGTCCTGCCAGTTGGTTTCTTTACATTTTGAGTTTGTTTTTCCAGTTTCTCCTTTGATTATGCAGCCTTCTTACTTCACTGCCTTCTCCCAGATAATTCCTCCTTTCTTTTTAGCTTTCACAATGTTTAGAAGCTTAAGAACATGTATTGGTCTATAAATACACATCTGTTAATTGCTCTGCTGAGGACTGGAACCAATATCCCACTGATGTGACATGTACTGGCCAATAAATCGGAGTGAACCTTTTTCACCTTGGCAAGGTATAAGAAACACTCTTCAGCACTGGTTTTCCTGCCTCGATCACATGTCTGTACATTTGGGAATCGTAAACAAGTTTGATATGGCACTTTGGGGCTCTCAGCTTTCAGGCACTAGCCCGCAAAAACAATTTGTGTACCTTATAATCTGTAGGTAGGTTTTCACTAGAGCTTTACATAGATGTTAAAGCCAAACTAAGATTCATAAAATATTTTTGCAACAATTGCTTTACTGTAAAAGTCTTAACTCTGTGGATTAAGATTCTTAACAGCAGGAAGAAAGCCTATCTACAAAGTCAGCAAGTGTATAACTTTTAGATTGGTTTGCCTCTAGAATCCAAAAACTAGTTTAAAATATATATCAGGCCAGAGTTCCAGACTAAAAAAGAGACAGCTGAGAGAGGGTGGTGTGGGGATCGCATGATGTGTGCTCAGCTCCACACTAAGTGTCATCTGAGGAGTGAGACCATGTTGCTGATAACAACAGAACCATTTTAATATTCGCCACAACAAAAGCTAAAGTTCTAGTGGAAAACCAGTGCTTCTATATTTGTTCATAGTTGATGAAATTGATCATGTGAGCCCACCATGCATTTGGACTTTCACCATTTGAGGATCTGTGTTCCTATTCCTTTGAAAGAGCAGATTCGTCACCTGACATAGTCTTCCAGGTAACAGCATAACATTATAACTCAGGAGAGGGTTACTGATGGCACCGGCTGGTGCTTGTGAGCTACAGACCTCTGCAGTTGTTTTAACCAGGCAAGCCGTCAAGCACTATCTAAACCTACTGTCATTCTCCTGATTGTGCCACTGTAAGTCACCTAACATCAGGTCTCAGTTTCCCCATTTGCTACACAGAACAAGTGAGATTATCTGTGTTAAACAGTAGGAATTATGATATAGTTTTTTTTTTTTTTTTTTTTTTTTTTTTACATAGCACCTGGCAAATAAAAAGTCATGGGTAAATGTTAAGACATGTTTCTAACTGAGCTGATGGTGGCAAAAGCTTAGGAAGAATGTGACCTCCTATTATACTTGCAGCATTTTCAGCTCTGAAATATTTTTTCTAAAGAGGGAGGGCAGAAGGAAGCATAGGGGAAGAGGGAAGGAAGGAGAGATGAAGGGAGGGAAGAAGAGAGAGAAAGACAGACACAGACACACACACATGGGGGGTGGGCTAAAGGTAGAAAAGGGGCTTTATTCTAAAAGGAATAGCTATTCTTAAGGCCCTCCTCATCAGGATTACTCCTTGCTATTTGTGGAAGTAATTGGCATTGTTCTCTGTGAGCTCTGCATAAAAAGCAAACGAATCAATCTTGTGCAGATTGACATCACATGAATGAACTCATTTAACTCTCATTTAGTCCCTGTAGCTGT
The DNA here is from genome assembly GCF_963924665.1 of Micromys minutus. Classification (NCBI taxonomy): domain Eukaryota; kingdom Metazoa; phylum Chordata; class Mammalia; order Rodentia; family Muridae; genus Micromys; species Micromys minutus. The sequence continues at coordinate 32,954,372 of NC_137958.1, forward strand.
TGCTAGTCAGCCACTTCATGTGACAGAGAAATAGAAGGGTCCTCTTCTAGTCCTATTAGCTGCTGCAGTGCCACTCTGTCTCAGCACCAGAACCAGACTCCTGACGCGGGGTGTCTCTTTTGGGTCCTGTTATTTATAGAAGACATTGAGTGCTAAAATAGTTCTTAAAGGTGAGGAGTTGAGGGAGCAGAATTGAACCTTCTTTGAACCAGACTTGATGATGAGTGTTTGAGGGACTCTGTCTTTTCCCCTCACCATAACTCCTCTGAGCAAACAAGCAAGAAGATACTTTAAGTGTCTTATATCAGAAGGCAGAGGCTACATGATGTGTTTTCACAATGCTGCTGTAGGAAGTCACTGCCCTGCACTTGAATGTGGCCAGTGATTCCTTTGGGTATGCCAGAAAAATGTTAGTGTGATTTATTTTCTGAATGCTGGTCTTTCTATCTCAAAATTTGTCATTCCTCTCACTTCTACAAAATTTCAACTTATTCTTTCACCCAGGTTGAGTGTTACCTCTGTGGTGTTTCCCACAGTTTCTTTAGGTATTGTGTATGTGTTTGCTTATATGATATAACTCTGGTTAGTGCTGGCTGTCGTCCAGCCCTCCCCCCTTCACTGGGTCTGAGGCTTCTGGGGAAGAATGGGACCATGCCATTAATCTATGTGTTCCTAGTACATGAATTTTGAGTCAGCAATGAACACCTAATAGGGAGCTGCTGGGTAAAATGACTAGTGCACTGTGGGTAAAATTATCACTTGGTTGATGTATTATTTCCTAAGGCAGATGTAACTAAAGTACCACAGGGAATGCGGCTCAAGAAATAAACCTTTCCTTTTCCAAACTTTCAAGGCAAGATGTTTGAAATAAAAAGTGTTAGCAGGCCACAATCCCTCCAAAAGCTCTAGGGGAAGAAGCATTCATGTTTATTTCAGCTTTAAGCAGAACCAAGTATTCTTTATATTGTCAAAGTTAAAACTCCAACTCTGCTTCAGTCCTCACATGGCACTCTTCACACAGAATCTTTGTGCAAATCTTCTTCTTCATGGACAGATTCGGCTCACATTTGATTAAATCCCAACATACTATGAGATGACGTCATTGTTATCTATCTCTTCTGCAGTGACCCCACACTCAATAAGGTCATGTTGTAACACACAGCAGTTAGGACTTCAACATTGTAGCTGTAGGTGAAACCCTACAGTTGGCATGGATGAATTTTGATTTACAAATAAAAACCACAGGCAGGATTAATCAATACCATCTTACTTCAAGCTATTAGGGAAAAGAGGTACAAGTAAAACAGAAAAAACACCCATCTGTCAAGAGGTATGAAGATTCCTCTCAGGTAGAACGTGTATTACTTAAATGAGTGATAACTCATTGAACAGAAGGCTTTATACCTGTCAGTGGAATGAACTACCATGTAGTCTTTATCCATGTCTGATTCAGGTATTAGGTTGAGAAATAGTCATTATAGTTTTTAAAATATATTACCAAACTGTTGGCCATTCACTTTCTAATAAAAGAAGGAGCCAAACTGAAGCCAAAAAAACTTTATTTTGAATGGGGGTAAAATGAAGTTTAAGTTCCAAGACCTCCCTGGGTTACTGACATCCTGCTTGGCAGAGAAGTGGGTAGATTGATGGGTACTTGATATCTTGGTTGGCACATTGAGACATGAATGCTAGGCAAATTGTCCCACCATTGTTGAAAAATCCAACCAATGGGAACAAGGTAGGTATACCACAAAGACATGTTTCTAAAGAAGTTCCCTTTCCCTGAATCATAATTGGTGGGAAAATGTAACTGTAACTTGGCACAGATGTTTGTAGATTTGGGGTTTAAAAGCTCTGTAACATTCTGCTATGGGATCACAGTTCAGCATCCGAGTTTGTTCTGAGGTCTTGATCAATCAGGTGTGGTCTGAGTGCAATAACTTTGCCATCTGCTTAGATACTTATTGAGACGAATGTCTGAAGACACTGTCAGCTCCAGCGTCTGTGCTGTTGTCCCTGACTAGTTGTTTTTTGCTGCCTACTTCAAATTGAGAGATCTCTTTGTGGGACTCTTGTGCCTCTTTTGGTTGTTTTGGACCTTTAGACCCTACCATGAATAGTTTTAGTAATAAAAAAGGGAAAAGCAGGTTAATTAATTCTTGGGGGATATGTGATGACAGGGATGATGGGATATTGAAGGTCTAAGATGTGAGAAGGGTATGTATTGGCTTCAATGCACAAGACAGGCCCTAGGCGTTTTTGACATTTGCCATTGGCAGTTTGGCTCTGAATAACAGTCCCAAAGGGTCCTGTAGACCCTTGGGGACATGTTTGTGGCTCCAACAGTGGTAGTAGCAGATGGAACAATGGTGGGTACCAATAAAGGACAAAGGTGAGTTGCCACCAGAGGCCCAATATTATCTGTATATTTTAGAGCATGCAGGAGGAATTTGATGACATAGATATTATAAACTTTTGTCAGAATACTGTATGACTAAGGCACACTGTCGTGCAATGGTAAATAATCTTAAAAATGAAATATTGGGTGAATGAATATTCTTTTATTTGAAGGGAGAAAGAGAAAGATTTTTTTTTTTTTTTTTGGATATAATTCTGTTTAGAGGAACAAATGCAGAAGTTAATGAAGTCTGAGGATTTCATATCTTAACTAGCATGACATCTTGACTTTTCTAGACCTGTACACACAAGAAAATATTCTAGCATAGGCCTTTACTGTTGGCTGTGAAGAAATATCCTCTGGGAAGAGGACTGGGAAAGGAATCTTTATTTTTCCTTTATCAAAAGGCTATTTTTATCTAAGACCCTATGTTTGTATGGGGACCTCTTGAGACATTTTTTTTGAAAAGTGAACTAAATCCTAGATAGGTGAGTCCTTGGTCTTCTAAAGAGTTATTTATTTTTATTTTCTGTGTCTCAGTGTTTAGGGGTTTGCCCACAGGTATATCCATCTTGCTCAGTATGTGCTCTGTAACCTTGGTAGCCAGAAGTGGGTGTTGGATCACGTGGAACTGACAGACAGCTGTGAGCTGCCTCGTGAGTACTGGGAACCAAACCCAGATCTACTGCAAGAGTAACCATGGTGCCATCTCTTCTAATCCTATCTACTAGGTCGTGCACATTTGAACTCAAGGGGGGTGTCATAATGTCTTTGGGCAGATGGACAACAACACTAGCAACCAGGACATATGTGATTTTGAGGTGAGAACTTTTCCCTTAAATCAGATACTTCAGAATAAATTTGCTTAACATTGAACAATGTAGCCAGATTTTTAAAAAAATGTTGTAAGTTCTGCTAATATTTTGTTGTGTTTATAAAACAGTCCTGATTTATTGGACGCAACAAGCACAGATCACATCCTGCTATGACAACTGACAATGCCCATCAGGTAAAGCCTGTAAACACAAAGTATGCCATCCCATATGATGGACTTAATTTTATATAAAAAAAAAGTTTTTCCTTTTGTAAATGTAGAAACAAGATAGGAGAAAATTAAGTTAAGTGGTGATACTATTTTCTAAGAACAAAACAATTCCATTCAATTCATTAATTTTATGTAAAAAGAAATGACTTTATTTATTTTTCTTTCTTTGCTTAATTAATTGGCCTTAAGATCATGTTTCTGGAAAGAAAGCAAGTTACAAAGATAAAGCAAAAATCTGCAAGAGCCAAGAAAGGAAAGGAACAAACAGCATCAAGATAGAACTAGAAGGTACAGGGATGGAATGGGGATAACGATGACAGAAATCAGGGTTGACTAGTACCCAGGAGGGATTTCCTGGTACTCAGCAAGCATGGTCTGAACAGCACGCAATTTGTCTTGAGAAGATTGAGCTTGGGAAGATGTGTTATGGCCTCTGTCTAAGACTCATGTTAGAGAGAACAAGTGGGAAGAGGTGGATAAACCTTGTGTAGATGAGGGGGAAAAGTGTGACATTCACAGCTCTAAGCTGGTTGGTGGTTGTGGGAAGCATTGGGGGTCTGGGTATCTGGATATAGAATGGGATGCTAGGATAGGCTAAAAGGATGTGACAGGTGGTTTGTGGACACAGTAAGACAAATGTTCATAAGCTAGAGGCAGGCAGTTGTGGGAGGGACAGAGCTTAGGGCAATGGCTAAGCAACTGGGCCATGGGTCTAGAATGTGCTGAGTGCCTCACACTCAGTTGTGGTCCTATTTTAAAGCTGAGGGTTATTTACAGTTCATAAAGTGTAATGTGGTAGTTTTTTGGCCAGTATCATTTTTTCTGACCACTGTTTGATTCTGGGACTACTCTTTTCTCCTTTGCCTCCCATATTTGAAAGTAGCTCTCTACCTTACCCATTCCACAAAGTCTCGTGCCTATGCTGATTTTCTCCAACAGTAATTCTAAAAATCTGGTGTGTGTGTGTGGGTGTGGGTGGGTGTGGGTGTGGGTGGGTGTGGGTGTGTGTGCGTGCGCGCGCGCGCACGTGCGTACATGTGTAGATGTGGAGGTAAAGACAGTTTGGATAAACTGTTTTCTTCCTACCACATGTGTCCTTAGGATCAAACTCGGATACTCTAGCTGGTAGCAAGTGTCCCTTTTCACTGAGACATTCTGCCAATTCTTCAAGCCATTCCGATGGAGAATTAACAAACTAGAGAAAGTCATTACACTGGGATTAGTTACTTTCTTCATTGTAATCAAATGCCTGACAAATATCTATTTGAAGAAGGGTTTCTTTAGCTGACCTACCTGACCTTCCCTGGGTTATTTTAACAATCTTTTTCTTATAACTTAATAAACTGAGCCTCTGCTTTACCCTGACTGAGCATTTTCTAGTGGGTTGGTTTTGCTTAAGTTTTATTGTCAACTAAATTTTTTATTGAGCTAACTTTAGGTTGTGGAAAAGTTGCAACAAAGATTGAAAGACCAGGGAGCAGCTCATGAAATCCTTCTTTCTGTCATCCACTACAGAGTTCCAGAGTACTCAAGGTCACCTTCATTCTAACAACACTTGCAAAAATTTACCAAGACCAGCTGAGATTTGCAGTTCATTAGAGAAGATTGTAGAATACACTGTGATCTCTTCCTCCCACAGCTGCCACCACAGCCAAACAACAGGAGTGGAAGTCAGAGCGCCAGCCAAGGGAGGAGAGGGCCCAGGGCAGAGTACAGGGAGGTCTAGTATGTGCCCTTGCCCTTCCCGGTAGAGTCAGGGACTGTGGCAGTTTCTGACATGTTAAAAACATGATCTGACAGATGCTTTTCTAAGAGCATGGTGCCTAAAATTCACACTAGGGCTTAGCCACATGGACAGAGTTAGCCACCAGGCTCCAGCAGCTTGGAAGGGTAAACTGATATGGCGTGATCCAAAGTCTGAATTTATCCATACTAGTAGATTGTCTGTGTGAACTAGATTTAAAAAAAAGACATTATAAAAACTGAAGGTACTCCAAAACTAAGAAAGCAAGGTTCAATTTTTTTTTATAGATACCTTAATAAAAGTCCAAATAAAGCTCTTCTCAGTACGGATAGCCAATTCTTCAGTTGTAATAACTACTGTTCATATCACTCGTGAGCATTAACGCTAATCTGCAGCAATATTTTAGGGTGGCTGTCCCAACACTTTTCAGAAAGAGATGGTGTCAAAGAAGAAATAGAAATATGCTCAGTTTTCCAAGTCAGATTTCAGAACTACTCTAACAGTAAGGGCAATCCTTCTACTGTTTACCCCATGGGCCCATGCTGTTCTTTCTTTGTGGTGGAAGAATTTATCTGAATTCTATACAGCAAACAGACTAATTACACACCACTTCTTATACTCTGAGATTCTGGATTCGCCACACCCATATGTCATGTTTTCTTTTCCCCTGAGCCATGCTAGGAATCAAACACAGGGCATCCAAAGCCTTGTGCATCGAGGCAAACTGGCAAGCACTCTACCAGTGAGCCATATTTTTTATTCCTGAGCGTTCTTTTAAAGAAATGTCTTTAAATTATATTAATAAAAATTATATTAACATACCACACAGTTCTACATCTATAATTATTGCTGAACTTTTTTAGACTTATATGACTATAATTATCTTCGTCACAAACTTGCATGCTTTTTCTTAGCATTAAAACACTTCTTATTCATACCTTGTTAATAACTAAATGAGGTTTTTATTCCCCTTGGAGAAACCAGTAACTTTCTGATAGGCTTGTTTTGAGATTTGTATACATTTCGAACTCAGTTTTATTTTTATTCTATTTCTTCTAGGGTCTCTCTTCATAACCTTGGCTATCTTAAAATTATTATGTAGACCAGGCTGGACTTGAACTCACATAGACCATCCTTCCTTTGTGTCCTGAGTGTTAGATGATTTAAAGGCGTGTACCTTTCCTACTCCATCCTGAGCTCTGTTTTAATTCTTCTTATTAGGGACTTGACATTCTACTTCTAAGATACTTGGCCAGCAATGTCCATAACCTCTCTATTCATAATCAATCCGAAGCAGAAACAACCTAAATGTCCTTCAGCAAAGGAATGAAGAGTGAAAGTGTGATGCATATACACAGATATACAAGTCCTATTCAGCTGAAAAGAAAAAAGGTAGAGTCAATACACTTCCAGGTAAATGAACGCCTCTACAAAAGATTATATTGAGCGGGCTAACCCAAACCTAGGAAAACAAAGCAAACACTGCGTGTTCTCTCTCATAAATGACTTCTAGCTCCAGCTCTTCAGATGGGAATCGACAACATGGCGTAACCATAGAAACCAGGAAAGTATAAAGGGTCCCTGAATAGTGGTGGGGAGAATGGGAGGGAACGAGAAGCATATAGGTGATATGATGTGGGAGGTGGAAAAGTGAAACTCAGCTGTGGAGGAGGGAGGAGGGAGGAGGGAGAAAGAAGGAGGGAGGGAGGTTAATACAGGAGAGGGAGAAATGAGGAACATATAATACCAAGTTTGTCAGATGCAACTTCAAGGAGTCATGTTATTTTATATATGCCTAAACTTGTAAATGTTAGGTAGGTTTCAAACCCAGGGAAAAAGACTGAGATGCCTATTTAACATATCAATGCAGATGCTGGCCTCCAGAATCTCTCTGTCTTCCCCATTCTGTTGAAGGGCTGGCATACTCCACTGGAGACTGCCCTTCCCTATATAATCCAACTGCTTTGGTTACCCACCATCTTTGTATCTTTGTTACCTGACTCCTCTCTCTTCTCTCTACCTTTCCTCTTCTCCTCACATGGCTCAGGGTCATGTCCATTTTTGACGCTCCTAGATATCTATGACTGTGGTTATACTTTCCCACATACCTATAAAAATAACCCTTTCTTCTACCATACCAAGAACCTTTGTTCCTTTTCTTTATATTTACTTTTTTTTCACTCAGGTGTGTGTACACATGTGCATGCAAGCACTCACTCACTCACACACACACACACACACACACACACACACACACAATCTTAAGGAATGGTAAACCACTTTGGCTGACAGTTTTCCCCACAAGAACCATAGACCAACAAAACCCTCAGTATCAGGCATGAGAAACCCTCCTTTGTAATGTTCCTCAGGGCAGTCCAAATGATTCCCCAAACAATGCAGATTATCAATATAGCCCTTGGTGGTCTCTCTGGAATTGAGGGTAGGGGTTGATAGCTGAGGACACTGCAAAACTTTGGACACAGGATTTAGGTGATTTGAGCTACATTGGGCTTGAAAGCCTCATTTTGTTTTAAACAGTAACCAGGTAGGTCCTCCACTGAAAGGTTTAGTGGACAGTTGCTGCAGAGGAGAGCTACATTCTGTTAGGTGGGTTATAGCTATTAGCAAATTCTAATCTGCCAGGCACTGCAGGCGGTGGATAATGGGTAAAGCTAAAACCAGGTCAGGAAACAAGAACTGTGTGTTCCCAACATTCAAAAGAGCTTTAAATAAGCCTTAGCCGGGAAGACTGGCTGAGAGCATCTACTTGTACACATTTCCAAGGAGACAGCAGTTAAGACACTCCTACCATGTTAAGATGAAGAAACGGGAGCCTGATGTTAGGGGCAAAACGAATATTTGCAGCAACAGCTACTAAGAGGTTTCAGGTTGGCAAGCATGTTAAATGCAAAGAAGTTAGGACCATTTACTCCTCATAAACCCTTAACAAGGCAGGAGTCGTTTAGAAAATTACTTCTGTAAATTGAGGGTTAGAGTTGATGAGGATTAAATAAGGGTATACACTTGATAACTGATGCGACCAGGATTTGTGCCAGGAGAAAATATATCCAAACTTTCCACCTTAGCTACATGTGCTGTGTTCTTAGCAAGAGCCACCAGCCAATGAGAAAACCATCCCAGGGACCTACTTTTCTACTATTAGAAATTGAGAACCTCAAAAAAAAAAAAAAAAAAATATATATATATATATATATCCAAGACCATGCTCTTCTATCTCATGGTTAATTACACTAATATTTTCTGGGAACAACTATACTGTCAGGCAGCAAGAAGAGTTAGGACAGCTAGCAGCCTCTTAGGCTTCCGGTGAGCCATTGAGCTTGCTTAATAACAGGCCTCTTGGGGAAATGAATCTAGTCCTCTGGCAGCAAAAACTTGGCTCCTGTAACAGAGACATTCATCCATTCCTGAGGGCTTCATTCCCATGATTCAAACGCCCCCACCAGATTCCACTTCCCACTGCTGCAATAGGAAATGAGCCTCAGCATGTGCTTTACTAGGTATCGTCAGACCACAGCTTTGGTGTATGTGACTTATGATATGTGGCCAAAGGAATTGAAGATTGAATTAGAAAACTGGTCAGTATATATAACATGCAAAAAATTTGTTGGGCTGGAGAGATGGCTCAGTAGTTAAGAGCATTGACTGCTCTTCCAGAGGTCCTTAGTTCAAATCCCAGCAACCACATGGTGGCTCACAACCATCTGTTATGAGATCTGATGCCCTCTTCTGGTGTGTCTGAACACAGCTACAGTGTACTTATAATAAACAAATAAACAAACAAACAAACAAATAAATCTTTAAAAATTTTGTAAAACATATGTAGTCTATATTTAATTAGAATAGAAATATAAAAACTTATATGTGTGTATTAGAGCTCTCTAAAGGAACATAACTTATAGACTATATTTACTAGAATGGCCTACAGGTCCAGCTAGCTCAACAATGACTGTCTACCAATGGAAGTTTCAAGAATCTGGTAGCTGTTCAAGAATTCTGTAAGGCTGGGTATCTTAGCTGGTCTTCAGCATATACCAGGACTCTGAAAAAGTAGGCTCTAATGCCAGTGAAGGAATGAACTTGCCTGTGAGAACAAGCAGGCAGAGAAAGCAAGCTTCCTTTTCCCATGTCCTTTATATAGGCCAACAGTAAAAGGTACGGCATCTTTCTGCTTCAACAGGCTTAGATTAGAAGTGGGTCTTCCCACTTCAGATGATGTCATTTAAAAAAAAAAAAAAAAAAAAAAAAAAAAAAAAAAAAAAACCCTTACAGGTTTACTCAGACTCTTGGGTTTTAGCTGATTTCAGTTGCAGTCAAGTTGATATCCAAGAATAACCATCACAATGTCTTCAACAAGCAAAGACAAATCAATGTTAAGGGAAGACTTAATTTTACGGCACAGACAGCATGTACTGGACCACTACAAGAACGGGACGCCCCTGTGTCTAGTGGAATCTATAATGCTGCCCAGCACCCTGTGGGAAGTGAACATCCGCAGAAGTGGCTGGGTTTGCATGTTTGTGTTAGGAGAGAAACCAGGGATTAATGATTGGGAGGTTCAAAAACATTCTAAGATACTTAATGTGCTTTATTGTTGGAGTACGTTTGCTATTAAGGTAACAGTCCCAATGACCGGATGGCCTTCTGAGCTCAGCCCAAAGTGGGGGACTCCCTTTCTCAGAGGGGCTTCCCTGTCTCTGCTTGCCTTTGTCTGAAGAGTGTCCTTGACCACAGGTGACTGTCCTTGTCTAGCCTTGTCTGAAAACTGATCATGTACATGGGTACATGTGTAACAGAACACGTGTCTCACTCTGGCTTCCTGCCCAAGTAATAACTGGGTGCTATATTCAAACCAATCAGTCCTTTATGCTCACTTGATGCTATGAACAATTAGACCTTTCACACCCCTTAAAAGCCCTTATATATCAGATCCCAGAAATGGAATCATCTTGCTGCATTGATTGGTCTTTGGAGGTCATTTGGTCCAGAGTCACCCTGCCCTCTGCCTCTGTCCCTTTTCTTCCCTCAGGATGGTGACCAACAGTCTCCAGGGAGAAAGGAGAGGTGCATTTTTGATAAAATATAGTTTGGGTATCAATTAAATATTAATAGAATTAATATGTAAAGTGGCCTTATTCATTTTCAGATAAAGTTTAGTTCCAGCACTAGTCCCCTGGAGTCTGTACGGATGCTTGTTAATTCACTCGTTTATTTAATTCACCAGTGCAAAGACATTTCCTACTGGGACAGTGAGCACTCATGTTGTCAACAAAAGTCAGTTCATCATCATCAGAAATGTTACTACAGGGACTTGGTCAGAATACTCTTGCCCGAACTCATGAAATATTTCTTCAGAGTTCAAAGGACTTCTAGCTGTACTTCCACAGTATCCCCCAGGGATCTGGAATTAACTTTCAGGCAGTATGAGCTGTTCAAACACAGACAAAAGAAGAGAAGAAATCTATCAAAAAAAAAAAAAAAAAAAAATCAGCAGTCCAAATTCTAGAGGCAGAGACTGAGGGAGCATCCCTGTAAATAAAATGGCCATGGTGGCAAGCCAGGAGGGGAAGATCTGTCACCTCCGTGGGCACCATGACAGGAAGAGCGAACTCTTCCTTCACTTCCAAGCCACACTGGCTTTTTTTTTTTTCATTTTATTTATTTTTTTTATCCTTATGTATAGCCTGTCGTGAATCTTTCTGTTGCTCAATAGACTTTGGAACTTTGGAAACATGGATAGGAATGCAAAAGAGAGACAGCAAGAGAGATGGGGGCTCCTGAGAAGAGTAGCTGGGGAAGCTGACCACCTATGTGAAGTAAGGAGGATGCAATTCTTGTAAAAAAACAAAAGACTTCTGGCTATAATCCAGAATTTACAATTGCTACACCATGGTGATGGTCCCTTAGAGAGTCTCTTTACCATAATAATAAAAATTTAAATTAGAAAGTAGTCATTCCATACTATTTACATATATTAAAACACTATGCCTCAGGTACATACAATGTATATTTGTTAGATAGGTCCATAAATAGAGGAATGAACACACATTAGAAAACCACAGAGCAGTAAAAGTAAGCAAATTACAATTATATGGGTCTGAAATTATATGGATTTCTAAAATAATATTTAACAATAGTGAGCAATATTTTTTTTTTAAAGCCAGATACAAATATCCTGGAGTAAAATTTATGGAGATTGCAAAAATTAACTGGCAATATATTTGCATATAATGTGAACAATTAAATATGTATGTGTGTGTGTCTGTGTGTGTGTGTGTGTGTGTGTGTGCGCGTGTGTATGTGTGTGTTTTAGACTGGTTATTATATAAACCAAGCTGGCCTTGAACTCATCGATATCTTACTGCCTCTACCAACACACCCAGCCAAATAGCCATAAGGACAAGAAAAATAAATAAAATCAAACTACTAGTCATTCACAGGAAGAGGAGATTATTTCAAATATCAAGAAACAGGTGGGCTTAAAAAGCAAAAACCACAAATCAATAACAAATGAAGTACATGGGTAAAACTACTTTCCTATGGAAAGAAAAATATCTGTGACATCACAATACACTATAATTAGACAGAAGGCAGCAATATTACAGTCCTTAAATTGTCTTAAAGTAAAATACAATTTTACTTTAGAAGGCAGGTACTGAAAAGAAATTATGCACCCACTGAGTCGTCAGAGAGCAACACCATTGTAGGAAAGACTTGAGGCATCTCTACCATTTACCCCTCGGCATCTTTGCAGATGTTAAGTCTAGAATTTCAAATAAACCCGTCTTATTCTTTCTACTTTCTAACTGAGTCACACTTTCTAGAAAACTGCATATTTGTTCTTTGAAATGAAAAATCTTTGAAGTCAAAATCACTTTCCTTCATCTGTGTTTTTTCTTTTTTTTATGTTTTTTTTATTGGATATTTCATGTATTTACATTTCAAATGTTATCCCCTTTCCAAGTTCCCCCCTCTCCCACTCCCTCTCCCTGCTTCTATGAGGATGCTACCCCTCCCACCCACCCACTTCCACCTCACCACTCTGGCATTCAGCCACATGGGGAAAACAAGTCTTCACAGAGCCAAGGGCTTCTTCTCCTATTGATGCCAGACAATGCCATCCTCTGCTACATATATGGCTGGAGTCATAGGTGCTCCATATACTCGTGTGTACCCTTTGGTTGGTGGTTTAGTCCCTGGGAGCTCTGGGAGATCTGGTTGGTTGATATTGTTGTTCTTCCTATGGGGTTGAAAATCCCTTCAGCTCCTTCATTCCTTTCTCCAACTCCTCTATATTATAGGGCACCAGGTTAAAGGAGATCGAAGATCCAGAAAATAGGTTCACCTCCTTAGCAATACCTTAAGGCTAAGACTAAACCCAAATAGTAGGCTGGACTTTTTTTCCCATATTATGACATGATATCCTTAGTTTTTGCGAAATCTTTTAAACTCTATTTTTGCAAATGGAGTTTAAGATTCTAAGCAATTAAATGATATATCTAAGAAGCAAAAGCTTGGAAGTGTCTGTACTGCCCAGACCCAAAAGTTGATGTTTTTTCTGATGTATCTTTAAATCCAAACTGTGGATAGAGAAATAGTTACAAGTCTCAAGGAAAATTAAGACCATTGGCCTGGTAAGACTTGCAACTGCTTAGATGTGGGGTGTAATGAAAGAGGGGAAATTGAACTTAGTTTTGAGTTCCTCTTGCTCTTGATGGGCTATCAACTGTACGAATGAGCACTTAGAACATCCTGGGAGACCCAGAGGAATAGAATGCAGCACAACACTCTCAGGACAGGTTGTTCAGAAGCATTACTGGAGTCCTTGGGCTTGAAAATATTCACCAGAAGAACAGTCAACACTACCGCCTGCATCCTCACTGGGTGTCAGGTCTGGAGTTTTCTTGTTGCAATTATCACAATCTTTCTGAGGTGTCTTAGAAGCTGGAGAATGGGCAGAGAAATCTACCAGCTGAATGGTATGTTTCTACTCCCCGATTCAAAAGGCAATATAACCAAAAGGCAGCCTTCACATGGGGGTCAAGTCCCTCCATGTGGCAGTTGCTAATGAGTATTCTGAACCATGATTTACAAAGAAATCTGAGACATGCAGTTTAGTTCCCCAACCTTTGCTGCTAAACTGAAAAGAAGGAAAAACAATACAGTATGCCGGTAGAGAGATGAATAGTCGAAGCCATTTTATCCTTAAGAGGTTTCTAGTCTACAGGACTAGGGAGGTGGTAGTGAAAGTGCTCTTCGGTGAACTTTGAGACATGGGAAATTTTTTTTTAAAGACCAATAATGAATTTGGTATGTGAGCCTTCTGTGAGATGCGCAATGGGCATCAACCAGTGATTACAAAAGATGCACGGAGGTGATCTAAAAGCATGTGGGCCTGAAACTGTGTGCAGGAGTCCTGTCTAAAAGAAAACCAACAGCAAGACAGCTTGAGTCTGTTCTGGAAAAGGTAGCTCATGGTAAAACTGGTTAACCAGTCCCTTGTTTTCCTCCAATGGCAATCCCTTTAGAAAGGTAAAATGGATTTTTCTAGAAACTAGGTAGTACAAGAATTCAGCTGATGTTGGGAAAATATGCAAAGTGAAGTTTTGGGAAGATAGTCATTCATGGCATATATTAAGCACCAGCAACACTGTTGCACCTGGTGATTGTTAGTTTCTCTTATGTGGTAGTTTGGATATGCTTGGCCCCAGGGAAGTGTCACTATTAGGAGGTGTGGCCTTGTTGGAAGAAGTGTGTCCCTGTGAGGGTGGGCTTTGAGGTTTCCTAGTGCTTAAGCTCTGCCTAGTGTGGAAGAGTGAGTCCCCTCCTGGATGCCTTCAAATCAAGATACAGAACTCTCAGCTCCTTCTCCAGCACTACATCTGCCTGGATGCTGCCATGCTTCCGACCATGATGATAATGGACCGGACCTCTGAAACTGTAAGCCAACCCCAACTGAATGTTGCCTCAGCCATGGTGTCTCTTCACAGCAATAGAACCCCAACTAAAACAACTTAGCAATTTAAAAATTGATAGGCATGTGCCTGGCATCCAATTCAGTGGCAGAAGACCTAAAAGGGTTAAGCCAGAGTCCTGCCATTCCTCTTACCCCAAGTTACTCCATATGATGTATGAGTCCAAATAACGATGTGGATATTTAATTCCAAGTACTCTGGAGGAAGTTCTACAAGTGAGTTCAAGGGTGCCATTCGCTCTGCCTGAGAGCTCCGTGCCTCCTAAAGTATTCCGGAGTTTCCTTCTCCCACAGGCTCTGTTCTCATGCACTTCATCGGTTGCACATGACCTCTCTCTTTCCTTAGTCTCTCCTGGAGGCCGCTGATGCTACTTTCTGTTCTTGCCCAGGATTCATCTCCCCTTTGGGGCTGGTTTTGCCTGGAACCATTAGATTTTTGGGCAACTACGCTTCCTTCCTCTTCTGTCCTCCTAAATGGCTTCAGTAAAGGCCCGCCCCTCTGAGATCTCACGGCTCATAAATGGCCTTATTCTCGTCTATGTTTAATTGGTACAAAGCCATGTTGTTCCCTGATAATTCATTGCAATGTGGCTTCAGCAAGCTTTTTTAATAATCTAGCCAGAAAGCCTGGAAGTGCTTCTATCTAAAAAGCTCAGAAGGTTAGATGTCAGTTTCTTCAGATTTGACCTTGAGGCTTCTCGGTTGAAAGTGGAGTTCTGATGCAGGAAAATGAGCCTGTTGCCTGTCTGTCAGTCAAACAAGGCAAGAGGAGGGCGTGGAAAGGAAATGCTCCACACAGAAGGAACTTCGTACTTACAGGTCTGTGGGAGGCTGGGGGTGCTAAATGAATGTGGCAGGGTGCTCAACTAGCTGGTGAATGAGGCGGAGAAGAGAGTAGTGGGCAGGGGTCAGAGTCTTAGTCCTCTTACTGTGATCACAGAATGGCTGCTTTATAGATCTCACACGCCAAGCAGGACTTCTTTATAAAAGTCTGCTGTGTACTGTTAGTTTTCATCATCTGCAGCTATGATTCTTGCTTCCGAATTGACCGAGATGAAGGCCATATGTGCTATAATGCAAATAACCACACAGGAAGGAACCGTTGCAACTAGGTCAAAGGCAGTGTCCCTCTGTAGGTTTCAAATAACATATGTCTATGAAAAATGACTGCTGAGGCTGCAGTTTAATTAAATGAATCCACGACCTTCCTGGTGCCTGGAATTGTTTGTTTTATTTTTTTTTAATTGAAAGGCAGTCTTAATTGAGTTGCAGAAGATCATCTTATAAGCAGAATGGTTTCATTTAAGCAGTGTTTACTAGGGTAGTGATGTTTGTGGAGGTTGCAAACTAATATTAAGTATCCTGAAGATTAGCAGGATTGTATGTCAACAAGGGGAAGCAGTGGTTGTAATCAGAGAGGTAGGACAGGAAGTTGTGGTGAAAAGGTTGTGTTGGGCAAAGCTTTCAAGGGGCAGGTGGTCTTTTTCCAAAATGTCAAGGGAGCTGACTGACAGAGGTCACTTTATTCTGGGGAAGTAACCTTGGTAACATCTATCAGACTTGCCCTCAGACACCAAAGTATAAAGGTATGGATTTCAGATAGGAGCCAAGGATACATGAGACTCACACACTGACCAGATACTGCATCCAAGAAGAAGAGTTTAAAGTATTCTTTCTGTGCTTTAAAAAAAAATTGAGATGTTTTTAATTTTTATACACATGACAAGATTTTACACCAATAGTCAGTTAAATAGAACAAATTTCACTCAGGAGGAACGTTTAAAAATTCAACAACAACAACAAAAAACCCTCTTC